>NC_067232.1:15709285-16029464 GCF_019924925.1 Ctenopharyngodon idella | reverse complement strand
AACAGCACACTGGGAACAGCAGGTGAGAGGCTCAAAGTTGTAGTTCCCAGGTTTAAACACCAGAGGGCATGGCAGACTTTTTGAATGGTATAGTGACGCGTCCTGAAGCCACACCTGGCATACCAAAACAATCTTTACTGTAGATCTCAAAAGGCTTTTTGTTGTAAAACTCTGTGAAGCATGCTGGCGGTCTAGACCTTTGTCCACTGATTTCGCTAGTTTTAATGTAGTATAGTTGTTTCCAAAAATCATATTTCATGATAGAGGGTCACTTGGTAAACCAAAATGCTTCCTGTAAGCCTTGAATCATTTTATACCATCTCCAAAATTATTTTAGTATTATTTATATATGTTTATAGTATTTATTAATATTTTAAATAAGCTTTTATTTTTATATTTTCAGTTTTCATTCTAATTTTAGTTAATTTTGTGCTTTTATTTTTATTAGTTTTATTCTATTTAGCCTTTTTATGTCAGTTTATAGTTTTAGTAATTTTTGTACTTCAACTACTTATTTATATTTTATTTCAGCTTCATTTCAATTAATGAAACAATTTTTAATAGTTTAAGTTAACAGTAACAAAACAGCAGTTTCATTATCACCAGTAGTATCAATAGAATTAAAAAAAATTCAACAAATGGTAGAAATAGTTTGAAATGTAATAGGAAATTTTGAATATAAAAGGACTTTTAAGTGTTAAATACTGTATATAGTTTAAATGCAACTCTTGTCAATCAAGCATCAGTGTTAACTAAAACTACATCTATTTAAAATAGTTTTCGTTAGATAAAATTAAGCTTTCGTTAGCTTAAAATTAAACAAAATATACATAGTATAAATATTAGATGGAAAAAAGTAAACAAAAATTAGAAATGTTGCCTTGACAACTATCTCAAATAAAAGTTTAAGTTGAATTACAATTACTTGTAAACTACAACTGAAATAAAAATTAAGCCAAAAAAAAAAAGTGACAAGCACAACAAAAATGACAAACTAAAAAAAAAAAAAACTGAAAATACATAAAAAGCCAATTTAAAATATGAATTAAAAATATAATAGTGTAAAAATAATACTAAAATTACACTGTCTGGCATCTGTCGCATTGTGATGATTACCACAAAAAAACATTGTTTTTCTTTGTCATTTCTAGCATACATGGCTCCTGAGGTCATCACAAGGGCAAAGGGTGAAGGTCATGGTCGTGCTGCTGATATCTGGAGCCTTGGTTGTGTTCTCATAGAAATGGTCACTGGAAAGGTAAAGCCTGCTATATGTTTTAGGCATGTATTTTTTTGGTCTTATTCTTTTTTTCATCCATGTACCAGCATTTCCCCAAACTGGTTTGAGGATAATGTACTGTTGTGAAAACATACCCGCTCTGCGCCCACTCGGCACCGAATCCTGAAAGGATTTTTTTGGGGCTTACCTACACATGCCTAAACAACCAAACTGGTACTGCTGGAAAGGTCTTCCTGAAATATAATTGATCGAATTTCCACCAATTACACGTTTTGTAATTGGTGGAAATTCGATTAATTATATTTCAGGAAGACCTTTCCAGCAGTACCAGTTTGGTTGTACTGATTTTTACACCTGGTTTGGGTGTAAAAATCATTTTGGTGCATCACTAATTTACTTACAGAGGGGTGAGGTAGTTAAACCATCACATGCTATCACCAGATTGGCTGCTTGAGATATTCACCAGTATTGAAGTTTATTCGTTTTGTAATACCATCATTTAGCAACAGTGTTTTTAGTGTGTGAACTATAAAAAATACAAACATCATACTACTGTAAGTAAATAATTTTCCTTCCTGTTTGTTTGTTTGTTTGTTTAATTCAGAGACCCTGGCACGAATATGAGCATAACTTTCAGATCATGTATAAAGTGGGAATGGGCCACAAACCACCCATTCCTGAAAAGCTGAGCACAGAGGGGAAGGACTTCCTGGCCCATTGCCTAGAGAGTGAACCGAAGCGGCGATGGACCGCCAGTGCCCTGTTGGACCATCCATTTGTCAAGGCATGAACCCGCTCTCACCTTTTATACTATATCCTTAAGCAGATTCACGGGGTCATACATTTGATGGAGATGAGGCACTGCTTTCTGTGCCAAATTCATACAGAATGCCAAATTTCCAATTTGTTACTCAAATTAGATCCAAACAGCACTTCTAGTACATCCACCAACAGGTTACACACTTATAAAAGCATTAAGCCAGACACTGACACAAAAGCTGTGTGGATGCTAAAGCTAGGTTGACAATATCGTTTTCTCATATTTAATGGATCTTCAATTTGATGTACCGTTTAGGCTGTTTTTAGTTGATGCATAAATAAAACTTCACAAAAACATCATTTGCCTACCATCCAATAATCGCAATAAGTTTTGTTATAAACAAATGTTGTTTTGACGGTGTTTAACATCTTTAACATGGTATAAATCTGTCAAGAAACCAAGTTATTACAGTCGATTTAAATGTTCATATTTCAACCACGAATTGGAGAAACAATTATATCATTAAAAAAAATGATATAAAAACTGCCTTGTGTGCAATTTTAATGTTTATGTGCAACTCCATAAATTTTATTTGATTGTTGATTATTAAATCAAATTAATTTTTGGTTTTTGGCCAAATAAATACTTTAATTTTGGTTTGGGTGTAAAAATCATTTTGGTGCATCACTAATTTACTTATAGAGGGGTGAGGTAGTCAAACCATCACATGCTATCACCTGATTGGCTGCTTGAGAGTGAGGTAGATGAAAATGGCACTAACATGTCAATCTCACATCTTTTCAATTGCAGGTCTGCACGGATGAAGAGTGATGGGGAGGACACGCATTCTCTTAACGTTTACAAAAATGCTAGCACTACTTCACACGGCATGAGGGAGGACGAAGGAAAAACAGACGCGCTCTGCTCAATACGAAACCCTTGCAACATTAAAGCAGGGCGAGTCTTACATGTACAGTAACATTAGCAAATGGGATGGAAATGTCGTTTTGATGAGTGTGTTTTGTACATACTGTAAGAATAGGGTTAGGGGTTTTCTTTGTACAAAGCATATTGTAAAGCTGAAGTTTAATAGCCATTTTTTGGTGAACGAGTCACAGGGAATACATGTTAGAAGACCATTAATTCAAGGGACGTTTTCCGCACAAAGCATCAGAGAATGGGAGATGGAGGGAGAATTTGGCATTGACTCACTGTATGTACAATTTCAATGAGTGTTCACTGAAGAAAGCATACAAACCTGGGGCTGAAAGTCACAGTAGAGAAGGTTTTAAATTTGTTTTATTAAAATGGTATTTTTGTTTGCCTTGCTGCAGAGCCCACTGTTAACAAGTCATATTTAAGCCTAAAAGTAGTTGTTGCGTCGGCTCAGCCTCGTGCTGGCCAACGCTGTGCCTTTACGATCTGGGTGTACAAGAGCATAATCAACCAATGAGAGGGAAGAGGCCAGTCTGACTCCGCCTTTCTGCTGCTGCACTCGGACGGGTGGACAAACATGCTCTTACATAGGCATCAACTGCTGGTTCTCTGCTCCTCCAACAGTGTTTGCAATATTTAAAAAAAGAATATTAATAAACAGACCGTTTTTTAAAAATGGCCTACTTGTTTCTTTAAAAAAAAAAAAAAAAACTGTAAATCAAAGGGTGGTGTAGTGTTCTTTTAAATGATTCAAATGACTCTTCCCAAAAGCTTCATGTCACAAGTTCCTCAAATTTCTTTTATGGAGGTGGTTTCACTTGGCTAACGCCAGTTCCTGTTGTGCAAATGCCCTCATCACAGTACAGTAGCATGATCTTGTTTCCCTGGTGGGTGACAGTCTCTCAGTTATTGTTCAACTGCACGTCTTTATTCCCGTAGTTTGAACCCTTCTCAATCTCAGTCTGTCCGATCATCCAGCGGATACCAACTGACACTGAAAATAAAAGCACAGATTTGTCAGCGCAACAGCCAGTCACGTTAGCATGCTCCATAAATAAACTGGGGCTACAAGCATTCAGGGTCATAATATCATTCATTAGATCAAGGGTTCTCATACAGGGGGGGCAAACCTTTAAGGTGGCCACATATATATTATTATTAATATATTAAAATAATCTAACTTAAAATGCTAAAAAGCACCTTTCCCCCTAAATAACTATTGAAAAATAGTTTGTGAAACTTCTGGAATAACAAAATTAGTTACTGTGGTTGATTTAATATGGTCAAAGTTGGAAAACAAGCAGGTGTGTCAATAACAGCAGAAATACTGAAAATGAATGTATTGGGAGTGGCTTCAAATATTGTCAGACGGTGGGTGTCACTACATTAGAGTCACTGCATTAGATCATTGTCAATACTATCAGGGTTCCCACGGACATGGAAAACCTGGAAACATCAGGGAGTTTTAAACTTGTGATTTTGAAGTCTGGAAAAGTCATGGAAATTTGTGAATGTGTATTTTTTTTATTCTAGAACAGTACGGATCACATTACAATAAGGTTTCATTAGTTAACTACTTTAGTTAACATGAACTAAGAATGAACAATACTGCTACAGCATTAATACTGATTTTTTACATTTTTAATTTAATTTTTTTTTTATGTTTCTTTTTACATTTACTAATACATTATTAAAATCTAAAGTTGTATTTGTTAAATTAGTCCATGTACTGTGAAATAACATGAACTATTTTTATTAACTAACATTAACAAATATTTATAAATACTGTACCAAATGTATTGCTTATTGTTAGTTAATACATTAACTTGATAAAAATTAAACCTAATTGTAAAGTATTACTGAAATAACTCAACTTTTTCTCAGTAATCATAAATCATGGAAATTCCTTGGTCAATAGGTATGGGAACCCTGTACTAAGCAAAGGATAAATGAAAGGCTGAAATGAAAGCTTCATTTAAACAAAATATCAATCATACATGATTTCTCATAGTATAGCTGAATCATGTAATTCAAGATTCAAAATTTGTTTTTGTGTGCATTCAGTGTTTAGATGAAACTTTTACAACTGAAATGAATCTTTAAACCTGTTCTCGCATGCTATGATATTTAAGGGCACTTCAAATGCATAAAAATGTGCCATTAATCCATGCACTTATGAAGTGACCAGCATGCTGTAAATCTAGATAGAAGTGGTTGATATACTTACTGCCATAGCACCTAATCGGCTTCCTTTATATTTTATTTTTTTGGGAAACAAAAACAGATTGGAGGAAAATAGCAGGAGTGTATAATTCCTTAGTTGCTTGACCACAAAAAAAAATCTGCTGCAATCTTAAAGGTCTATTTTTCTTTTTTTTTTTTGCTATTTGTTACACCAGCTTTTAGTATAATCAGTAGGAAATAACCAGCCCATGCCCTTGTCCTTATCCCAAGTACCTGCAAAACAGAAGACAAATGTACAGACGACAGTGAAGGTGGACCCTGACAGCAGCAGTTGCAGCAGGAGCCTGCATAGAGGGTAGACCAGCAAACAGACCCAGAACAGCCAGTTCAGCAGGGCCCAAGGTCGGCGCGGAGGGCTTGTAATGGGACCCGGGAACCGGCCTGTCCGTCTGTAATGCTCTTGGAATTCATCCTGTGTGAGACACACACACACAAAAAAAAAAAATCACTTAATTTCCATGTTCAACCCTGATTACCCTTGGAAATTACCAATGGGTATATGTTACCATTCATGGGCAATTGCTTTACAACAGCTAGCTTCTAGTTGGTTGTGTCCTATTGATATGCTAATACTAACTATAATGCTAATACCTGCACCAGGGTTTTTATTCTTAACTACAACTATAAAAAAAACTGTTAATTGAAATAAATTATTAGACAAAAAATGCTGCTAAATATAAATTAAAAGTTGACAAAAGCATATAACAATTACTAAAAATACAAAAATACTGAAATCAAAATATGAATAATAATACTATATAAATAACTGATGAACACAAAATCCAACTAAGGCAGGTAGTGCACTTACTTTTTCCTGATAGAGTTTGTGAAGCCAGGCTGCGCATTCTGACTCATCCTCTGGGACTGAGTCCAGAGGAATTCGCCTAAGAAACACAAGGAAAGCCGTGACTGTTTATCTTGATCTCGCAAAGGGCCCAAGGTCTAAACTTGTAACACATTCATATAAAAACTCATAACTGAAACTAAAACATTTATAAATGATTATGATGATTGCATGTTGAACTTTTTTTTATAGCAGGAGACATTATCACAGAGCATTTAATAAACAACATGCTGTTAAATATTGTCGAAGGGCAGGGTGAAGTAGTCTGAATGATTCTTTCTTTCATTCTTACCTCACATATAAATCAGCATGGTATTTTTTCCCATTGAGCACCCCTAGTAAAGTTGGCATTTCGTTGTTTCTGAAATTAAGTGTAGAATCGTACACAGCAGTAACTACAGACGAGACACAAACCAAGTCAGAGAGCTGAATCCTTATAGGCTACATTTGTCAAAATAACTTCTTTCATTTAATGTATTTACAGTCATTTAAAAAAACAGCAACAAGGTCTTAAAGGGATAGTTCACCCTAAAATGAAAATTCTGTCATCATTTACTTACCTTCAAGTTGTTCCAAACCTGTTTACATTTCTTTGTTCTGCTGAACACAAAAGAAGATATTTGGAAGAATGTTTGTAACCAAAGCAGATCTCACCCCCCTTGACTACCATAGTATTTTTCTTCCTCACTATGGTAGTCAATGTGGGGCGAGATCTGCTTTGGTTACAAACATTCTTCCAAATATCTTCTTTTGTGTACAGCAGAACAAAACAAATGTATACAGGTTTGGAACAAGTTGAGGGGAAGTAAATGATGACAGAATTTTCATTTTTGGGTGAACTATCCCTTTAACTCATTGGAAGATCAATAAAAGCACTGCTGTTACGGGTTTGTCATTACTTAAAGGCCAAGAAGCTCTCACCCGTTCCCCTGAGGTTCTGGACCGTGACACAAAAGCCCTTGGTCCGAGGTAGAAGGTGGTACTTGAGTTTGGGGAGACCTTTCTTCTCTGCCACCTCCATACTAATCTTGTGCTTCTTTTCTGTGAATCGTGTGCCCTCACAGTGCAACAGGAACTATAGACGAATCATAAAAATAAGCCACATAGGAGATATAACAAGGGTCAGAAAACCTTAGGAATGTGTTTGTAAAAAATACAGGATAAACCGCACTAACAGAGCAATCGCACTAGAGTTCATTTTTAATCTAACCAAACCTGCCATGTGTCAACACACCCTTAGTGTATTTGTTAATAGTTGGGTAATACTGTAGTTCACCCAAAAACGGACTTTTCTTGTTGTGAATGACTTAAATGCCACATGGATTACTTTCATGGGGATTTTTTGGAGCATTAACAAACTGTCATCACATGGAAAGAGTTGCTTGCATATTGTTAACAAATTCTCCTTTTGTGTTTCACAAAAATAACTGCATATGAGGTCTGAAACATGAGGAACTATTCCATTAATTAACTGTGCATTTAAGATTAAGGGATTAGTTCACTTTCAAATGAAAATTACCTCAAGCTTTACTCACCCTCAAGCCATCCTAGGTGTATATGACTTTCTTATATCCATATTCAACAAATTATGAAGTAAAATATCTAGCTTCAGCCAGACCGCCTTCCGTATTCAAGTTACGAAGAAAGTGTAAAACTCTTGCAGTTCAAAAAGCTTACACTACGTCCTACGCCTTCCCTATTCAACTTATGGAAAAAGCTTACTGTAACTGACCCCAGTTTACACTTTCTTCGTAACTTGAATATGAAAGGCGGTCTGGCGGATGCCAGATATTTTACTTCATATTTTAACTTGTTAAATATGAAGTAAAACTTATATAAATAAATATACTTGTTAAATTTTTTTTTTTTTTTTTACACAAAGGCATCGCTTCAGAAGGCCTTTATTAACCCCCCTGAGCCGTGTGGAATATGTTTATGATGGATGGATGTGGATGGAGGCACTTTCTTCAGCTCATACTCAATGATCCTGCTAACTGCCATTATAAAGCTCGGATGCGTCAGGATATTTATTAATATATCGCCGATTATGTTCATCAGAAAGAAGAAAGTCATATACACCTAGGATGGCTTGAGGGTGAGTAAAACTATATTTGAAAGCGAACTAATCCTTTAATAAATGCAATAAAATGTCATTGACACCAATATATGTCGTTGTATATTTTTACCCAAAATTTTTCTGGATAATCCTGAAGATTGCGCAGACTCTGCACTACTGTCCTGCGATCCTCTTCCCATTTCCTTTTGCAGAAGACAATCTCCAGGAAGTACCACATCCAGCCAATCACAGGAACAAAGGAAAGTTCCTTTTTTGCCAATACCTTTGAGCTCTGAAATCAGAATATGACAAAAACTGTAGTGTGGCGGTACAACATACAGTATAACATCATGAAGACATTGAGTAATAGAGTAATGAGTAATAGTCATGTTTAAAAACATTGTTCTCCTTTAGAGTCACACATTTGTGACCCTGGAACACAAAACCAGTCATAAGTCGCATGAGTATATTTATAGCAATAGCCAACAATACATTGTATCATATAGTCAAAATTATCGATTTTTCTTTTATGCCAAAAATCATTAGGATATTAAGTAAAGATCATGTTCCATGAAGATATTTTGTAAATTTCCTACCTTAAATATATCAAAAATTTATTTTTGTGAGTGGATATGCATTGCTAAAGACTTCATTTGGACAACTTTAAAGGCAATTTTCTCAATATTTTGATTTTTTTGCACCCTCAGATTCCAGATTTTCAAATATCCTATCCTAACAAACCAAACATCAATGGAAAGCTTATTTATTCAGCTTTCAGATGATGTATAAATCTCAATTTCAAAAAATTGACTGGTTTTGTGGTCCAGGGTCACATTCGTTAAGGTGTGGGAAATTTTTTTTTTTGTTGTTTTTTTTTTACAAAACTATTCTTTTGTCTTACCCCTAAAATACCAAATCTCTCACAGAAGGTCCAGCCGGTCACAAAATCGATCTCAAAGTTATGATTGAGGACAACAATGGCATTTTCTTTGCCATAGAGAGGATAGCTTTCCGGATCTGTGTAAAGTGTGCATTCTGTCCCAGACCACCACTCCAACAATGCCACCAATTCTGAACAAACACAGAAAAAAAAAATATACAACTGAATAATAACGCATATATTCATAATGCGGAATAAATTTACATATTGATGAATCTGTAGCAGTACAAAAAGTTAATCATTCTTGTATGTATGGAAATAGACATTAAGGCAGTTTACAATTTACAAAAATATGCACTTCCTGTTTTGTTACACTCCTTGAAACATTGAGGTTTTTAAACAGGAAATAATGGTTTCAGGTGGTGTGTATCCATCTGATTCATTGTACAATACAATCTGTCTTAACCAGGAAAGACATGATAATCATCATCTCCATGACTGTGACACATTTTATTTTTTTATTTTTTTACTGTTTTATGTGATTTTGTCACTTCATGCAGTACAGTCTTTTTCAGTGAGGACAAAATAAATACTGGAAACTTGTTACATCATGCCTAGTTAGGACAGTCAGTATCTTTCTTTGGAGGTAAACCCACAGGTCTTACGCAGGACTTACGACTAGAAATGGAATAACCCAATCTGCAGTTGATCTTGCGTGCGAGCTGCTTGTTAATGGGCCACAGTGGTAGAGTACAAAGCTGCAGCAGGTTGATAATAAACCCACTGACCAGGAACACATAACAGATAATGAGATGGCACAGCAACTGAGTTTTCAGCACTTTAATGATTCCCATCCTTATCATGTAGTCTTGACTTCCCCTGTCGCCACAAAACCCTGTGCAGAGAGAGAAAAACAGATTAATATAAATAACTTTGGCAGCTATATCTTATTGACCACAAGTTTGTTTTTATAAATAAAGCTGGATAGCACCTCCCAATATATGTTGCACATGTGAAAACTGTATTTGAAATATGAAAATCTACCTAAGCCAATATTCAAATTGCGTGGTTGCAACAAAGAGGAAAAGTTCCTGGTTTTTTTTTTTGGTTTCTTTTTCCACATCAACTTGAATGTAATTATTTGCAAATAATTTAGTTATTATATTCTTACAAACATCTACATCTCCCAAAGGCTCTCTGTATGATCCTGAATAATTCACCAAAAAATGTATTATTCACCTTCATGTTCTTCCAAACCAATATGCTGTTGTTGTTTTTTCAGTGGAGGAAAAAAGTTGAGATTTTGAAAAGTCTTCAGGTTCATAGTGACCAAGAAACACCAAGAACAGACAAAAAAAGCACCATAAAAGTGGTCCCTTTTGACTCAAGAACCTGTGTGGCCAAATCATAGAGCCAGTTTCTGATAAAACAAACCTCCAGAAACTTTCAGTTTGTTTACTGCTTGTAAAGTGTAGAACATGAGCAAGTTAATAAAATCCCTAAAAAATTTCTTGTGAACGGTACTATTTCTATCACAGCACAACAGCTTCACACCTTTGTGAGGAATGTGCTCTTTCTTGCTGTGTGGGATGCTCAATTATCAAGAGTAAATAGTTCAATTTAAAAGCAATGTTTGCAAGAAAACTGAGATGAACATTAGAACAAAGAGCTAGATGATTCCTGTCCTTATTATTACTGCCAGCTCTTACACACTAAAGTATTTCAGGACCCAGGGCAAAGGCTAAAAAAGAAATGTCACAGTGTCACTTTTGTGGTTGTGTGTTTTGGCATAAACACATTTAGTTTGCGGCTGCAATGTTATCTGCACACTCTCTGCTAGTGGTGACAGAAAAAAAGTGTGAACTTTGATTTAAAACAAACAGTGTTACCATTACAAATATTTGTGGTTAAACATGTAGGAATGAATGAGAATATTTTTAAATGAATAAATGTACAAACCTATTTGCATTAGTCTTTTTAAAAATTAGGATTTTTAATCCATTCCAGTGACTCAAATCTTTTGAATCGGTTCACTAAAAAAAGACTCATTCAATGATTTGATGCTTTCTGGAGGCACTCTTGTTATGCAAACACCTGGCAAGCTTTACAATGTATTTTTTTGGTATCGTTATACTTGAATGCACTTCTTTTTCCTCTTTTTCAAATTATTATTATTATTGTCTCCCCTGGCACCCTTTTCTTTTCTTTCCTTTTTTAATATAGTTGGTTCCTTTTTATAATGTATGTACAATGTTTAATACTTGCATTTGTACAGAATGTTTGTTTATTTCATGATGATTTAATAAAAAAAAAAAAAGTTTCCACAGGGGGAAAGTAGCCTACCTGGCAACAAATCATTATTTTGCGTTACAAATGAGTCATTGAATCATTTAATGAACCGATTCGTTAAAACACAGAGTCGACTGAAAGATAAGCATTCAGAAAGCATAATTGCCATTTCTTTATTACAATGTCAACAACAACAACAACAGATTATTAATAAAATAATATCATATAAAAAATGACTGATTTCGAAATTTGATTGCCGCTCCGAATCTCGACTCAAAACATTAGATAATCGAAGAGGCGTGTTCGTCCAGTAAGTTCAACCAATGAAAGGGTCATTCACAACCGGTCTTGAAAGCTATTGGTTCGTGCTATAGTCAGTCTATGAATTGAGCAAAACCGACACGCGCTTCAATTTCGGTGGATAGAATTCAACGAAAACGATTCGTTCACTTAAAAGATTCGTTCAAAAAACAAAACAAAACGGAGAAACCACTAATGTGTACTAAGGGTGCGCCTTGTTTGGAGTAAGTTACCACATCAACCTGATAAACTTCAAACTCACCAGCAGGTACAGCTGTCAGTTCACCACCAACAAAAAAGTCTCTTCATTTAAAGAACAGATTCGGTTAGTAGCATCAGATGTACAGTATCTTTGCTACAGTAGCAATCTTTCTCTTCTAGTTATTTGTGTATTTCAGTTAAATGTTTCATTTAGTTTGCCTTGGTATCATAAGCATCAAGAATGAACAGCCATTGAGCCATCGAGCACATGTGGATCGCATACAAAGAAAAGCACTTTATCTTTCAACAGAAGACAAACCGCTGTTGTGTTAAAATTACCTTTTGTCCCTTGCGCGGTTAGTAGTAGTAGAACAGTCGTCTCATCATATGGTGCTAATTAGAGAGCGCATGAGAGATGTGAATCTGAAGGATGTTTAAGTTGGACAGGCTGATAGATTCCAAGGTTGGTTTTGAGCTGAATATGAGACCACACCCCGGCACCAAGAAGCTGCTCGAAGAGCACTGGAACGTGGGCAGGGACTTCAGAGGGTCATTATGTCATTTCCTCTGTCCAAGGCCAACTCTGCTCCAGTGTGCTTACACACTGCTCTACAGTGTTCACTCTGACCGGCAGATGAAAATAATTGCCGAGCGCGCAACTGAAGGGCATCACCTTAAACGTGGTGTACAACCCCAAATTATCAGAGCAATTGCGCCCTCTGCTGGATAAGTAAGGATAAGCTGGGCTTTATTTCAGAGACAAAAGAAAACACTGTTGAAAAGAAACGCATTGTTTTTTTTGAGAGAAACATAAATTAATGTTTTATGTGGAGAGAACGTTTGATAGAATATTAGTAGATATACATTTTGAATGGGATTTTCAATAGCGAATAGCGACATGCTTTTGTTGTTTTTGTTGTCCCTAACAAAAAACCTCACAAGACAGCTGTCAGAAATTGTATTCAGGTACAATGATGGCCTAAATATGAAACTTTCAAGAAATACTTCCTGTTTGTCACATTCTCCAAAATGTAAATGGTCAGCAAACACCCCCAGTTTGGACATTTATTTCATACGATACAGTGAATCCCAATATAAAATGCTTCTAAAACAAAAATTCAGCCATCAAAATGTACCATGTAGTAAAAAAGCAGCAGTGACTGTACTATGATTGAATACTGAGGTCCGTTTTCCACTCAAAGCTCTCGGCTTTGCTTTCATTTCCAGTAACATTAAGAGAGGCTCTCCACAAGCATCAAAAGACCTGCTATGACATGAAAATACATAATTTATTATTCAGTGATCCAAAAACCATGTGGATAGGCTATTTAAGTGTGACACAGACTACAGAAATAGTAACCTCTTCACTAGAAGGGGAAATTGATATTAAACCAATCTTTGCCTGCCATTATACTGGATAATAGACTATTCAGATTAAATTGGCTGCTTATGGAACTAGTGAATTCATACATATTGCATCCAAATTAACAATGTATTGTAGATGGAGAAGCGTAAGGACCCAAGAATTGAAATCCCAGTGGGTGAAGAAAAGGCCCATTTATGCCAGTTTTGAGAGCAATTTGTGATTGATGGTTTTGAATGAAGACCCAGGAGAAATATGATGGAAGTTACCAAGGATGCCCAGGCTGATGTAAGCAATTACTGAGGTTATCTGAAGCCACTCAGCAGAGGAATAGCCTCTTGAGAAGATAGGACTGAAATGCATGAAGTGCATGTTAACATTGAATATGATTACACTTATATTTATCTTTTATAAATATAAAATCAAATTATATATAATTTAAATTATTTAAATCAAGATACAAAGAAATGGTGTTGACAAAACACAAGACTGAGGGAGGAATCTTGGTGTTCTCGGGATTGTGATTATGGGGTGATTGTTACTGTATAAAAACGGTAGTGATAATCATAATTGTTATTATTATTAGTATTGATAATATAAATGGTGGTATAACTACAGCAGAACGGGATATGATTACATAGCTGAGTAAATGATAATAATGATAATGACATGAGCAGATACAGTAAATACATGACCACTATATTGTAATTTTAACAAAATTGCACTATTAATTTAGTCATAGCACTGGTAATGATGTATTGTTATTGTGATGGTAGTAGAGATTATTATCACTATCATTGTCATTATTGTTATTATAAAACTGTGATTTAACAATATATTAGGATATGGGTATATTTTATATATTACATGATTATTATAAATACGGGACATATTTGAATGTTTATGATAATGAGGATTATTATATTGTTACTGTGATTATTGAGACAGTCCTTATGTAATTGGGTATTTTGTATATAAATATTAAAATATCACATATATTATTAGTAATTTAACAGATAATGGCAGCAACTATATGCTGTAATATATGAGAATGAATTGGGGGTGGGAGCAAATAAGTTCTACCTTCTTTCCACTCCCTTTCGAGCAAGTCTTATTTGTGAAAATATTGTGTGTAGATATGTGTATCATAATTGTAAAGTGTATATGTGTGTGTGTGTGTGTGTGTATGTAGGTATATGTGTGTGTGTATATATATATATATATATATATATATATATATATGTGTGTGTGTGTGTAATTATTACGTGTGATATATATGGGAGATAAACTGTTCTATTTTTTATGTATATGTGTTAATATGTATATATGTGTGTATATATATATATACTTTTTTATTATTTATTTATTTATTTATTTTTTTGCTCGAAATAAACTTTATCATATCATCATATCATCCTTCTGCATAATAATATAGTCAAATTCTTTTTAGAGCAAGACATGATTTACCAAAAAAAGTTAATAGCTGCAATCAAATGGATTTTAACCATTAAACTGTTTCTGCATGATAGAGAATACAGACATTTGGGAGGCTGGAAATATTTTGTCAAAGTTAATCTAAAAGTGACACGCAACATTCAAAATATATCCTTTACATTATGTTTTCATACAAGATACAAACTAATTAAAAACTGGAAGGTCTACTATTTGACTCTGATTTGTTGGAAAATAGCAATAAATCAGGTTTCTGAGATATTTTGCAAAGAAGTATGTGATGATTTTGCTTTTTTAAAACTGTATGAGAGATTATTCTGCCACTCAATTATTGGCCTACATTTATAAACGTAGGCTATGTAAAAAAAGAAAAATGACGACAGTATTTGCTTATGAATACAATTGTGCGAATTATAATATTGTGTAGCACAAATGGACCCTTTTACGCAAATGCCGTTTTTTAGTTTGAAAATGTTTTCTTAATCACCAAAAATACAAGTATACATTTGATATCGCAGTGTAAACAGCGGCTCATGCGCCTTCCTCGCGCAGCCGCGCTATTGGCCGAGGGGAACTTCCGTCTGATACCGGAAATGGACGTGGCAAGCTCTTGTTTTAACTCCTGTCAAACTATCAGCAGTCAGTTGGCCATTAGATCTCACTGATTACCTGGAGTAATTGCGTTTCTGACCCTTCACTCCCATCTATCTCTTTCTAATGTCCCGATAGCGCTCTTGGAGGCTCAGCAGGGGCGATGCGGGTGTTTTGGCGCTGGTTTTGGGGCTTGATTTGGGTCGGAGTGTCTGCAAATCGTGCTGGATCTCCTGTGTTTTCTGATGAGATCCCCTTCAAAATCAAATGGCCCGGATCAGATTTCACCCTGGTGAGTCAAAACATCTAATAAAACCCAGATATTTCGCATGACAGCTGTAAAAACAACCTAGCATGTGCTGTTTATTTAATTGTCAGCTTGTTGGCTGAGGTCGCTTCATAATAGCTGGACGTGTCCTGTTTTGTTTTGAGCTGTCTTGTAGTGTGATAAGTATTCAGCATTGTGTAGTATTTAAGTATACGATTAGCAAGAAGAGCTGTCTGGTTTATTTCTCTGGTGCATGGATTTTCAGTTTAATATGCAATAATATCTCTTTCTCCACAGCCAACATCTGGAGGCCTGTACAAAGAAGATGACTATGTTATTATGACAACTGCAGAAAAAGAAAAGTACAAGTGTTTATTGCCATCTTTGTCCAGCAATCAGGAGGTGTGGTTATGCATGGCAGATTCTTAAATTAGTATTATTTTGCACTATTCTATGTTTTAGTTTAGTTTTATTTCATCAACTTATTATCTGTCTCTTTTGAAGGATGATGTGAAGGAGTATAGCGGACCGAGTCCAGCCATGCTACTGGAGCCGTTATTCAAACAGAGCAGCTGCTCCTACAGAGTGAGTTTCATGTCTCAGTTTCTGTTTGTAAATATAGTTGAATCTCACAAAATATGTCTAGGTCAGATTTAACCCCAAAAAGAATAAAATATGTATTTTGCTTAAAGAGAATTAAGCTTGTTTTTACAAAAAGAAAAATGTTTGAAAAAAAAAAAAATCAACAAAGGAAGATATTATGTTGCTTCTCTTTGTTGTTCTTTTCACAGTCATATGATTTACATTTATTGTGGCCACAATTTGGCCTTCTGAAAGGTTATTAATGCATGTGTCTTGCAGATCGAGTCATACTGGACATATGAAGTGTGCCATGGGAAGCATGTACGGCAGTACCATGAAGACAAGGAGACGGGGCAGGTAAAACCGCTGCCTTTAAATGTGTTTTGTTAAAGAACATGGCAGATCCTTATAGCGTTCCTTGTATTTTATTAGAAATGCATACATTACCACTCAAAAGTTGAAAGATGTCGCTTATACTCACCAAGGATGAATTTATTTGATCAAAAATACAGTAAAAACAATAATATTGTGAAATGTTATTCCATGTTATAAAGAAACGGTTTTCTATTTTAATATATTATAAAATGTCATTTATTTAGATCCTTCAGAAATCATTCTAAATATGCTGATTTGGTTCTTAATTAACATTTCTTATTAGTATCAATCTTATTATCTGCTTTTTATTAACGTTAAAAACAGTTGTGGGAAAACAAAAAAATGTTTTATTGTTGTTTTTTTCAGGATTCTTTGATGAATAGAAAGTTCAAAAGAACAGCATTTATTTAAAATAGATTTTTTTTGGTAACAACGTTAAAGTCAATTTAATGCAGCTTACTAAATAAGTGTTATTATTTTAAAATCTTACTGACCTCATACATTTGAATGGTAGTTTATGTGGATGGAGTATTATAAAGATATTAAGTAATATAAACATTTCAGTGGTCTTATTTGTCTCTGGTCCCTCAGAAGATCAACGTTCAGGAATACTATCTGGGTACCATGAATAAAAAAGATAGTACAGGTTGGGCAATTTTAAGATTAAGTTGGTATTTTTTGCTTTACATATTCTGTCAATGGTTTCATGTATTTTATCTGCTTCTTAGAATCAGAAACTGATAAATCTGGAGACTCTGAAAAGGAAGCATCAGACACCAACACAGAGGTTTGTACCTGTTAGAAATGCAGATAGGTAATGTGTGTGTGACATGAGGTGTTTTAAAACTCTCTGTGGGTTCCCAGGTGCCAACAAAGAATATAGAGGGTCAGCTGACTCCATACTATCCCGTAGTGATGGGACATGGGACTGAATGCACTCTGAGACAGAACGAACCTCGCTCTACCACAGTGCTGTACGTCTGCCACCCGGAGGCAAAGCACGAGATCCTCACAATCGCTGAGGTCATCACCTGTCAGTATGAAGTGGTGGTGCTCACACCTCTCCTCTGTCCTCACCCAAAATACAGGTACACACAAATACATTCAGCTCAATCAAGATTTCTGTTTAAAAATCGTAGTTGATCCTACTAAATAAGTGCATAAATATTAGTTTTTGCTCGTGAATATGTATGTCATCACATGGACACACTATCACATGAAATATGATAACATCATAAGGCCTGTTCTCACAAAGAGTTAAAGAAAAAAGTGAAACTAGTCACTTATCATTTGAAAGATGGTGGAGCACAGAAAGTTAAGTATTATATTTCCCTCACATACAATGTACTTTAAAAAAAAGCAAAATAATACTAAATTATTTTCTACATTTTTTATATATATACACACACACACAGAGTTCACATAGTTTAACCTACAAAATTAGTGCATAAATGCATAGACATAGTTTCTGTCTATGTGTTTCTGTCTATTATTGAATGTGTCAACAAATGGACACACCTAGTTGCCCATCACATGAAATATGATAACATGGCCTGAAGAAACTAATCACATATGATGATATAGATTTTACTCACTGTAATGTGTTCTAGCTTTTATATGTTCATCAACAATATTAACTAATGCTTTGTTTCGCCTGAAAGTGTTGTTTGTGGTGAATACATTTTTAGTCCTCTGTGACATAATCCAGCCCACGTTTTCTCAGGTTCAAGTCCTCCCCAGTGAATGACATCTTTTGTCAGGCTCTGGGTGGCTCCCCTCTTAGACCTCAGAGTCTGTCCCAGCTGGATCGTGAGCAGGAAGAGCTGCTCAAACCACCGTTCGGCTCAAGCAGCGAACGGGATTTGAGGGGATCCAGGGTGAGTCTAAACCTGCCCTTTATCTTCTGCATTTACACCAACTTGGGGAATATGAGGATGGTAATGAATAATTGCTGCTATAAATAGTTTGGAAAGGACTTTTAAAGTTGGTCTGTATTAAATGACATGAACAATTATGTACAAAATGTAGTATGAACAAAAATGTTTCTTTTTATAAATTATATTAATGTACAAATATTTAAAAAATGTATTCTCTCTATGTCTCCTTTTGATAAGGAGGACAAATCTCCAGTGAAGGAAGAGGCGTATACCTCTACCCATAAGCCCCTGACAGTGGGCGGTCAATCCCAGGTCACCGTTGGCACCACCCACATCTCTCGACTAACTGATGAACAGCTGATCAAGGAGTTTCTGAGCGGCTCGTACTGTCTGCATGGGGTGAGGATGGATGGGTTTCTCTTCTGTATCTATAGATCCTTTAGTTGGGTTCCCAGCTCAACATATTTTTGTTTCTGTCTAGGGTGTTGGATGGTGGAAGTATGAATTTTGTTATGGAAAGCATGTACACCAGTATCATGAGGTAAGCGTTGTGAAATCGATGAATTATTTAGAAAATATAACAGTTTCTAGTATAGTGTAAAGGTTTGTATTATGAGAGAGAGTAAATTGCATGTTGTGCATTTGGTTGAAGGATAAAGAGCAAGGGAAGAACATTGTGGTGGTGGGCAGCTGGAACACTGAGGATCATATGAACTGGGCCAAGAAAAACGTGGCCCGATCTTATCATTTAAAAGACGATGGAGCACAGAAAGTCAAGTATGATTATTATATTTCTCTCACATACAAGGTGCTTTAAAAAAAACAAATAACAACATATATATAAAATTCACTGTGTTCCAAATTAAGTGGCATATCTGTAGGATTTCAGTACAATAAACATTCAGATTTTAGTTTTTCAAAGAAAATGTTTTTTTTTTTTTTTTTTTTTAAGATAACTGGTATCAGTATCAGACAGGTTCATTGAATAGTTTGCCAGGTCTTCTTAGGTAAATAGAAAACCTACTTAGGGGCCGTTCGCACATCGCGTCTAAAAACTCATGGAAAGCGCGGCTGCGCCGCTTTCTTCTTTCCACAAGCGCTTGCGCTCTCGTGGCATCTGTCATTGCTATGCAACCATGAACTGCACTCTCCACGATGACGAGGAAGTATCAGCAAAGGATTAATTGATTTCTAGCCCTTTCATAAGCTATACTACTAGATATATTTATGGAGATGAGATATAAAAACCCGCCCTGTACAGCTATGATCAGCTGTTCGGCTGAGCTTTCGATGTTGTTAAGGAAAGGCCGAAGCTGATCGGTTGGTTCTTGTCACATGACCTGCGGTGCACTTACGGCATTCTGAAAAGTTGAGATGTTTTCATCTCGCCGCGGCATAGGCGCGCCTGGAAAAAACGAGCGCGTCACTTCCATTTTAAGCGTGCTTGCCGCGCGCCTACATTTGAAATAACTAACTTGCGCTCGCGAAAGACGTGATATCTGAATGGCCCCTTAACAAGGTTTTTCCATGTTATTAAAGGATCAGTTCACCCAAAAATGAAAATTCTGTCATTAATCACTCACCCTCATGTCGTTCCAAACACAAATAAGCCGGCGTTCTGACGTAGAACCCGGAAGCGTTGCACTGTTTACTACATCATCAGCATAGGAGACTAACATGGAAGAGAATAAACTGTTGAATAAAGGCGTTTTTGTTTGTTTTTTGCGTACAGAAATTATTCTTGTCACTTCATAACATTAAGGTTGAACCACTGTAGTCACGTTGACTATTTTAACAATGCCTTTACTACCTTTCTGGGCCTTGAAAGTGGTAATAATGTTGCAGTCTATCAGAGGCCAGGAAGCGCACTGATTTCATCAGAAATATCTTAATTTGTGTTCTGAAGATGAACGAAAGTCTTACAGGGTTTGGAACGACATAAGGATGAGTAATTAATGACAGAATTTTCATTTTGGGGTGAACTAACCCTTTAAGCAAGTCAGTTCTCATGCAACATGCAAGGAAGAAAGATCTTTCTGAAGATGAAAAGCATGAAATGGTTATATACAGTGTATATGTTACAGATTTTAACATGTCATGTATGTTGTCTTGCTGATATCTCATCAGGGTCGTATCTCACTTCTATGGCCATGGAGATGTTTGTGACCTAACAGGGAAACCGAGACAGGTTATAGTCAAGCTTAAGTGAGTTAACCAAACTTCGTGATGCCATGTGGTTTTCAGGTTTTGTGAACTAACGCCACTAACACCTACCCGTTCTGTCTCAGGTGTAAGGAGTCAGAGTCTCCTCATGCTGTTACAGTTTACATGCTGGAACCTCAGACCTGTCAGTATATTCTTGGGGTGAGTGGTAAATAGAATGACTTTGAGATTTGACCGCAATTTCGATTTTAATAACTGCAGCCCTGGATTTCCCTAGTTTCCAGTAATGAACACATTGTGTTTTGATGTTAATGCTTGCTAAATGTTACAGGAAATTATTTATGTGACCATTTAATTTGAATAACCCTTTTCCTGGTTATCATTCTGCCACAGGTCGAGTCCCCTGTTATATGCAAGATCTTGGACTCTGCAGATGAAAATGGACTTCTTTCAATCCCTAGCTAGCCTGCATGATTGGTACCAAGATGGAGGAATTAACAATAGCTTAAAGAATGAACAATACAGAAGAGGAAGGCGGTATGATGCTCAGAGGGAAAGATAAAGGTCTGGTTCAATAGATCATTAAGATAACATGGACATGCTGAACCTCAGACCTCAAAAAAAAAAAAAAAAATCCCTCGCTGACTGCACTTTTCTCTTGTGAACCCTAAACAAGGAGAAACTTTTAAACCTGGAGATGCAGCAAGGACTGAATTCTCAATGTTTTATCTACAAATCTCTAACCTGCTGAAGAATATTTTTGTTAAGCCTTTTTCATGCTTTGTAATATTTAGGTGGCTGGCTGGGGGAAAGTCACCTGTTCTTTAAAATCTAATCAAATTATTAATTTGTTCTGTTAATCAATTGATAAACAAAATGGTTGGCTGTTTTAAGTATACATTATTTATTTTGTCTAACTTCCCATTAACACTGTGCAGCTGGAGATGGTTATTATAAAGTTTTTAAAAGAAGTGAATGACGAAGTAATTGTTCAGTGCAAATTGCAAGGGAAATACACTGTCTTGTATGCAAAGGAAATTGAATGTAATTAAACTGTTTTTTGGAGATCAAGGGTCATTGAGTTATGTAACGCTCATGTCTTTCTAAGATTTCCACTAGCAAGTTTCAACTGTTGTACATTGTATTTGGTGAAGGGCTCCTCTTAACTCTTAGAAGAATACATATCAAGACAAAGATTATTTCATTGCATTGACTGCAATGCTGATTGTTACTCAGCTTGCACGTTTAGTTGAATAAAACATGATGCATCTTTGAAGTTTTTTCATATTCATACTCCCATATAAACATCTCAATGAATACGCTTAATATTCTTAGTATTTTTTCTCTTTGTTTTCCAGTACAATATCTACATATTCTTTAATCAAGATACATTGATTTAAAGGGTTAGTTCACCCAAAAATGAAAATTACTCACCCTCATGTTGTTACACACCTGTAAGACCTTCGTTCATCTTCAGAACACAAATGAACATTTTTGATAAAAATCGGATGGCTCAGTGAGGCCTGCATTGCCAGCAAGACAATTAACACTTTCAATGCCTAGAAAGCTAATAAAGACATATTTAAAACAGTTCATGTGACTACAGTGGTTCAACCTTAATGTTATGAAACGACGAGAATACTTTTTGTGCGCCAAAAAAACAAAATAACGACTTTATTCAATAATATCTAGTAATGAGTGATTTCAAAACACTGCTTCATGAAGCTTCGAAGTTTTATGAATCTTTTGTTTCGAATCAGTAGTTCGGAGCGTGTATCAAACTGCCAAAGTCACGCCCCCCCCAGTGGTGAACCATTGAAATTTCAAAACACTTAATGACGTAACGAAGCCTCATATACTCAAATCACGTGACTTTGGCAGTTTAATATGCACATCAAGATATTGTTAAATAAAGCCGTTATTTTGTTTTTTTGGCGCACAAAAAGTATTCTCGTCGTTTCATAACATTAAGGTTGAACCACTGTAGTCACATGAACTGTTTTAAATAGGTCTTTAGTAGCTTTCTGGGCATTGAAAGTGTTAATTGTCTTGCTGGCAATGCAGGCCTTACTGAGCCATCGGGTTTTATGAGAAATATCTTAATTTGTGTTCCGAAGATGAATGAAGGTCTTACGGGTTTGGAACGACATGAGGGTGAGTAATTAATGACAGAATTTTCATAATGACTTTTATCAAACATTTATCAAAATTATGTGAGTTTATACTTAAGAAAATAAATTACTGGTAATTGGGTAAGAAAAATAAACTATTCAAAGGGAAAACATGTTGGAAGATATTTTATCTGTATTCTGGATTATAAACTTAATTTTGATAAATCTTATTTTAAAAAAAGTCATGTCATTTGTGCTTCTCAAGTAAATGTATCTTGAAATAAGAATGTCTAGACGCATTTTTGCACAGGGACATTTTTGCAGTATTTCGCAGTGTAAATAAAAGACATTTTCTTTCATTTTCATTGTAACACATAATTGGAAAACAAAGCAATATATTTTCCTGGGTAGAATCATTAGGGCAGAACTGTTCATTATAACAAAGAAAGGACTATTTCTTATGGAGAAATAAACATGCCTCTGCTAAATATCAACGAATTAATCAGAAGGTCCATTTACCTACACTAGGTGGTGCTAGCATCCCTTTTTGTGGGTAGGTTTTGTTCACGGAGAACTAATGTTCTTACATAACGTTCATCCTTTGCCTAGACGTGAATACCTTAAAAGATATAATTGACACAGCAACTTTTACAGCGTACATTAAATATATGGTTTCAAATGATAAAGAAGGTGTCAAGATACACTTGCAAAACATTTAATAAGTTCATATATAAAATGTAGGATGTTTCACAAATACATAATCTGAGCGAAGACTATTACATGAAAATGCTATGTCAATGTAAAAATAGAACATCCTTTAGTCCAGAAAACAATGATAATAATTTTGGGGAAAGCGACAATTAGTTTCAAAAGTCCCATTTTCTTTTTATTGGATACTCAATGCACATTGTCTCTTGAGCAAAACACCACTAGCAAACCAAAAGCAAACACTATAAATGCTCCCCTTTGGATGCTGAGCAAGTAGTATGATGTTCTACAGCTCAGACTGATGGGATGGGAATCTGATGAGCCGAGGTGCTATCAAAGTCCTGCAGCGCCTCCTGGTGGGTGTGGTAGTGCATAGCCACATAGCTTTTGGCAAAGGCTGTGGTTTGAGAGTTGACCGGCTGCAGGCTGTTGGGGGAACTCGGTCCAACTGAGGGACTGCTGTTATAGATACTGTAATAGGGCTCTATGCGAGTGTTGATGGGCGTAGATGTGCTCGGGGGTCGGGGCTTGCGTCCAGCGGTGGCACAGGGACTAGGCATGCTGTCCCGGGAGTGACTGGGTCCACAAGCCTGGTCAACCAGTCTCCTCTGGGGCTTCGGTGAGAGCATGTATGCCGAGTTGGTCTCGTGGTGCGAGGACTTGTTGCGGTTGACTTCCAGACTTCCTTTGCCCATAGCGTGCAGGCGTGTCTTGTGCTTGCAGCACAGGAAGCCCAAGGTCACCCACTGGAGGCAGCAGAGAACACGGCGACGCAGACCAGCACTGTTGCGCGAGTACACAAACGGGTTGATTCCAGACTTCAGGAAAATGAGGGCGAATCCACAGAGCTCGAACTGGTAGTGGACGAAGCTGCTCTCTGGTGACACCATATCTTGTGCCAAGGATATACCTAGTGGTAGACAGCACAACAGCACGGAGATGACGATCACCACACATGTCACCACAGCCTTCGAATCCTTGGCCGTAGCCAAGTTAACGGTGGAGACCAACTGGCAGCAGGTTGCTCCAGTGGCCGCCCCGGGTACAAGGGGCTGGTTGGTTCTCCTGGTGAAGGGGTGCGTCTGGACATGCTGGAGCTTGTTGTACGTCTGGTTGCGGTACAGCGAGGGCACCTGCACCGTGCACTGCATACCCTCAAAACCAGCTGCAATGAGCGGCGGATGAGAAGCAGGCGGACGTGTCGCGTCCACTGTGATAATGGGACACTTCCGTACCTGCGCATTCTTCCTCAAAGCCTGAGCAATCATAAGGTAGGAAATCGACACCACACCAACACAGAAAGCAAAGTCCGCAATGTATACATACAGTACTAACTTGGCCTTGTTGCCAGTAAGACCAAAGTGAGGCAGGCAAGGCCCGGAGCTCCTGGGGTACGCTCGCAAGGTGACCAACGCTGCCAGTGTGAAACTGGTGGTCCATAACAGTGCTGTGAGGGCCAGAGTACAGGGGAACGAGGCCGTACGGTTGGGCTGCTGACCCAGGACCATGCGAAGCCGATGCAGGGCGATTACAGCCACTGTCTCGAGGGACATAATGATGAAGCCCGAGCTGGTGAGGTGGAAGGCAAAGCAGAAGCCCTTGGACACTCCGCCGCTAGCATCTCCAGCATCCAGAAAGAGCACCAGTGCAAACATGGGCGCAGTGACGCAGCAAATGAACAGATCACAGAAGGACAGGTTGAGAATCATGAAGTCAAAGTTGGTGCGGAACTTGCGGAACGCCGGGTCAAAGAAGGACAAGAAGACCACCAAGTTGCCATAAGAACCAAGACAAAATATGAGGACCAACAGGAAGGAGCAGGAGGCGAGGGTAGCCGTGTGGATCAAGGCCCAGCCACTCGCCGAACCAGACTGGCTCTGGGAGCTGTTGAAGCCTCGAGGTTTCACAAACTCAGCCAGGTCCAAAGGCCAGGCAGTGCTGTTCATGGTACACATGGGGATGCAAAGTGGTCACAGCCTTCTTGCCTTTAGGTCACCCAAGAGCAAGCTAATACTCCCATTGTGCAGTTGGTTCATGATAGACCCTCTGGATTGCTGCAAGGACACAAGGGATGAAGGAATATTGATTAGTAATAGACAATATGAAGCTTTGAGTGGGATAAGATAATTGTAGCTCAATAAATGAACATAACAAATGACTATGTCGATGGCCTAGTGGCTTTTTATCCATTTGATGGATTCGTTTTAATCAATGTGATATCTTTATTATCTTGATGCACAAATTATTTGGATTTTCTATCAAAACAGAGAATCACGATGACTATTGTACCTTATTGTGTGCGCGCTCCCGTCATCTACAATCTATCGATTAAGATGAATACATGTCTGCAAAATTCTGCATAGTATCGGGAGGCTTTTCTTATCAGTTAACCTCTGTTAAGAATAATATTACTGCAGGTGAATGTGCGCCGCCTATAAAATCGTGTCAAAAATGCATCCAGCCCCCCATCTTTGAAAGAAATAACCCATACACACACAGAGAGAGAAAAAAAAAATCACAAGCTTCTTTAAAACAAAGGTTCTATAAAAGTCTAATACATCGTTCAGTCTATAGCCTACACACAGGCTCACATAATAATCCTGCGGCTTTCTTCTCCACTTGTCGAAAAATGATGATTTTCTTACCATGGATTCCCAATGTGTGCCATTTTTACGACGCCGCGTTTTCCCCATTTGTATGAATATCCAAAGTGCACGAACGTTACAAGCATGCTAGCTGGAGAAAGAGTATCACAGCATAAGATGAGAATGAAAAAACAGAGTGAATTTAATGCGCAGAAGGAGAGTGGGCGCGCCTCACTGGAAACATATTGAAGCCCTTGAATGGACAGCGAGCGCGTGCCCGTGAGAACAGGATGCTCACTCTGGAAGCACAAAGAGTCTAATTTTGTTTGTGATTTAATTATATATATTTAATGCTTATATAACGCTATACTTTAATATTATTTTATCATAAACATTTCTTACCTTACGTACGTATCTTACAACGTATTTTATTTCACAGTATGTAATCCTATCTACACATTATGTGATGCATTATATTATTATTTTAACAATAATGATAATTACGATTTTGGCAATTTAAACAAGAGCAGAGCCTGGCAATTCTGCTGACTCCATTATATTAAATATATTTTGTTTTTATTTATACACACGTGCGCGCGCACACGTCTGTCTGATTCTTATTGTGGATTATATTGGATTATAATGGATAAGTCCTTTGATTAGTCAGAATTGTTCTTTCTTAGCAGTAACATGGGAAAAGCACAAAAAAAAACTGTATCTGCATACTTTGTTACACTTTATTACAAACATCTCATCTTTATTCAAATAGTTGTAAAAGAGATAAAGAAAAAAAAAAAAAAAAAAAAAAAAAAAACATCAACAGGTAACCAACTAGCCAAGCATTAGCATAGCATTACAGCATTACTGTCTAATAGTTTACCAACCAAAGTTGAACTCTATATTGGCTTATGACATGATTTTGACAAAGCACAGTTAGACCTATCATGCAAGCCTATCAACATACCATTGTATTACGGTCTGCAATTGTTGCTACTGACAGGTTCATCAGTAGAGCAACAAACGGCTGTAAACAGCAGCGCTTGGTAACTGCATGTACACATTTTAAAATGCATTTCTCAGGTTTTGCAGACAGTACCTTTAAAAAGCTTCTAATATCAGGATAAGAAAACACCTGGCTTAATGCAAAAAATTACAAACTGCAAACTGAGTCAACTGATAAGATAGCATAAATTAATAAATAATAAACAGCACAGAAGGAAGGGATTTTAAAATCTCACTGTTTAGTATTTTGTAAACGCATCCATTGTGATGATATTCTTACACTCCATTTATGTACGCTTACATAACTGTTCAAAATGCAATAGGTCTGTATGAGGCTGGGGGAAATGTACAGTGCTACTTTAAAATATGGTACTATGATACTATTTTATACACATATGTAACATTTACCAACGTTACATGTGTACACATTTTAAATGGATTACTGCAAAAATTGTAAAATCCTAGTATTACAATAAATACGCAATGCAAAGCAGTGCAGAAAACTGCTTTATATTGAACTATAACAATCCATACTGCACTCACACAAGCAAAAAATGAAAACTGTACAAGAACATTATAGATGCAGGTCAGCGATACCTGCAATAGGTTCTCCTTAAATATTAAGTGTATTCAAAAAAAAAAGTTTAGTAAAAGATTCTAGTTACAACTATTGCTACATAAATTGTGTTTTCATTTCTCTGTCCTTTAAAAACAATCCCAGACATTAAGGGCAAACAAAAATGTAGATTTCAAGCACTCAATTCAACATTTCCCCTTCACCAGAGAGTGGCATCATTCTGAAAAACAGAAAAGAAAGTATCATCAAGAAAGGGTGTAAAGATGAAATATATCTGAACATGCATGTATGTGAACAGTATGTTCAAAAAAAGTTAGATGCCTGCGTAGGCACTATTGTACGGTATCAAATTCATCAAATTAATTTAATAATGAAAAAAAAAAAAAAAAAATCTATAAAACGTTTAACCTAAATAATAAACAACTGTTTTACCCAATATTTGTGTGTGCTACAGTATGTATAGTGTAGTATTGCACTGGAGTATTTATGATCGCTATTTGTATGATGCACAGAGTTGCTTCCTACAGTATGTAGATTGTTCCAAATCATCTTTTATGAGATTTCGTTTCAGTTAAGATGCTGCCTTAAAAGGCACTGTATATGTTGGCAGACAGCAAAGAAGCTCACTAGGTTTTGGAAGAGAGCCTGTGTGAGTGTGTGTATATAACAGACCTAAGCGTAGTAACAGGGGGAGACCAGCAGATCTGTGAGCACCAGCAGCTGGTCATCTGTGAACTTCTGCTTGTGTTCCTGCCAGTTATCATGATGAGTGCGACGGAAATCCGACAGTGTTTTCTTCACAGTCATCTAGAGAGACAGCAATAAATCTGTCAGAGATCTTGTAAATAGTCTCGCAGTAGCTGGTCTACCTCCTCCATCCATACATTTCTTTGAGTACATCAAAATGCAGTTGCATAAGTCATGTTCAACTCCCAGAAATGCTTAAACATTTCATCTTTGCTCAGTCAATGCTTGGACCCCTGCAGACGGCAATCAGCTGATCATCCAACCCTCCCCCCCTCAACATCTAACACACAAGTAAAAGAGAGCGGGAGCTGTACCTCTATAGGCTGTGTGTCATTGAGGTGAGCACTCAGGTCCATGAGGATC
The DNA here is from genome assembly GCF_019924925.1 of Ctenopharyngodon idella. Lineage (NCBI taxonomy): Eukaryota > Metazoa > Chordata > Actinopteri > Cypriniformes > Xenocyprididae > Ctenopharyngodon > Ctenopharyngodon idella. The sequence goes on along the minus strand of NC_067232.1, from coordinate 16,000,950 downwards.
TGGGGCATCCAGGTGGGCACATCATACGGGCTGGACAGGATGCAGGCACTCAGACCTAATACACCTGCATGTCGCCGCACCAGGTCTACACACACAGAAAAAAAGAGAAAGATTCAGGTCGAATCATTTATATAAAGTATAAAAATATATCTACGGTGAATTTTACCTGAACTCACCCCAAATATAAAATCAGCATATACAGTCTCACCACAATGAGCATTTTAGGGATTTTTTTCATATGTAATTTCTAGATCACTAATCAAATCTAAGATCCATCCATCCATCCATCCATCCATCTATAAAAATACATACTAATTAAATACTGTAATTATTATATGTTATTAAACTTCTGCTCAATATTAATAGCAGATATCAAAAATGTTAACTATACCATTTTTCTATACAAAAATAAAATAAAACACTAAAAACTAGAATTGATTGTTTAAAATGCTACAGGTAAATTTAGGCATCAAAACAATGTACCGTATGAAAACTGGATATTCATTTTAAGATAAAAATTCAATTTAACTGTTTTTAAAGATTAACTTTGAGCAGTAGTTGACGGCAATGGTAATTTAAATGTAAAAATAGGAGAAATGAGCAGGCACAATTAAATATCCAATATTGGACAATATATACTGCATACTGAATAATACTGATAAATAAAAAGATCTCTAATATTGGCCAATAACTGATATGGCACTAGTATATTGCGCATCCTTAGTATATATACACTCCACCATTCAAAAGTTTGGGGTAAAAAAAAATTAATAGTTTTATTCAGCAATGATACATTACACTGATTAAAAGTGACAGTAAAGACATTTATAATGTTATACAAAAGATTTCTATTTGAAATAAATGCTGTTCTTTTGAACTTTCTATTCAAAGAATCTTGAAAAAAAAAAAAATGTTTCCACAAAAATATTTAGCAGTTTTTGAACTGTTTTCAACATTGATAATAATTATACATGTTTCTCGATCATCCAAATCAGCATACTAGAATGATTTCTGAAGGATCATGTGACACTGAAGACAAGTAATGCTGAAAATTCAGCTTTGCATCACAGGAATAAATTACATTTTAAAATATATTAAAAATAGAAAATAGTCATTTTAAATTGAAATAATAATTCATAGTATTACTGTATTTTTGGTTAAATAAATGCAGTCTAGTTGAGCACAAGAGACCTCTTTCAAAAACCCCAAACTTTTAAACGGTAGCGTACTTACTGCATATGTCTGTGTGATCATTACCAGCAGAAGGGATTGTGTCCACCACAGAGCCCAGCTCTCTCCTCCTACGCTTGGGCAGACGGGTCTTACTCAGGGACTCAAAATGGGCCTGCATAGGTTCATCAATGCTGAGAAAATTACACTGCAGTAATCCACTTAGAGTGGTGGCTGCCATCTCCCTCACCTAAAAACATGTAGAGAGAGAGAAGATTGTTACAGTTACAGTACTAAAATCTTGTGGCCAAAGGTTCAGACGTTTTTTTCTTTTCAGTTATCTAAAGCGTGGGAGGTGCACAGCAGAAACAGATGGGGTCTTTGTGTGTCAGAACTTTTCTTTAAATAAAGAAAATACACGGCCTGAAGAAAAGAAGCAGTGGAACTTTATGTAACAGGGCAGATCGGAAACTGCATCACAGAACAAAACACAATGTTCCAGAGCAGGGCTCCAGTCAGGGTGAAATGGGTGAATAAGCAAATTTAGAGCTTATTACCAGTGATGTGCTAAACAACTAGTGTGAACAGCCAGTCGACCAACCGGTCTTAACGAAGCAATAATCAGGCTAAAAAAATCCCTAGCTATTAAAAATACACAGACACCAATAAAAAGCTGACTCAGCAATAACATTCTGCATCTAAGTTTATGACAAGTGTTTGCTCTGACAAAGAAACAACAGCTATTGTTTTGAAATCTCAAAATGTGATCTTGAACCTATGCTCTGACCCTTAACCTTAGGATACAGTCACTGACGTTCTGATTGGCTAGCACTAATCAACTGAGTAGCTGTACTACATTAGCAGACAGAGGGTCATATGTAACATGGAATCCAAAGTACTGTGAATAAATTGGCTGTATTAAAGGGTGTAGTTTCCTTCCACTCATAACCCTATTCTTTTTCCCCCCCTTTGGCCTCTTCTCGCTGTTTGCCGTACACTCCTCTCTGGAAATTTGAACATATATCACCATGGAAACAGAATACTGCTGCAGCTGGAAGTTGCTATGGTAACAGCAAGATGGATAGAGAGAGCGTGAGAGAGAGAGAGAGAGAGAATAAAGGAAAACAAGAGTGCTACATCACTGAAAGGAAAGCATGGTGAAAGAGACACTTTCACCACAGCGGCTTACGTAATTGGCTTTCGACACATTTAACCTGTGTGATTATACTCAAACACGTTCATGAACAGAAGGTCGTGCTTATTCTTAGTTGCTTCCGTTTAGACCTTCCCCCTAAAGACTTCAAATATAGATATACTGAAGATATATAATCTTGAACAGTGGCCAGGCTTAATTCACTGGATCCGAGTGAGAAATGTCTAAGGTATCTGCTGACATTATGAAAGTAAAAATCAGTATGAAAAGACAGAACTCTGAGGACGACTGTGTTGGTTTGTCCAGACCTGAATGATGTGACTGTGGCATGTGCAGTTATGTATTACGAGGGCCAAATATTTGTAAAATGTCCTCAAAAAATGCACACTACTGTTCAAAGGTTTAGGGTCAGCAAGATGTTTATGAAAGAAGTCTCTTATGCTCAACAAAAGACTGCATTTATTTGATCAAAAATAGTTATATTGCGAAATAAAAACAGTAATACTGTGATTATTTGTACAGTTATATAAATTACAGTAAAAATGTTGTCTATTTACATATGTTTTCTATTTGATAAAATGTAATTCATTCCTGTACTCCAGTCTTCAGTGTCACGTAATCCTTCAGAAATCATTCTAATATGCTGATTTGATACTCAAGAAACATTTCTTATTAATAATGTTGTGCTTCTTAAAGGATTAGTTCACTTTCCTATTAAAATTTTCCTGATAATTTGCTCACCCTCATATCATCCAAGATATTTATGTATTTCTTTCTTCAGTCGAAAAGAAATGAAGGTTTTTGAGTGAAACATTCCAGGATTATTCTCCTTATAGTGGACTTCAATGGACCCCAAATGGTTGAAGGTCAAAATTACAGTTTCAGTGCAGCTTCAAAGGGCTTTAAACGATACCAGACGAGGAATAAGGGTCTTATCTAGCGAAACGATCGATCATTTTCTAAAAAAAAAAATTAAATGTATGCGCTTTATATAAACAAATGAACGCCTTCAAGTGGTTCTGCCAAAACCGCACTTCTGTATTCTCCAAAAAGCTTACGCTGTATGTCCTACGCCTACCCTATTCAACTTATGGAACGAACGTGGTGCCAGTTCCGATTTTTCCATAAGTAGAATAGGGAATGGCGTAGGACATACAGCGTAAGCTTTTCGAAGAATACGGAAGTGCGGTTTTGGCGGAACCACTTGAAGGCAATCATTTGTTTATATAAAGTATATACATTTAATTTTTTTTTAGAAAATGACCGATCGTTTCGCTAGATAAGACCCTTATTCCTCGTCTGGTATCGTTTGAAGCTGCACTGAAACTGTAATTTTTACCTTCAATTGTTTGGAGACCATTGAAGTCCACTATATGGAGAAAAATCCTGGAATGTTTACGTTAAAAACCTTAATTTATTTTCAACTGAAGAAAGAAGGACATGGACATCTTAGATGACATGGGGGTGAGTAAATTATCAGGAAATTTTAAATAGAAATTTTTGTAAAATCAAAAATCTGTCACTTTAGATCAAATCAATGTATTCATCAAAAAAAAAATAAAAAAAATCTTACCAACACTGAACCTTTGAATAGTAGTGTACCATAAGACTTCAAAGGACATTTTAAAAGGTCAACACTAGTAAAATAATAAAGAAAATGAAAGGGTAGGTTTAAAAGTAAATGTAGGGTTATGGTATAGAAACTACAATTATTTGAAATATAATTAAAAAAATAATACAATTAAATAATAAACAACTATATATATATATATATATATATATATATATATATATATATATATATATATATATATATATATATATATTAAATAAACAATTGCATTGTGTGTGCATGTCATAATATTTGTGTTAGAACTGCACGAATCTGGATAAGAGAGAATCACGCTTTTTTGTTAAAAATGGAGATCATGTTTCTGAATAGACTGCTAAACAAAATAACACGTATTTCAGTTCTGACAAAAAGCTAATTGCTGCAGTCTTTTTTTATTTAATTAATTTTAATGTTTATTATTTTAATCAGTTTAAATGAATGATTCAATGACTTACTCATAACTGGATGAATCAGACTTTTTCAATGAATCTCTTGAATGAATAATTCAATGACAATAAAATTTTTTAACAGTCACTTGTCACCACCATTACTGGTGAAACGATGTAATTGATACAATCTTTATTTGAAGTGTCAAGTTACTTTCAAAAGCTGATTTACTCTATTTTGATCCCTACCATAGACATCAGTGTTTATATCCGAACTATAAACTTTTATCCCAGTACTTCTGTGATCAATTTAATGATTGTAACACAGAAATAATGATACGGTGTGGTTGAAAAGACTGTTTGTGAAGCTGTTTCATACCTAAACATGACAACTGCTCTCTCTAGCTCAGCGGCAGCGCGAACACAGATTTGAATGTTCGCTGTGATCGTACTTGTCAAAGGTAGGTTTAATAGACACAGCTGAATCATTGTAGTTTCGGAATAAGATTGTGTGGGTGTTTGAATCTTTTAAGGATTAATCATGCAGCTCTAATTTGTGTGATGTTAACATGGTTAAAATGCAATGCACCACATAAGAGAAACTTAGAAAATAATTAAAATGAAAAAAATTAAAGCCAAAACAAAAAGCCAACTCTCTCGCTATGCTAATTTAAATGACACTTCATTCATCGACAGCCAGATCTTGACATGAAGTCGAATGAGGAGTTGTGCATTTCTTCATTGGTGAGTCAGTGGTTTTATTCTAATTCTCTGCTGATTAGCTGTCAAAGTTAAAGAGCTGTTAATAAAGTTCATCCATTGAATTATAAGATGTTGATTGTAGAAGACCAATAATTCACAATATTCAGTATAAAATTACTAGGCCAATTTGTGCTCTCATAATAGGCTTGGGAAATGATTGACTGCACCCCACCAAATAAGGAGCCAGAGATGCACCTAGTCCTCAGAAATAGTGAAACAAACAGTAATGTATGGGTGTATTATCAGTGCGCAAATTAATTTACACACCTCCAGTTGTTCATCCTCCAGCAAGCATAGTACCAGAGCTCTCACGTCACCGACAGCCTTGGCATCACTGAGGAAAGTGAAAAGATTGTAGAACACCATAATCTGCAGGTAGGTGAGAACGGTGTAACGTGCGTGCCACGAGCTGCTCCTTGAGATCTGTAACAAACAGCACCATCTGCTGGTCAAATCACTTATTAAACCCTCACATTCACACATGACTCATATGTGCTGCGCGAGTGTGTGCCTTATGGGCACTGACAGTCACCTCTTCAAGTGCATCGAGGACTTGTGAGATTTGCTCTGAGTACAGCAGCCCCTGGGACATAAGAGACAGACATGTCTTAGCATCTCTCTTCATCTCATCATAGCTGTCGTCATTCTCCACAGGAGCAATCTAGAGAGAAAGAGAGAGAGACAGGCTTAAAAACACAAGACTTTCAGACAGTGAACTAAATTACAGACAAAACTGGGACTCACTCTGAAGAGGAGAGGGAGGAGACGCAGCTGTTCCGGGACAGCAGAAGAGAAGGAGCGCCCAGCGCTGGTCATCAACCACTTCAACACTAAAACAAACACAAAACACTGTTACCCCAAATAGCCCTGGAACACAAGCACTTCTGCACACTTGTTCACACACTAACAGAAAGGTATACAAAACACACCCGTTTTGAGTAATCTGATGGCCTGTGTCCTCTCGTCTTGATCTCCCTCCGTGTTTTCCTCCATGATGTGGTTCTGGATCTCCTCCTCACCCTCCGTTAAAGGTTTGAGTCTGGCCAGGACACGCTCCGTGAACTCTCTGATGCGTGGGGACGTAGTGGGCTGAGTGTGTGGCAGGTTCACGTCGATCATGAAGATGTAGGTGAGCACACTGAGATAGGAGAAGAAGAGAGAACTCAGTGTGATAGCTCAATGTGTTTTAAATCAAACATTAGCTCTGAAAAGACTAAACGTGAACATGTAAAATGTATAGATTTTTGTGTTCAAGCAAATACCTGCCGATGCGTTCGCGTACGTTCTTGTAAACCTGAGTCAGTTTGGGCTCCAGGTACTGTAGTAACCTGTGAAGCAACTCTGGGACTCTCCACTCCTGCTGAGCAAGACCTCCCTGCAGCACATATAGACGGCTGAAAGACAGAGATGACATTGGGGCCATTTAAATTACAAACTTAGACATGTAACAATGAAGTATAAAGAAGTCACATTCATCATTTCCTCTTTTTAAACCATAACATTGAAGATAAAGTGTGTGGCAGTGATGTCATACCAGGCGTCCACAAACGAGCCTCCTTCTCCTGTGACCGGCGATTCCATCAGCATCTCAAACAGCCAGTGGAGCTTTCGCGGGTCTCGGCTCTCCTGTACAACACACACATACACATACACAAGGAATAATTCAGTTGGGAAATTATGAAAGTATATACTACCATTTAAAAGTTTTAAAACATTTAAAACCCACTAAAAACAGTAATATTATAAAATATTATTTATATTTAAAATAACTGTTTTCTATTTTAATTTATTTTAAAATGTAATTTATTCCTGTAATGGCAAAGCTGAATTTTCAGCATCATTACTCCAGTCTTCAGTGTCACATGATCCTTCAGAAATCATTCTAATATACGGATTTGGTGCTCAAGAAACATTTTTTTTCTGCCTAGTGTATTTTTTTTTTTTTTTTTTCAAGATTCTTATATGAATATAAAGTTCAGAAGAGCAGCCTTTATTTGAAATAGTAAATAATTTTATAATGTTACAAAAGATTTCTGCCATTTTCAATTTAATGCGTCCATGCTGAAAAAATTAATTTATTAAAAAAATAAAATAAAAAAAAAATAATAATAATAAAAACTTCCTGATCACAAACTTTTGAATGGTAGTGTAAATTCACATATTTTCCAGTCATAAACCTAATTTATACTAGAATATGAGATTACATTTAATCCACAATCAATGTTTGGTGTAATGCATTAGTAAGTAATCAATTACTGTAATTTAATGACTTTCCCCTTGAAAAAGTAAAGTAAGGGATTACTCTTAATTTTCCTGTAATTACATTTACTTCTGATGTAACTGCATTAAACATGGTACAGACTATATAACAATTCTATACAAAACAATAGTGGATTTAACATCAAAATTTAATGTCTAATGTTAAAATGTATGTTGACGAAATGTATGAGACGAAGCATACTGATAATCATACATCCTACTAAAGGACAACTACATGGTCTTAAGAACACGACAAAAATGTCCTTACGCAGGCAGTGGCAATGCAGGTGCCCCAGTCCGCATATGTCTCTATGGTGATATTGGAGAGAGCTTTACGAAGGAGTGGACATAGCAGAGCCCACAGTTTTTCCACCTGTAACACATAAATACACATATACAGACTCAGGAAAAGGTGTTTACATCGTCATTGGTCCAAACACCCAGAGTCCAAACAGCTGAGACCCAAGTGTTCAGGTGTTTAACAATGCTGATGTTGAGGACTCAAATCCCTTTAATTTGTTGAAATGCACCTATCATATGTGCATGTATGTAAATACCTTGCTGTAGCTCCAGTGTTTGGAGCCCCTGATGAGTCCAGAGATGATCTCCGCCACACAGCGCTGGGTGCTCTCATGGGAATCCGCAACCAGGCGCTCCATATGAGGCATCAGCAAGGGCAGGAAGGCATCATCGAAGTTCCGGAAAAGGCCCTTTTACAACACAAGACATTTTTATTATGTAAGCAATCAATCGTTTTAAAATTGGAGAATGCCGATTGTTTGGATGCCACTCGGATAGAGAACCAAACTGGTTTGAGCGAGCATGAAAATCTGGCTCATAGACTTCTACAGTTTACATTTCATTATGTTTGAAAAACGGACTGTAAATGTGTCTAAATATTCTCACCTTAAAGAGGCAAAATCGCCGTGGGCTGAATTTATCATTCCCCTTCCTCTCCTCCAGAGACAAATACTGGATGAACTGATCTATGAACAGCTGGTCTGAGAAATGATCATATATGATCTGTTCACTCTACAACACAGAAAACAGCCATAAACAAACCTAAACAAAAAAGACAGACTGAAATAAAAAAAACTGAAATTATGAGGTGGTACAAGCATCTGTTGAGTTTTGAGAAACAAAACTTGGTTGGGTTTAGATGTCACTAGGTGTGAATTAAGTGTACCTCATTCATCTCTTCTCTTGTTTTGCCCTGTTTGGGCTGTTCCTCAGGAGGGGCATAGAGCATCAGCTTCCTAAACAAAGAACAGAAATAACAATAACATAAAACACATTTTGAAATGATCTTCAAAGGGTAGACAAAACAACTGCTAAATATACACTACCACTGAAAAGTTTGGGTCAGTAAGATTTTTTATTTTAAAGAAATGTAAAACTTATATTCAGTTTTGAATGAAACAGATAAATTAAAGGGTGAAAAGGATACATTAATTAAAAGTGACAGCAAAGACATTTATCATGTTATAAAAGACATCCATTTCAAATAAATTATGTTCTTTTGAACTTTGTATTCAACAAAGAGTCCTGAAAAAATGGATTATGTGACTAAAATGTGAGTAATGGCTGCTGAAAATCCAACTTGACCATTAAAATAGACAGTTATTTTAATTAATTATATTTTAGAATATTACTGTTTTTACTGTATTTTTATCAAATAAATGCAGAACTGTAGTGTATATTAATATTGAAAATATTATAATGAAAAGGGACATCCTTCAGCTTCACAATGTTTTCAGGCCTTTTTCAGAACTTTGCAGAGGGAAATATCATTAGTAAATAACCTTTACTTTTCATATAGACCACTTTTATGGTGTTTTTTTGGAGCTTGACAGCCACTATGAACGGTCGCTGTATGGAAAAGAGCTGTGTGATGATTCAAAACCTCTTTTTTTGTGTTCAATAGAAAAAAAATAACAGCAAACGTTTCCATGTTTGGGTGAACTCTTCCTTTAAGCACTGTGTGTGTGTACCGTGGCCATGTGGAATAACCCCAGTGGGTTTTCTCAATAAAGCAGAATTCCTCCCAGTCCTGCTGGGAGCGCGGCAACCTGCTGCTGTCATACTGCAGCCACTGGTTATCAGGCCTGTCTCCCACCAACAGAGAGCTGTGAGCTTTACCATCACCTACATGAAGAACAGGAAGAAATATAACAAGTTATAAACCTCAGATATTCTATGATATGTGTCCATTTTACTATACGGTTAGTGTACTCACATGACTGAAGAGAGGTTTTGAGTTCAGAAATGTCATAGGGATTCACTGCCACTTTCTTGTGAGGTCTCTTGAGCTGCTTTAGAATTCCACTCACTGCTGATATTGCACCCTGAGCAATAAATAGCACAAAACATAAAGAAACATGTTTTTGTTTTGCTTTCCTTTCACACATATGTTCTTAAGTATAATTGTGACAGAATGCACACACAAACGCACATTGCGAACTAAGAGAGAGTCGTGGTTCAGGCTCTCAACGAAAAAGAGGACTGCAGAGGAAGGCAAGGGGCGGTCATCTCTCAGCATCAGAGAGAGGAAGCCGATAGCTATCTGCTCAAACTTCCAGGGACTGCAAAATTATCAAGCATAGGACCAATGAATTTCCATTACCATCCAGTAAATAATTCAGAGACTGCAATCACAAAAGAACAATTTAAATAACAATAAAATAAAGAATAATAAAGAAGCATAACTATTCCTGTAAACCCTGTAAAACAAAGTGCTGTCCATTCTAACCAGTCAAAATGAGTAAACGTACATGTTTCGGTCGTAAAGGCAGTCCAAAAGATCCATCACTAGTTTCTCATACTTCCTGTTAGGATTGATAAAATGGAAAAAATACTCAATTTTTGTGGATATCCACTGCTTATAATCAGAATTTAAACTTATGAAGCATATTTGTATGCAGTTTTTACTCACTGAACTGAGTCTTTGTTTTTCTGTTCCTGCCTCTTTCTTCCCTCCAGTTCCTGCTGTTCAGAGGCGGCACCTGGGCTCGGTTCTGGGTTACTGGATTTCATCATTTTTAGAGCCACCTCAACACAACTCTCCGGGATCTGAATACAAAACAAAAGAGAAAAGTATAAATATACATATGTCACAAGAAAAATACTTTTACTTCTGTTACAGTTAGAGTTCGTATAGAAAAAGAAAAAAAGGTCAAGCTGAGGTATGCAATGTCAACCAACACATTAGCAAAAATAATGTAATAATATATTATAATAAATGAACTGTTTTCAATTTATATAATTATGGTAATATTTTAACACAAGAAAAAAAGTACACACTTTAGCTTCAAGTAAAAGGAAAGCCTGTTCATAATTTAGTTTATGTATCACATTAATTTAGGTTACTAAATTTGCTGAACTCACAGAAAAGTCAAGACCGATGGTCTCGTACTGGCGATGGACCTTGTCGGCCAAGTCATCGAAGAGCCGTACGATTGAAGGCTTCTCTAGAGACATGGAGGGGCTCATGCCAGAACGCACGATGGCAGGCCATGTCAGAGCAATGCACTCCCAGTACTGCAGGGTAGCAAGACAGATCCCACAGTGGTTCCCTAAAAGACAGTACAAGGCACCCTGGAGAAGAGTAATAAAGACGGATCAAACATGATCCTATTCAATTTCCCATAGCTGCAGCATATCAACAGAAAGAGAAAAGATTTTTAGATTTTTTTCAGAGTTTAGTCACTGTAAACGGTGTGAGACCTACTTTAAATTGCTGCTGGGTGACGTCAGTGCGGTCTGGGTCCAGATACTCCAGCACCGCAGGGATGATGTCTCTGCAGCAGAAGTTGTAAGTTCCCAATGCTGTGAACAGCACATTCTGAGCTTTACTCCTCACCTGAGGTAAGAGAGAGGCTATTCATGTTGTCTTCATTGCGTTTGTATGTGAATGTGTGTGTGTCTGTATGGTGTTGTCATACCTGACTGTACCTGCTGGTGGACAGTCTGAGCAGGTCATTTATCAGGTCCTGATGAACACACCTGTAGATACACCCCTCTATGGTCAGATTTCTTAACTGAAACACAAACAGGCATAAACACACTCAAAACCACTGAAATCATAACAGAGCATGGTGAAGAGTCTTTGAGATACATATTTATCTAATGGAAGGTACCCAAAGATGTTATACATATTATAAAGCATCACCCTCATAAAAAATTCTGTCCAGGTCATGTATTTTACCCTAAAATCTAAAGATTTAGGTTTTTTTTTTTTTTTTTTGAAGAAATGTATTAAATTCTTTTTATTTTATTATTTTAAAGAAATTAATACTTTATTCAGCAAGGATGCACTTAATTCATCAAAAGCAGCACAACTGCTTTGAAAATTATTAATATATATATTAAAATATACTAAAAGATTTATTTTGTAATAACATTTCACAATATTACTGTATTTTTTAATCAAATAAATACAGCTTTGGTGAGCATAAAAACAAAAACTTCTTTCAAAAATATTTTAAAAAAATCTTACCGACCTCAAACTTTTGAAAGGTATATAAAACATACAAAATAGTTATTTAAATAAAATAGTTATTTTATCGAAAAAATTAACCAGTGATGTTCTTGACAGGCTTCCTAAGATTCACCCAAATACTCTATAAAATATAATAAAATTATAATAATAATAATAATAATAATAATAATAATGAGTTACCTCATGTTGCAGCATGACTCTGTCTATGAGTAGAGCTCTAATGTGCTGTTTACTGCCGTGAAGCTGGAGAGAAGAAGAGAGAGAGTGTCAGTCAACAACATCTCAAATGTAGAGAAGATGGACATTAAATGTGTCTCACCTTGTTCTCCATAGACTTCTTAATCAGACTGAAACTCTTCCAGCGGGAGTCAAACTCATGTTTGTGTGAGCCTTTAAAGTGGAGCACGTCATTGATGATCTATTGAGAGAACACCATGCATCAGTCACGCCAATGCTTATAACCAAGAAAATAAATATCATATGCATACACACACAAATGTTGGAGAAAACCTGACAGTGTTGTGGTTCACCTTTATAATGGAGAAGAGGGATTTGATGTCATCTTCTGAGTGCTCAAGTGTGTAGTCTATTTAAAATAAACATAACAGTTAAGAGAGTCTTAAAAGGTATTTAATAAAAAAAAAAAAAAAAAAAAAAAAAAAACAGCTTTCATTTCACTCAATATGTAAGAAGTATCATTTATTAAATTTCTCTATAGATGTTAAAAGCTTTAGAAACATGATCTTCTGTATTAAACTTTAAAGTTTAAAAATATAAAGGGTATGTTGAAGTAACTTACGTAGTAAAGGTCTAATCGCCTTACAGATGTCCTGTCTGTAGTTCTCTCTAGACAGGTCTGCCAATCAATCAATAATCAATAAATAATCCACTGCCAAGCAATTAATTCATTAATCAGTATAGCTCCAGCACTGATTTTAAACACAAGGAAATGCTCACTTACCATAGTCTACACCAGTGTACACGTTTGTCTCGTGTAGCTCAACCATACTGTTGATCCTAAATGAGAAGCATTTAGAAAGTTAAAATATTATTAATATGTTTAATAAGTACCAGAGCATTATATATAGTTGCACAATCCATGCAATGCTAAAATCACAGATGTTTGCGGAGTTGTTTTTGTAACTGTAATACACTACCTTTCAAATGTTTCAGGTCGGCAAGATTTTTTAATGTTTTTGAAAGAAGTCTCTTATGCTGAACTAGTCTGTACTTATTTGATCAAAAATACAGTAAAAACAGTAATATTGTGAAATATTACAATTTAAAATAGCTGCTTTCTATTTTAATATATTTTAAAATGTAATTTTAAAATATATTAAATCTGACTTTTCAGCATCATTACTCCAGTCTTCAGTGTCACATGATCCTTCAAAAATCATTCTAATATGCTGATTTGGAAACATTTCAAGTAACATTTCTTATTATTATCATCAATGTTAAAAACAGTTGTGCTGCTTCATATTTTTGTGGATTCTTTGATGAATAGAGAAAGTTCAGAAGAACAGCATTTATTTGAAATAGAAATATTTTGTATCATTATAAATGTCTTTACTATCACTTTTGATCAGTTTAATGCATCCTTAATAAATTAAAAGCATTAAATTCTTTTAACAACAACAACCTTACTGACCCCAAACATTTGAATGGTAGTGTACATTGTGTGTGTAACTTACAGCCCCGGCACGGGTTCTCCATACACTGGGGGCAGAAGGGGGCTTGCTCCCAGAAGACAGTTATGAACAATGGACAGACTCTGTAGAACATCATCCCTGAAGAGACAAAATACACAAATTAGTACAGCAAATGTTTCTTTCTCTTATCTTTTTTCTTGAATGTTCTTTTGTGGATCAATGAATCAAAATAAAATCTGTCCATCTATGAAACAAAAAAATGATCTCTAAGCTTAAATCAATCTTGAATAATAGTCTCTGACTTCTCTAAATCAGTGACATTTTGAATTTTGCTCCTATAAAAATGAAACTTAAAATAAAAATGATACGGAAAAGGATTAAATAATTGCATTTCATGATTTTTTTTTTTTTTTTGTAACAAATGCCTGAACACATTCAGCCCCTTTTTAAAGAAAGTCCAGTTTAATATGAATTTAAAGGAACACATTTCTGGTTTGGTGTTGATGAATAGGAACTTCCTGATGGGGCTGTGTGGATACATGAGACAAAAAGAAAGAAGAGTTTTTATGAATTCAAACACAGATAAAGTATCATGTCACTGTATCCTGTGGTTGACCTGCTCATGTCCTGTTCTCCCTGTGTGTGTTTCTGCAGACGCTGGAGTTCCGGCTTTAACAGCAGATCCAGCAAGTAGAAAACAAACTCTCTCTCTTCTGTGCTGGGCATATGCCACTGGATGTCCAGGTTCCACAAGTCTCCAGGCCGACCCCAGTCCTGATCCAGAGAGGAGACAGAGACAACTAGTGGAATATCATCCTCCATGACATGATATTTTGAAGTTTTTAAAAAAGACAAAATACCAATGTTTTGTTCAATTAAGTAGACTGATGATAATAGTGTAATGTTTAAAGTCATTCTTGTTATCTTATCTTGATCCACTTTTCTTTAAACTCCCCCTATAATGCTGTTTCGGATATTACCCTTCATGTAATACAGCACTTTGTGAGTGTAAAAAGACAGCAAAGTTTTTCAAAGATACATGATAAATGGAGTTATTGTCACCCATTCTGAACTGCCTGAAACTAGTCGTCAGTAATTCCAGTTTTACTATCTGCACAAACCTATGTAGGTTTGTGATACATTTGCATAATGCCAGCCTATGGTCTTCATTGGCTGCCCGCGAACAACATCTACTTTGACCCACAATCAAACACTGTAGTTGTAGCTGAGGCCTGAAGTAGTTTGATTCGTTTTGTCGACATGTCGAGAAGATGCCGTTTTCTGCAAAAGCAAATCCACTTTGCATTCACTTTCAAAGGATGAGAACTCAGGCTTGAATTAATATGGTAAAACCAATGCCATCATTACTGTTCTTATCTCTGAGTATAAAAGTGCTGAGGAAGCCTCTGGAGCTGAAATTCAGATATGGTAATGGGTGGTTAGCTTGACACACACAACCACAACAGACTGGGTCATCTGACCAATCAGAGCAGAGTAGGCTCTCAGAAAGAATGGGTTTAGAGAGACTAAGGGCCAGATTTACTAAAGCGTGAGAGCGCAATTCCAAAAAAGCACAGATGGGAGTGGAAAGTTCTGTGCATGATCTACTGATGACGCGCAATTAAAGAACACAGACGCAGCCGGATCATTTCCATAATGAAAAACGCAATGTACCAACAGCAACGCAAATTAGAGTCTGGTTTAAGACATGCTTTTTTGGGTGGTAAATACCAGTAAATTGACTAGTGCAAACCTTAGTAAATCACCTTGCGTGATTCATTTAAATACTCTCCTCTCATAAATTTTGCGTCTGAAAGGGAAACTCCTACAAATGCATATGCAATAAGGTCAGACGCAAAAATAACTATCCATAACTGTATCCATGCCTTTTCAGTGCTAATTTTTCACTGTGTGTCTTTAGTAAATCCTAACATCAAAACAGGGTTTGCGCTGATGCAAGCTGTCAGTAAATCTGGCCCTAAATCTTTATTGAACCATTTCAGACATTGAAAAAAAAAAAATTGATGCTGCAATGTATATTATGAGAAAATTAAAGTGTTATTGGATCTTGGATGCCTGTAAACCTATTGTAGGAGACTTCCAAAACAAAATTAGGAACATTTAAAATAGCATAATAGGGGCACATTTTGTTTCATAGATTTGTTCTTATAAATGTTGAAAACAAGGGGAGTAAATGTAGTTCTGATTTTCTGAGAATGCTGAGGCAGAGTCAAGTTCAAATGAACCACGTAATAAAACGTCAGACAGTGAGGAAGAGTGACGTCTGTCGGTCTAAGAATAGGTGCTTAGGCATACAAATGCTAGAGAGGGTGACGGAGCTTCACTAATCCATTCACTCGCTCAATCATCTCATCTCCTTCTCTTCAGAGATATTTGATAGGATGAAAGTAATGCCTGGATACAGGAGCAAACACAGAAATATCCTAGTGGGGACTTCCCATTCACTCTGCTGTTGTGAATGGTAATTTACACATTTTGGAATTTTTAAATATACATTCAGGCATTATTTATTCCCCTTCACATCTACTGTATTTTTTTTATTACTATATTAATAATATTAGGATATTTTATAGAATATTAATATTTACTAACATTAACCCTAAAATATAATATTTGGCACTTTGGAACAGAAATTATTAACCCATATAAATTTGATTTATCTCAATTGTTTCTCCTAGACATCACTTTTATTATTGTAAATTGGGAGCAATGGAAACTTGCTTAAATCTCCTGCTGTTTCTCAGATATTTCTCCTAAGAAAAAAAAAGGAGCTTGGTAATCTCACACATATTTTCTCTAGAGTTTCAAAAGAGATTTCAATGATACTGTATCTCAAACTCAGTTTAGATTTACCAAGATACCAAGTCAGAGATGTCAACTGAACTAAAGCATCAAACTGATTTAAGTTACCTGTATGCTTTCCACAATTACCAAATGGTCTATACTCTTACTGTGTCAACAATTTTTAAAATGTACTCTGTGGGTTCTTCAGGATTACAGTATCATATTTCAGATTTTATTCTGAGCAGAGCTGAGATCTATGTCACTATGAGAGGGTTAGTGGCTAAATCAGTGGTCTTGTTTTCCGCTTGAGGCTGACCTTGATTGGAAGGTATGTGTCAGTGTGCTGCTGGACACCGCCAGGCATGCTGCAGTACTCTCTGGGATAGATGAGGGATGACGAACGCAGGATGTGATAGAGCAGCTTACAAGCCAGACTGTAGCCCTGTTTACATTTCAGGTGCAGAGTCAACTGAAGAATCTGCACTAGCTGAGACCTGTAGAGTAACAGTTGATCGCCATCCACACGGGTCACCTACAGACAGAGACAAGAACTGTGGTCTTTTACATCTCTGCAAGATTTTTTTTTTAAAGAAATTTTTATTTTTATTTTGCAAGGATGCATTAACATGATCAAAAGTGACAGTAAAGACATTTATAATGTTACAAAAGATTTCTATTTCAAATAAATGCTGTTCTATTCATCAAATAATCCTTAAAAAATGTCATGGTTTTCTCAAAAATATGAAGCAGCATAACTGTTTTCAACACTGATAGTAATAAGAAATGTTTCTTAAGCAGCAAATCAGCATCTTACATGATCTGAAGGATCATGTGACACTGAAGACTGGAGTAATGATGCTGAAAATTCAGCTTTGCATCACAGGAATATTAAATAATATTTAAACAGAACCAATTTTTAAATTATAATAATATTACACAATATTACTGTTTTTATTTTATTTTTGATCAGATAAATACAGCCTTGGTGAGTATAAGAGACTTCTTTTAAAAACCATTAGATAATCTTACCGACCCCAAAGTTTTGAAGTTTCTTTAAATGCTAAATTTCGATTTCTATATTTCTAGAGTTCAATTTCTATATATACACACACTTCAAATAATTTTATATTTCTATATTTTTTAAAATAGATATTTCTAGTTATAGGTTTCTAGATTAAGATATTAGCATATCTAAATTAATACAGCTAGTTATATATGATTTTTAAAATCCAGTGACTGACCTCAGACAACAGCTGGAGGTTCCACATCAGTTCTTTATCCAGTTCCTCTTCATTTAATACCTCTTCATCTGAGAACACATGGTATGTTAACAGGAAACTCACAACACATGTAGCAATCCATACACTGACATTAGGTGCTTACTGGATGAGATTTGTAATATGGCATTACAGCAGTGAGGCAAAAAGAGCTTCAGAGCCTCTGTCGGGTGACACTAAAAAGGAGAATAATCATTTGAAATTGTCAGACAAACGTTTTGAGAAACGCTGGCAGCTGTGGATGTCTGTGCGTTGAGCTCAGGACACTAACCTTGGTTGCAGCTCGGCACATGTCTGCCACCATCCGTCCAGCAACATGAGTCTCAAAAACGTTTGTAGTGGCGAAGTTGAAGACTTTTTCAAGGGCCACCTTTGAAAATGAAGGAAATATGTTCAGGTATCATCACATGGACATGGAAATACACTTCCATTCAAAAGCTTGGGGTTTATAATAGTTTTTCTGTCTGTAAGATTCTGTTTGGACACATTAAATTGATCAAAAGTGACAGAATTTGCACCATTATAAATGTCTTTACTGTTTCAAATAAATGCTGCTTTTGTGAATGTTCTACTCAAAGAATCCTGAAAAATATTGAATGGTAGTGTATGTTATGACTAGCTTGTGTGTTTGTGCGTGATTGTAATGACCTTGAATATTTCCATAGAGCATTGTGTGAAGATAGTGTAGAATGTGGAGGACAAGCCCAGCTCCAACAGACTCTCTAGATAAGTCATTTTCTCTGTCTCCACCTCCTCCCGAGTCTGTTCCAGAGTACTGGTGTCAATCAGTGCAAAACACCTAAATACACAAACATGAGAGGGTGAATGAAGATACAGAAAGAAAAACACATGTACAGTATTCATATGGTATTCTGAGTTCTGTACCTATCAATAAATTGAAGAACAAAATCCTCAAACTCTGCAGAGGCTGAACACAACTCTTTTTCCACCTGCACAAAGAAAATCAAAGAAAAGTCTGAGTCCCACATGAACCATGACACGTAAAGATAATCTAAGGACAGGAGGACAGGATCACCTGTGTGAGGTCATTTCTTGTCTGAACAGCAGCAGAACAGTCCACCAATGGCACAAGAGTAACACAAGTTGCTATTAACTGGAATGTGATCTGAAAAAAACAAAAACAAATATTTGAAAACATACAAACCTCCACAAGACTAGCAATAAGAAAACAAAAAAGTCTAGACATTCTACAACGTAAACTGCCCAAGGGGCGAATTAGTCTTCCAGGTTCTGACGTCATCCCTGCACGACACTTGAAACTTGAGTAGTGCCTGGTTGGCACAAAAGTGTTACACTATAATTTATAATATTCTTACTTAGGATGGAAATATATAATCATTAAAAAAAAAAATCACCTATTATCTTCCTCCAGTGTTACTGTAGTATTATTTATTTATATACTATTTGAATGAGCTTTTAGTATTAGTAATTTCATGTGCTTTTTTTTATCTTATATATTTATTTCAAATTCATTTATATTCTATTTATTTTTAGTTTTAATAAATTTAATGGTTCAACTTAGTTTTAGTTAACAATAGCAACACTGTCTTGGATAGACTCTCACCATACACTTGCTGAAGTCATTGGGGTCAATCCCTGGGAGAGCCCTCATGAGGAGAGGCAGCATGTGTGTGGGACCCTCTGGAAACCTCTGGCCCCCGGCCACCAGGGTCCGCGCCACACTGATCATACAGCTTAAAGTGGCGGTCAGCTGGTGAGGCTCAGTGAGGGTCTCCATGGCGGGATATGTCCTTAAATGAGAAAAAAATGCTTTTATGTGACAATGCTCAAGCACACCATCCACTCATCATCAATTTATGTAGTCTTAATGTAATGGTTCACTCAAAACACATTAGCATGTGCTTTAAACAAACAAACAAACACACACACTCACACACACAGACTTACTTCTCCAGCACTGGAGGAATGACCAACTCAGGTCTGAGCAGGGCAAGGTTTTGCAGGGCTTGGGCAGCATCCAGACTGCCGGTTTTGCTAAACATAGAAAGCAGGACAGGCTGCTTCATACTCTCCACAAAGTCTGTGATGTCCTGCTCACTGAGAAGGTGGCTTTCAGGAACAGGGGTCAGCCAAGTTGGCGTCCGGTAACGTTCTCGATGCAGACGTTTCACAACGCTGGCAGGTAAACGCTGAAGGAGCTTCATGAGTTTCATCTGGGGAAGGATGGAGCAAAATAAATAAGACAGTTATTTATTATTTAATAATAAATAAATAAATATTTTGAACAAAACTGATTATGGAACATCCAAAATTATTAGTACTTTTTTTTCATTACAGTGAAAGGGAGTAGGAAGGAAATGGATTGGAAATGGAGCTCTGACCATAATGATATTATTACAACAGGGAAACAGACTGAATGAACAAACTTAAAGGGATAGTTCACCCCAAAATGAAAATTCTGTGTTACTCTGTGTAAATCTTGTGTATTCTGTGTAATTCTTGGTTACAAACATTCTTCCAAATATCTTCCTTTGTGTACAGCAGAACAAAGGTTTGGAACAACTTGAGGGGGAGTAAATAATGACATAATTTTCATTTTTGGGTGAACTATCCTTTTAAATGGACACTCATACTCACCACTTCCCACCACATACGGCAGGACAGAATGCTCACTTGTTGAAACGATAATCTGAAGTTTAAGTTAATATCCATCCCTTTGATCAAATATTAATATTTAGCAGTTATAGGGCAGTCCAAATGTTCTGAAGAGATTCAAGTCGCTTTATATGATTAACAGATATAATTTAGGCTTTTATAAACATTGATCAGTGAACACAAACAGAAGCTCAACTGAACCTGCTTGACGCGCGAGAACAAACTTCTTCTGGAAGCTCAAACGTGCAGTGTAACGCACGAGAATGAACCTCATTGGTTCTCGCATGCGTCAAGCAAACAAGCAAACTTCATATAGATTGATTTTACGATCTCTTTATGAACTTTTTGAAGCATCAAAGTGTCAGTTGTGTAGCTGTCTATGGAGGGACAGAAAGCTCTCTGATTTCATCTTATTAATTTTCAGTTCTACTGAGCATTTACTGTCACAAAAAAAAAAAAAAAAAAAAGGCACTGTAACTGCCTTTTGATCAAAGGGATGGATGTTAACTTCAACTTCAGATTCCCATTTTAACAAGTGAGCATTCTATCCTGCCATAAAGTGTTTTGTACCCTGTGATGCCCACCACAAATCACACAATTCATTTGCGTCATCAAAGGAAGAACACTTTCTGTAAGCTTCTGAAAACAAATCAGATGTTCTACAGACTGAACATCTCATTAACAGCAGGCTGAAAGGGGAAGCCAAAGTAATATGGCAACAATGTGGCGACAATAAAAGGACAAAGCTTTCGCAGGGTTTACTGTGACAACTAGATGCCTCCCTCAGACAAAGCAAACACACATCCCTGGAAAGATGAGCTGTCCTCGTCTATGAGGAGATGCTTCTAGAAAAAGAATGGCATGTATTGTTGATAGCAGCACTGTGTTTAAAATGGGCACAGCTGCAGGCTCTTCTAAAGCATTCTGGGAGACCGATTAAAATCTAGATAGAAACTTGAAGACCTTGTTCATTTTGCTCTTCTTTGTTTTTAATGGAAATTTAACAAAACAAAAAATGTGGTAATGTCTGGATAATCCAGGGGATTTGTTGATTCTTATTTTCAATTTGTTTATACTTATAAATATTATTATATTTTTAATTTGATATGACATTTATTTATAATAAAGTAGAAATTATGCATAAATATCAGAATCCAAAACCTCTAGCAGTAACTCACCAGCCAGCGGCCGTGGTTAGACGGGTGGAAAAATGAGGCGATGCTGTTGAAAAGGCCACTGAGCTGGGTCTGGGTCTGTTTGCTGGGCCCTCCCTAAAACACATTATGAAATATAAAGCAAATTTATTACATTATAATATGATGGTTTTCCAATAGCATATTTTCAGAGGAAGGTGCCTTTATTTTACACTGACCAGCAAAGCAGAAATCCAGACGACCACATGACCGATGTCATAGGCATTCGTCAGATATCTGGAAACCAACATCTGACTGGATCCTACAGGAAGATTAAGACTCCTCAAGGTCCTAGTGAAGATCTGAAAACAGACAGAATACAAACTGAATAAGCAGCAACATTGAACTAGCTCTGGATTTAATGGCTTATCATGTACATGAAAATCATTTAAACAAGAAACCAGTTACTGAAAACAGACAGCTGAATGAAATTTTGGAGCGTTATCTTTCTACGATGGAAGTAGAGTGACCATCTCACCGTTGGTATATAAGGGTCCCAATCTATGTAACCAATGTTGTCATTTGCCAGTCGTGCAAAAAGACTGACAAGATTCTGGAACAGACGAAATGGGGTTAACACTAATGTAATAAAATACTGAGGTCGTGAACAGAAATCCACAGAGTTAAAATTCTATAGTGAGACAATTATACTCACCACTTCCCAGCTTGGAAGGTTCTGTACCGACACCCACAGGCTTATCAACTCATCAAACCAAAGTCTGAAGAAAAACATAAGAAGAAGGTATTTTAGTGTATTTTTAACTCTGGAAAAAAAAATAGTATTTGTATTGGATATGTGACAGTTACATACAATATTTAAATATACAATTTAAATTCTATGACTACAACATTCCTTTATCAACCTTTTATTTCCTCTTTTTTTTTTTTTTTGAATGATTTGAATAAAGTAAGAAAGTAAATCAAATTGTGATTTCTTTTAGGTTTTTACATTCTAGTTTGTATGTATGACTTCAAATTAAATTTCATACAAAAAATAACAATGGCTGTTCATCCATCTCTCGTGGTACATTCTGCAACATATATACTACCATTTAAAAGTTTAGGGTCAGTATTATTTTTCCTTGTTGAAAAATTTAGCTTTGCCATTATAGAAATAAATTACATTTTAAAATATATTAAAATAGAAAACATTTATTTTAAATAGTAATAATATTTTACAATATTACTGTTACTATACTTGTGATTAAATAAATGTAGCTTCGGTGCACATTAGAGAATTGTTTCCAAAATATTAAAAATCTTACTAACCCCAAAGCTTTGAATGGTAGTGTGTGTGTATGTGCTAAAATAATCTTCTCTATATTTCAAGTCTAGCAGAAAGTCTAATAGGACTGACTGACTGTGCAAGGACTCAAAGTGTGTTATAATAAGGTTCAGGCAGTGCTCACTTAAAGCCCTTATCATGCAGCTCTGGGGGAAGAGTGGTGGGCAGGAAGAGCTCAAAATATCCCATCGCCTTTTGCATGGTCACATCAAAAGGGCACATCAGAGGTTTCCACTCATCCAGCATCTCCTGTGTTGCTGATTCTGGAAAATAACTGCACACATACAAACACAGACAGACAGAGAATGATTGAAATGTTGTTGTTGCTGATGTCTGACCTCAAGTGTTATGCATACATATAACAATACTAAACCTTTGTGATGTGCTGTCTTTTTTCCTCTTTTTTTTAAAGATTTAAATATGAAAAGTACTAAATGTCATGGTAAACTGTATGTAGGACAAGTACACTTATTAACTGGATAACTGGTTAATGTGCTTCTGTAAAAGGATTACAGTCCGTCGTTCTAAGCCACATCAAGAATCCCGACATCCAGTGCCTGTCGATCATCTACTGGCCCATTCATGAGCAATCTGCAAACAGTACGTTATCTGTACAAACTAAAAGTATGGACTTTACTGACTGGGCACATGACAACCTTTTCTGTAATCCCAGATGAGCCGAGAAGAGCTCTGAACATGCAGCCTCACCTCACCCTAGATAACTCCATAGAGTCGCTTTTATGTCACTGTTTTTAAGTAGAAACCAGGCAATCATATTGTCTGTCTCTTTCTATTTTACTTATAATGTATTAAAAAAGATCTTTCAGTATTGAACAGTTTTATCCTAATTTTAATAGTCTGCTGTTAAAGGATATGATGTCCTTTTTGACCTCCTGCTGAGGAACGGATTGCATTGATCCTGGGACACTTCAGTCTCTCAGAGACAGGAAACTCCCACAAAGCCAAATTAAAATAGCATGAAACAGGATTAAATGCCTAGGGAGAAACTCTGAGCAGTGTTTATGTACACTACCAGTCAAATGTTTGGACACACCTTTGCATAGGTTGGACACGTGTTTTATATATATATTTTATATATACTAAAAGGCAAGAAAACTATGAAATAACTCGAATTACAGTATGGGAAGTGGTGATCAAAACTTCAAAGCTCATTTCAAACATTTAAGCAAATGTTTTCCAGAACTATTTCTTCAAAAATAATTATATTATGCTAATTAGGTGCTCAAGAAACATTCCCTTTTATTATCAATGTTGAAAATAGCTGTGATGCTTAATCATTTTGTGCTTAATAATATTTGATGAATAGGAATAGTCCCCAAAATATTGATTGATAGTGTATTTCTGGGATAATGAAACAGAAGATAGTAGAGGTGTAACAATTTATCATGTCACAATATATCACAATACAAAAATGCAATAATATGTATAGTGTATAGTTCACCCAAAATGAAAATTACTGTGTGAGAAAAACTTCATATTTACAGAGTTTTAGTGTCAGTACTACATTAAACTACTATATATATATATATATATAAAATGTATAATAATGCAATAGGGGAATATTTGGAGTCCTGATAATGCCAAATGTCTTGTTACACCAGTAAAAAGTGGCCTACATTATTTTAAATATATCTAGAATGCAAGCATACACGTCTAAAATAATTCTGTATTTTCAGCTTCAGAATCATGAATATTTTTATTCTGGTGTCACCATTGTCCTGTGCATTGGGTTACCAGCACCAAGTCCAAGCCTATTCATTTCCACTCCCAATGTAATACCACATTTAGCATTTTAATCAACACTTCATTTTTGTTAACCTTTTAAAAAATGTCTTGGGGTATCGCAATAATATCGTTTCATAAGTTCAGTATTGTGATATGTATCAAATTGTGACATGAGGGTATCATTACACCCCCCAGAAGATAGATATGTAAGAAAGTACTTACGGCCTGCAGTTCTTGATTAAGGCCTTCAGAACTGCTTCCACTGAGCTGCAGACGAAAGAGAAACTTGAAAGTGACCAACACTAGATACAACACCACATTAATTCCATGCAAACAATTCTACAATAAACAAGACCAACACACTAGTGTTGTTAGACCCAATCATGCATTACAAAAACTCTCCTCGGTCTCTTGTTATAAACCCAAAAAGGCAGGGATGAGTATAGTGGCAGAAGAACTTTTGGGAAGTAGAGTTTTTATTGGGCTGATTGTCCATCTGTGTCCTATATACTGCTTTAAAGCTGGTCAGCAAAGCTATTTTTAAAGTTTTATCAACACCCTTATCCTGAGCATCTAAAATGGAGGGGTTATTTCATGAAATTCTGTTCTTCATTACCAAAACATCAAATCACACACCACTTGCATGAAACCCATCAAACACATGCACCATAAAAATCACACAGCTAAACAAATGTAAACAAGCCTGTGATTGTCACCAAAAAATTGCAGGTATGTAACACCCAGACAGGGCCTCTGAACCTGACGACCTTTGTTTTGAAACAGGCCAAAGTAATCTTTCACCTCTGGACTCATACAGAGGAAAGAATGTGATCCTCAGTAAGGATTCACTGCTGCAGCCCGTGTAGTGGGAGCCAACAAGGATACTGGAGTATCAGATGTCTGCATTAAAGAGCATGGGGGAAAACAGACGCTACAAACAAGCTCAGCACTCATAAACAACGTTCAATACCGTGTGTTGGCTTGGGCATTCCAATTGAGAGCAACAAAGTGTTATTAAATGGTGTGAAAGCAGCAAAGCATTGGTTTTCACAGTGCGAGTCCAACAGCCTGTGTCTGGATGTCAGTTTTTTTTTTTTTTTTTGTGCAATGTGACATGCATCTCATTTGGTAAAGGTGCACTCAGTAATCATATATATAATATTAATATTTTTAATAATAGTATAATAATTTTTATTTAGAGTTTTATTTTAAATAATTTTTTCTTTATACAGATTTCAGAATTAAATGACATAACGCTTACTTGACCATTATGATGTTATGTAAACACAGTGAAAATAGCAGCAGCTTTGGCTGTAAAAGATAATAAGCTATTTATAATTTTTTTTTCTGTTTGGTATTATCTATACTTTTACCATTAATAATATCTTAATAATACAGGATAGTTATAACATATCTGAAGTCAGACATGGAACCATTTTGGCATAAGGAGTCATTTAAACAGAAACTAACATTTCCAAAAAGTAAAGGATGTGAACAGCTCTAAGTACAATCACTTAGTTGTCATCTTGTGAAACTTAATTTTTAATAAATCAAAAAACATCTATTTCATTGATGTGTGTAGTATGAGATGGAGAATATACATTGATGATCAACAAGGAACAAAAAGACAAACAGACATTGTTATTGTGCACCAGCAAAAATGTCATGCATCCACAGCAACAGATTTAAAGTCAAACAAAGTGAGTATAAAGTCAAAGACCACTGGGACGAAATAAGAGCCAGTGAAACGTTTCAAAAATTATTGAGTGCACCTTTAAATATTAACATAAAGTAACATGGTCCTTACCACCTCTGAGCAAGTTTAACGAGTATGTGTTTAGAGGAAGAGCGTGGCCGCAGAGAACTGAACATGAGAGGAGATAAAAAGACAGGCACACTCAGCACTTCCTGTCAACTAAGACAACATTTTTATGAGATGCTCAACATCAGCACCACTTCTAAGATGTGTGCAAATTCCCTGTGACAGATATCAAAAACAAAGCTGGGATGGAAGTTATTAGGGTAACTATTTAAGCACATTTATTGTCTGTTTTATTGAATAGAGATGCAAGTATTTGGCAGAAGTGATAAATCAAAATAACCAAAATTTTCAAATGTTGAGATTAAGTTATTGCTGCTTTAATCCACTTTTTATAACGTCTCTGATGGGATATGCACGTACCTGGGAAACCAGTTCAGGCCGAGGTGCTCTGTCTTTGAGTACAGGATCCTGTCCTGCAACTCATACAGGGGTCGCCATGGCAATTCTAAGTCCTCTCTTGAAAGCAGCTCCTTCTTCCTGGAAGACAAAACCATTTAAACAAGATGATTTTCTTCACATAGGTCATAGGTGTGGGTGGATATTCAAATCTCAAGAGCTGTTCTGCCACTCTGTGATTACAAATCTGTAAGGGATATGTATGTTAGTTGACAAATCAATTATTACACGGCTACATAAATAAAATTTAGATTTTTTTAAATTACTTAATTAATGTATTATCTTAATTGTAGACTATCTTAAAGCTTAAACTGCATTACAAGAAGAAAACAATTGACCTAAAAATAAATGTATATTATAAAACATATAACAGCTAGATAGTCTATTTAGATGTAACATGATTTTGTGTATTTGTTGGGGACTTCTGAGCCTCTAATCAGTTGGCAAAAGGTTTCACCGTTAAATTAATACTTAAGTCCCCTGAAGCCGTCTTGCTACAGTTACAAGATGGCCCCAATTAGCTATTCTAATTTGCACTGGTATAAAAAAAAAAGTTTATACTGTTTACAGAAGCCATTATACAAAAAAAATTGTTGTATATATAAAGCATAATCCAAGGCGAGCTCTGCATTAAACGATTTTAATGCAAGACGTGGAGGCAAAGAACCACCTGACGTGAAGTGGAATGCATTCACGTCAATGCAACGCACAGCTAACCATGGATTATCCGCCTTATTGCAAACTACAAACTGCAGTTATATCAGTCATTTACAACTGGTTAGATCTAGCATTCTGCCAGCTTTAAATCAGACACAGATGTAGAGAGAATAATTCCAGAGAGTAATTCCATAAAACAACAACAAAAAAGGAATAATCTGGTATTATCTTCTTAAAATTAAGAATATCAATCTTTATGGCTGGGCTAAATAGTTTGCAAACTACTACAGAAATGCCCTACACTAGTGACAATCTCTGTGCCTCCTGTGTTGATGCCATGGTCATGAGTGCATGAAAGTCAATCTTACTTCAGCAGGGTGATGAGGAGACGGGCGAAGCTCTGCATCATACTGATCTCCAGTTTGGGGATGGTGACCAGCTCGTACAGCAGCTTGACGAAAAGCACATGGTCCTCTTTGCTGAACTTCCTTCCATATAATCGCATGTACCTGAAGGACAAGGAGGGATTGTGGGGTTTTTAGTATTAAAAAGTAACACTTTATTCAAACTATATTGTGTCTCCCTCTTATATTAACAGTTATGATGGTGAGTTGTATGATATGAAACAGATCTGTGGTTATTATCAGTTTTACAATAGAGAGTGTTCTGAATTTATGAAGTTCAGGCTGATTAGTGTAGTCATGTTAGATCATATCAATGATGTGCATCTATGCATAAAATCTAAACAAATTTAGATTGCCCTAAAGGATTCCTTTTGGATGCATTTTCAATTGCTCCATGTTGAAACATAAAAGCAACATGTGATACCCAAGTAAATCACAGATTTAGGTCGAGCTATCAAAGCTCGATTTCCAATGAAAAGAAATTGGACTCATGGCTGACCTGACACAATCGGATAATCTAGGTCAGACTAGGATACTATAGTATCTGTGCTTAGGCCGGCAATGCCAACGCCTTGCCAAGAGGGCTTTGTTGGGATGCTTTCTTGACTGGCAGTGATAAAGAAAGCCATGTCCTAAACACCTAAGTGCACATAGAGACAACTCCTTACACAAACACTACTATGCGTGTCCTAATTCACGTACGTATGCACTATTCTATAACGTTTTGTAGTATAAATAGTGTGTTCACACTTGAAATTTCAAAAAGAAAAAGTGCACTTTAAATACCCGGATGATGCACTTAATTAACCAAAAAAAAAAAAAAAAAAAAAAATGAAGTGTAGATGGTTGGACACTATTTATTTTTTGTTATGAATGCTTGAACAACAATTACAACAAAAACTGCAAAGGGTGTACTTATATATATATATATATATATATATATATTATACTTATATAGCTACCAAAAATAATAAAAATAAATAATATCTAAATAATACAAATAAACAAAATAAAAAAAGGCCTTGCCATTTCACAAAATCTTAAATTTATTAAATAAACAAACAGTTTTAACAGCTTTTTTGTTTGTACTCTCCATAAAAGTAACTATATAGTTTTCTAAATCTTTCAGTACCACAGTAAAAAAAAAGGTTTCTGATTGCTGAATTTACACCGGAGAATATGAATTAAATCACAAAATTAATAATGTGTGTGTGTATGTATGCATGTATGTATGTATGTATATATATATATATATGTATGTATAACACATATATACACACACACACACACACATATATATATGTGTGTATATATGTGTGTGTGTGTGTGTGTGTATATATATATATATATATTTGTCATGTTGGACACTTCATGCACTGTCGCAGCTTTAATTACGTAGCGGAGGGGGAGGGGAGATGATCAAACTCCTATGATGAATGACAAAATAACCTAATAAAATTATACAGTACATGGCGCATATATGTACATAATGTATAAGTGCATAGTGCGTGATTTGGGACACGACTACTGACTCTGGGACATCTCCAAAACATGGACATAGCATACATTCTGGTCATACCAAAAAGACAGACAATCTGGAGAGCCATGAATAGATTTAGTGAGGAAGATTATGATGTCTTGGCTTACTCAAATGGCTCGGATGACACTGAGGACAATATTTCCCTGAATGTTTACTGTTTACAGATGAGTATTGCATCTCATAGTCACAAGCAGTCTGACATCAGTGACGGTTTGTGTTTGTTGTGCTCTTAAAATAGCACTGAGTGGCAAAAACATGACCAACAAGTCATTTTGCAATCACTGACAAAATATAGCTTGTTGAACACAGCACCGGCCATTTCCTTACCTTCACTGCAATGACATTTGATAATATACACCTTTTAACATCAAAACATAACGTTGTTGCCAAAGCTTATTGTATTTATGATCAATGGGTTATCGTTAAAAAATAACTTAAACCTAAATAACTCAAGGTAATGAAGTATTTTATCCTATACGCAGTTATAATTTCGCAACGTGATCAAATTGAACGCCCTTCTAGTTTGTTTGAACAATGACGCAAGTGAAGTTGACTACGCATGCGCATCAGCAGTCAGCGCGCACTCTGATTAGCGCTCTATTTAAAACGCAAGGTTTTTTTTTTTTTTTTTTTACCCTAGTCTGCTTTATCCTCCTAAATACAAAGGGGTCATTCAGTATTCCTGTAAATCTAAATACAAATACAAAATCACTTTTCCTGTTTCCATGATATTAAGATCAAGGGAATGCATTTATGATTCAGACATTCTAGGAACAACCCCATAATTTAATTTCGTTGGCAGATAAAACTATCAGGATGAGTCCTGGATAATGTCTGATGAGCTAAATACTTACGTGGAAAGTTTCCTCGTCCAAAACAAGACACCAGGCCATATCTCTCTGAGTTGGACGGCTCGGCCGAGGTTTCCTTTTATCTGTGCCAAAGTTTCATTGGACTCTTCGTCTAGTTTGTCCTTGTAAGGCAGAAGTTCGTTGTAAACAATATCTTTTTGCGGAACAAACCCTAATAATTCGGAAGCTTCTTTTTTCATATTACAGTCCCCCAAACGTGGTTCCTCCACTTCGATTATATTAGAGACAGTCATGAACAAAAATATTCCAAACAGTGATGAGCTTCTGAGATAGGAGAAGTATTACAAATTATACAACTATTATAAATGTCAAAACCATAATACAGCCGTGGTATTTTCTTGTTGGAAGACGCGCACTGTCATCGCTCGTGTCGTTTCTAACCTCTCTAGGATAATGGTGACTTCTTTTAAGCAGAGCTTGCTGTCATGCATCGTATTTCTATAGGAGCGCTCCATGTATCCGTTTCCATTCAGCTGTTACCAACCAAACACACATGCCGCAACTCCACCCTCCTCAGCTTGCGTCACTTCCACCTAATTGTTTCCAAAATAACAGATCCAAGAACAGTTTACTGTGACTTGGCACCGGCGAGGAAAGAATGAATCTTACTATGGCAAAGGCGAAGTCCATGAATACTTGTGTGCCATTCCGATGTTACTCGATAACCTTTTAAAAAAACATCATATTGTTAGTAGGCTATTAAATTATTTCTCTATGTACCTTATTTCCAAATATTTCTTGTACGTAGGACTTCTTATAATCGCAATAAGGTTATGTTGACATCGCATTGCGACCTTCCAATGGGAATGCTTTGCTCATGAATATTAATGAGGTAATGCTGACGGGCTTGGTGTCCTTCCAAAAGCATTGGTCAATTATATTAATGCTCAAACCTTTACCATAGTAGTAAATTAGAGTAAATTAGTCTCTCGATTATTACATTAAATACACAAGAATACTTTTGACACAAGAAAATAGCCTATGTTTTTCTTTTTTGTGGGGAAAATCTATTTATGATTCTGTGTCAGCCAGTTATAGCCGCGTAAATAAGCAGGATCACTAGATTACTCTGTCACGATTGCGCAGCCATTATGAGCAGATATATTTAGTGACATCTGCGCCAAAGTGTGATTACTCAAGAGCTTAGTCCATGAGATCTGTAAACAAGAGGGTCTCAAAAAGGCCCTCTAAACGTCAGCGGGTTTATGAGAGGGCATGTGACCCTGTGCATGACTGCTCAGTACATCGAGGTCTACTAAAATTCAGCAGATTTGTTTTCATCACAAAGGCACTCCAGAAGAGGAATGACATTTGTAGCAGTGGAAAGTCTCTTGTTCCTATGTCAAAAAGAGAGGAGTTGACAAAAACCACAGTGTGTCCATTTTATCACTGGAATTGATTGTAGGCTACCAGAAAATATATAAAACGTAAAAAAACATTCTTTCTTCTTATTATTAATTAGCATTAATAAAAAAAATGTACTAATAACATTATTAATATGACTCTAATTAATATTTTTATATTCTATTTAAATGAAATCTATATATTTTATTTTTCATTCATAAATCTTGTAACACATTAACCTATATAATATAGGTACTAGGAAATATTTTCCAGTAGAGGTCGCCATTGTACAGATAATATACTTGCATCTGTAACATATTCAAGCAATTTAGTCTAGTTGTTCCCCTTGACAGTTGTACATGAGTGCAGTTTTGTTTCATCTATCTATCTATCTATCTATCTATCTATCTATCTATCTATCTATCTATCTATCTATCTATCTATCTATCTATCTATCTCTCTGTCTGTCTGTCATCTATCTATCTATTGACAACAATATTTAATGCTTTAATGGCAACACCAGACAGTTGGGGGGTTGGGTTAGTGGTGAGGGGGCTCACAAAATTGTGTCTAGCAGCAGGCCGTATATAAAACTGTGGTTTAGGCACAGTGGGAGGTCTGGCTCCTGTGCTGTGAAGACACACGCCCAAAACAGTTGGAGAATCATTAAGTTCTGGAAAAATGAGGGATTTGGCATGCCACACCTTTGGAGTATTCATTTATGAGCCTCTATGGACTTCTGTTCTTTCCACGGAGCATGACCTGCTTCATTGATTCATTATTAGAATTATAACTTGGCTGTACTGATTGTGAACCTGATAAGGTCAATGGGTGAGTGTAATCAGTACAAGACATTTAGGCACCCTTATCCATGAACAAACCTGAATGTCAAAGATAAACTCTCATGCTTTATATAACCGAGAAAGCTACGGCAAAGCTTTCAGCTGTTAACTCAGACAGTCACGAGTGCCTGTGTCATAAAGGTGCTGGTTTATGTTGAGGAGCTGAAAGCCTTTTTTTTTTTTACTTGCCTCCCAGGATACTGAACTTCCGAGCCAGTCTAATGGGAACTACTTTATGTTTTCACATTCACATGTGATTAGCCAGAACACTAAGAGACTCCCTTCCCACTCTGACCTGTGCTGTTTGAGCAGCTCTCTGAACCCTGCAACCAGACAAGCAAATATTTCTGACGGTAAACTGAAACACAATCAGCAATGTCAAGCATAGACACAATATTTACCCATACTGTTGTAGCTCAACATTGTAATGAAACAATGAACCCCTTTAATGAGGAAGTTGGCTGATATGATTTGAAAGATGGTTTCAACGAATTAAGAAAAATAATAAAAAAAAAATCCTTCAATGGTAACACAATGTAGTGATATTTTCTGCAAACAAGCATGTCAAAACTTTTCACAGACCTACATCGCAATGCAGACAGCAGCCAAGGGGGACCAGAAGTGAGAATATATCATTTGACAGCTGTATTTAATGACAGCCATATCAGAGGGAGTACAGGCTACAGAAAACAGATCCAGAGCCAATAAGACATGGCTGTGGACAATTAATCACAGCTATAATTGGCTATTAGACACAACCATCCATCACATCATTTTATGCAAATAGCTATATAAAGCATGTAAGGAATAAGGTACAGTACAGCTGTGGTGTCCTGATAATCCTGCCGGGGGTAATTTTGCACTTTTTGCGATAATTATACAGCTTATTATGTATCTACTAACAAATAAATTAATAAATAATAAAAAAATAAATATAGCTGCAAACGGCAATTAATGGGGTTCAAGAGGTATAAGACCACGTGGCTTACATGCTGTTAGGGTCTATAGGCAAACCCGAAATCTAAGGCTGACACCAAACCATATCCATTATGGAGAATATGCTAAAACATACATACAGAGAAATGAAAGGCTTAAACAATAATACTTAATGCACATTAAGCATGCTTACACACATACATTCACATACATTTTTTTATATAGATATTTGAAATAAATGATAGGTAACAAAAAGATTACTGCAAGCATCCTTTTTATAAAACCATTTTCAGGTTTCACATTAATCATAATGTATCACAGTTGTCAAAACTGATACTCAAGTACAAATGAAGTGATAAACATTGACAAAATGTGATTGTAAATGTTATAATAGTGATTTTATAATGTCTAAATATGAACACAAAAGCAAAACCTGTGAAAATAACTATATTATTGAGTAGAATGACAAAATTACCATTATAACCGTTAGATGGCAGCAGAGGACTCACTGGCTCACTTTCATTTTAAAAGTGTTTGTTTTCCACCAGTAATATCTACTACAGCAGGGCACATTTTCCATGTTAACTCTATTAAGCATGGAGAAGTCCCCCTGTAGTAAATTATTTTATCCCTTAAAACTCATCTTTGATCACCAAAATGACCAATTTAAATGTTTTTTTTTTTTGTGAAAATATTTTTTTTTTCATGCTTTAAAATAGAATGTAACTTTACACCCTTGCTTCATTTAGTATACGCATTTCCATGAATATTTGTCCCCGCCTCCACTCAATCACACCAGCTCAGACTACCTGATCCATTTGGTTAAATTTACTGTAGTAAACGCTACACAATGGCAAGTGGAAATACTGGTTTAATTCAGCCATATATGTTTGAACCAGAAACTGATTCAGAAGAAGTGGAAGAGCGAATACAGATTTGTCTACAAGCCGATGTATGAATGGTAATGTGTTTTATGTATTGCTCTCTACGTCGGACACACTCTGTAATTGAAATGATTAGCCTTTGGCTTGACTACATTATCAAACAGCTAATAATGTGTTGCTATGTTACACAAACCATGTTCCTATTCGCCATCTACGAGTCAGACAGCTGCCTTCTAAAAATCAGCATCCTTAGAAACGCTTTGAACAACTTACAGCATCAGTGGATAAAGGCATACCCTGAAATCAACGTAGTGTCGGCCCACATCTGGTCCGCATGTAATCCACATGTACCAGATATGGGCCGGATCCGGGCCACACTATGTTGCTGTCTGGGTATAGTTCATTATAACATCGTAATATACATAATATACATAATTCACACGCTATATTGCTAAATGTACCGAAAATACTAGACTTAAAAGATTTCTTATCCTGCGGGTCCCTCTAGTGGACAAACTGTATTATTACAGCATTCATCTTTCAGTTGAAATATGTGGACATTATATTTTAGATTTCTACCTGTACATTATCTTAAAGTTGTAGTAAAAAAATGTACAAAACAATTGCAAAAAGCCAAACATTGCAACAATATTACAGTAATATTAATACTAAAGACCTCTGAGGTCATTTTTACTACAATGGATAAATGAGTGCCCTGCGTGATATGAAAGGCAAGTATTCCAGATACCAGCAAGAAGCTTCAACAGAGCCGTGGATTGCAATTAAATTCATTGTTGTTGCACTGTTGTTATTGAGCAGTGTTTAATAATTGTAAATTTTTCAGCCATCGTATCTTCATCTGGCAGTATCTGTTCTCGTGCAGAAACTCGTGAACATTTCATTGTTTCTGTTTCCATGGAAAACTGGCTCTAACATGTTATGGGTGCCTGCGGTGCTGGGCTTGTTAACATTTATACTTTTTGGTTGACAGCACTTGCTAACTTAACGTCAGTCAGTGAGAAAATTCACAGTCCAGTTAAAGAAGAATTTACCTTAATGTTTACCAAATGGAGGCCCACGTGTGGATTATTGCTCACTTAGAAAGCAACATATGGTGCAGGATTTCTATCTAATGTAACGTCATGTTAAACACAAATATTATAAAACAATTAAAGGGATAGTTCACCCAAAAATGACAATTCTGTCATCCTTTACTCACCCTCGAGTTGTTTCAACCTGTATGAATTTCTTTCTTCTGCTGAACACAAAAGAAGATATTTTGAAGAATATGGGTAACCAACAGTTGAAAAAAAAAAAAGTCAATGGGGCCCATCAAAACTGTTTGGTTACTGACATTCTTCAAAATATCTTCTTTTGTGTTCAGCAGAAGAAAGAAATACAGAATTTTCATTTTTGGGTGAACTATCCCTTTAACAAGGCTGCAAATTGAATGAACCAGTTTAGAATTATAGAACTGACATACATTTGAGTGACGTGTGGAAAAAGAACGATTTAAAACACAACTATTAATTTCTACCATATGGTGGAAGTTGTTTTGTAAAACTGTTGTTTCTGGAAATGAACCTGGTAATGTCTCACTTATGGTCCATGAGGAAACCCAGGTACTGTTAGAGACTTTTACTTTTGAAAACTGGCATACTTAAAGATCCTGGCATGGTTCCTCTTCATTTGGTTTTAACAGCAGTAGTTGGAAATGACAGTAGTCTTTTAACTTGTTTATCTCTTAAAGCCAGTTGCTGGCTTGTTAAAATGCACATATTTATGTCTCTTTGGCCTAACCGCATTTACAACATATCAATGGTATCTTGGCTTCGGCTGTAAACCAGCTGCAAGTCCCAAATGTCAGTTTGTGTTTCAAAGCAGACTTGTGCCTGCTGGAGATCACAAAAGACTTTAAACCTTTAAAATGTAAGCAGAAGGGGATCAAAATTCTGATGGCGTTTACAAATGCCTAGCGCATGCAAATACAATGTAATCCATGGGAAAGGATGTAGCTGCATAATGCCTGGCTTTTGTCATTTCATCGAAAATTAAACATTTTCAACAAGGTTCTCATATGCAGTTGTGGGATGTTTGCACAACAGCGCTCTTTGTTTGGAGTCATTGGATATC
This sequence comes from Ctenopharyngodon idella, assembly GCF_019924925.1. NCBI lineage: Eukaryota > Metazoa > Chordata > Actinopteri > Cypriniformes > Xenocyprididae > Ctenopharyngodon > Ctenopharyngodon idella. The sequence continues at coordinate 15,964,685 of NC_067232.1, read as the reverse complement.
ATTGTAATATTTTGGCATCAAACATGATTTCACATGTTGAGAATTTAATGCTTTCCGTTTGTCACCCCCTACTGCCTCTTAAAACCCTGATTGGTTTTCAAATAAAACAAAAACGTGAATGTTGGAAATCATTGCTAGAATATCATCATATTGTTGATGCAACAGTTAGTGTAATTATTCAATTCAATTCAATTCACATTTATTTGTATAGCGCTTTTCACAATACATATCGTTTCAAAGCAGCTTTACAGAGAATGCATGTCAACATTACAATTTGGAGAATGCAGTTAGCTAATAATGTAATAATTTAGGCAATTAATTTACAATCACTGTTAGCAATTTAATTGAAGGTAGAAGCAAAGAGCTCCTGGAAAAATGAAATACATATTAACAATAATTAGGATAACGGAAAAGCAAATGGAGAATAATTAGCTTAGCTGCTGTTCATAACATTAAGCAAAGATAGTCATGTGCAATTGATCTGATATGAGATTCATTATGTGAATGCTTGGGTAAAGAGATGCGTCTTTAATCTAGATTTAAACTGGGTGAGCGAGTCTGAGCCCCGAACATTATCAGGAAGGCTATTCCAGAGTTTAGGAGCCAAATGTGAAAACGCTTTCCCACCTTTAGAGGACTTAGATATCCTAGGTACAACCAGAAGTCCAGAGTTTTGTGATCTTAAAGAGCGTGAAGGATTGTAGGGCGATAGAAGATCGGTTAAGTACACAGGTGCTAAACCATTTAGAGCCTTGTAGGTCATTAGCAGTACTTTATAATCGATACGGAACTTAATAGGTAACCAGTGTAGAGATGATAAAATTGGTGTTATATGATCATATTTTCTTGACCTGGTAAGAACTCTAGCAGCTGCATTTTGTACTAACTGTAGCTTGTTTATTGAGGAAGCAGGGCAACCAGCTAGTAATGCATTACAGTAATCTAGTCTAGACGTCATGAAAGCATGAACTAACTTTTCTGCATCAGAAACAGATAACATATTCCGTATCATCCAATGTTTTACTTCTTTAACACACTCTGTCAGATTGGATAATTTAGAGTTTTCATCTGGTTGTGTTGAAATATATAACTGAGTATCATCGGCATAGCAGTGGAAACTAATTCCATGTCTTCTTATAATATTACCAAGTGGCAGCATGTATATTGAAAATAGCAGAGGGCCTAACACAGATCCTTGTGGCACTCCATAATTTACTATCGTTATCTTAGATTTTTCCCCGTTTAAATAAACAAAATTGTGACGGTCTGATAGATACGACCTAAACCACCGTAATGCCTGTCCCTGAATACCAGTGTAATTCTGTAGTCGATCTAGGAGTATTTTATGATCTATAGTGTCGAACGCAGCACTGAGATCAAGTAGCACTAGTATTGAGATACAGCCTTGGTCAGAAGCTAGAAGTAAGTCATTTGTAATTTTAACGAGCGCAGTTTCTGTGCTATGATGAGACCTGAATCCTGACTGAAATTTTTCATAGATAGCATTTTTTTGCAAGAAGGAGCACAATTGGACCGACACCACTTTTTCTAGTATTTTAGATATAAATGGAAGATTTGAAATGGGTCTGTAATTTGCCAATACATTTGGATCTAATTGTGGTTTCTTAATGAGGGGCTTAATAACTGCTAGCTTGAACGGTCTTGGAACATGACCTAGAGATAAATTATTACATAATTATGTATTATTGTGTGTAAATATGTAATGTATTTAAAGGTACAGTATTACTTACAATTAATAAAGGGCCAGGAGACCATGGCTGCGTCCAAAATCGCATACCCTCTTGAGTAGGTACATACAACCCGAATTCTGGAAATGTTGGGACGTTTTTTAAATTTGAATAAAATGAAAACTAAAAGACTTTCAAATCACATGAGATAATATTTTATTCACAATAGAACATAGATAACATAACAAATGTTTAAACGGAGAAATTTTACACTTTTATCCACTAAATGAGCTCATTTCAAATTTGATGCCTGCTACAGGTCTCAAAAAAGTTGGCACGGGGGCAACAAATGGCTGAAAAGCAAGACATTTTGAAAAGATTTAGCTGGGAGAACATCTAGCAACTAATTAAGGTAATTGATATCAGGTCTGTAACATGATTAGCTATAAAAGGGATGTCTTAGAGAGGCAGAGTCTCTCAGAAGTAAAGGGCAGAGCTGTGAAGAAGTGCGTAAAAAGATTGTGGAATACTTTAAAAACAATGTTCCTCAACGTCAAATTGCAAAGGCTTTGCAAATCTCATCATCTACAGTGCATAACATCATCAAAAGATTCAGAGAAACTGGAGAAATCTTTATTTTAATGCCAGTGGTCTTTGGGCCCTCAGATGACACTGCATCACTCATCGACATGATTGTGTCAATGACATTACTAAATGGGCCCAGGAATACTTACACAAACCACTGTCGGTAAACACAATCCGCCGTGCCATCTGCAGATGCCAACTAAAGCTCTATCATGCAAAAAGGAAGCCATATATGAACATGGTCCAGAAGCGCCATCGTGTCCTGTGGGCCAAGGCTTATTTAAAATGGACTGTTTCAAAGTGGAAAAGTGTTCTATGGTCAGATGAGTCCAAATTTGACATTCTTGTTGGAAATCACGGATACTGTGTCCTCTGGGCTAAAGAGGAGGGAGACCTTCCAGCGTGTTATCAGCGTTCAGTTCAAAAGCCAGCATCTCTGATGGTATGGGGGTGCATAAGTGCATACGGTATGGGCAGCTTGCATGTTTTGGAAGGCACTATGAATGCTAAAAGGTATATAAAGGTTTTAGAGCAATATGCTAATATGCTCCCCAGCATGGCTTCATCGTAGAAGAGTCCAGGTGCTGAATTGGCCTGCCTGCAGTCCAGATCTTTCACCTACAGAAAAAAATACATCAAAGATGACCGCAAACTCTTCAGCAGCTGGAAACCTATTTCAGGCAAGAATGGGACCAAATTTCAACACCAAAACTCCAGAAACTCATAACCTCGATGCCCAGACGTCTTCACACTGTTTTGAAAAGAAAAGGAGATGCTACACCATGGTAAACATGCTCCCGTCCCAACTATTTTGAGACCTGTAGCAGGCATCAAATTTGAAATGAACTCATTTTGTGCATAAAATTGTAAAATTTCTCAGTTTAAACATTTGTTATGTTATCTATGTTCTATTGTGAATAAAATATTGGCTCATGTGATTTGAAAGTCTTTTAGTTTTCATTTTATTCAAATTTAAAAACCGTTCCAACCTTTCCGGAATTTGTATAGAATGAATGTGTGTAATATGAACGCAGCCCAGGACTGACATACCAGCGTCAGTTGCATCACTTCACTGCCATTCACAAATCCTCTCCCGTGGCCTCATGGGATAGTAAAGTGTCCATCGTATGTGCAGTTTAGAATCTCGCTGGAAGTAGTTGGTCATCTGGGTACTTTTTGCCTACTCTTCCATAAGTACTGTGAATTCATACATACTTATTTTGTCACATACATACTACTACTATATAGTAGGGAAGTATTTCGGATGCAGCCCATGTCTGTGTCCACATCCAAATGAAGCTGTCATAGATAGTCAACGACTTAACCGGCAGCATACGCCGATGACATATTTTTGTAGGCCAACCCAGAAGTTAACATCACCCTGGTTCCCTAGACAAAAACCCAGTGAGATTTTTCCATTGGCTTTTGGAATATTGCAGAAATTATGATGGTTTTGTTCATCATGATAATCTTCACAAATGAACACAAATTTTATGAATTTCCAATCAGAAGTACCAGAAGTACAAAGCTAAACATAGGCTATAAACTAGCTACACCATGGTCACATGACTTCAACATCACCACCATTGGAGCATTGGAGCCTTCACGTCCTCAGAGCTCGTAATTACAATTTGTAAACTGGAAGTTTTCTGAAAGCTCCTACTTGTACAACAAGACCGCTGTACCACCTTACCACTACAGATTCATTTAGGTGTTAATAGTGTTGCCATAGAAACGCATAATTCCCAGTCTTTGAACAGCTCAGAGTAGAACGTCACGTGTTGTCATCTCAGTCAACGGTAATTATGGCGTGAACGCAGTATAAGCTTCCAACAATTCTTTAATTTATTTTCCCTTAAAGTTTAGAATAGTTTGTATTGCAAGGGCATGATTATAAACACAGTGAGGCTGTGTAAGCGGATTATAGTGAGTAGATGAATTTACCTGTTCAGAGTGATGACGTTTAATGTCCCCGAAAACCTCTGTAGTCCCATTTAGCCACTTGTTAGCAATAAGTAAAAGCTTTAAAAATCACAAAGGGATATTACGGATGTATTTTATATTGTAGAATAAAACGTGAAAATATCTTGAGCTTGCGTTAACCATACACCTTATTTCAGGCAAAAAAAAAAAAAAAAAACCCTCAGGACACAATGGAACTAGTGCTAAAGAAGTGCTAAAATGCTCGTTTATGGATTTTGGCCTACAAAAATACGTCATCCCTGTGTAATAATGCTGATTTTACACACGTTACACCTGCAGCACTCTATTTTTGTACAAAGGTATATTTAAAACTGATAGCTCATCCAAAAATGAAAATCATGTCATCATTGACTGTACATGCTTTACCATAAAATCATATTACAATCTAAATCAAATGAGCTTTGAAGATAAGTGAATATACTGTAGGCCCATGTTGCTCCCTTCCAGGACTTTTGGGCCTCTTTGTGCACAAACAGTTAAAATAGTTGTTTAGTGAAGGACAGGCATGATGCAGGATTTATGGCAGCAGTGAAGCCACATAAATTATCTGATAGACATCTTTAAAAACGATCATACATCCCATTACAGTATTTGGAATGATTCCAAAGCACCAGTCCAAATGGAAACTATGTGTAAACCTTTTATTAAAGAAAAAAAGTGACAACTGTGAGAATAACAATATTAGAAAACTTTACAAGGTTTTCTGGGGATGTGGCAGAAAAATCAAAGGCACTTTTTACAAAATATAAAAAAAATTGTTATAGACAAAAACAAAAGAAAACAAAAGAATGACAAAACACGAATATTTAGGCTCAAAAAGATCTGGACGCTGAATGACAATTTCTCATGTATGAGAGTCTCTGTTTCTCTGATAAAAACAAAACTTTTTTGTCTTATGTCTTGTGCACTCCATGAAAGCTTCTTTAATAAACAGACAAAACATAAACAAAAGAAAAAGTGGTTGAAGACCAGCAAATTTGTGTTAAAAAATGAAACGAAACAATAGCACGCTCATACTCACATTTGAAAAACATTTTTATCAAGTAACGAATGAAAAACTGCATAGGTATGGAGTTAGGTTATGGATGTCTAAAAGCGCAGCAAAAAAATGTACTTTTTTAATCTTTATTTCTGCAATAGTCAAATTTTGTCAGTGTAAACAAATAAATTAGTATTTACAATGTCTAGGTTCTGAAAGTATTGCAAAAAAAGCTAGACATAACTTGATACTGAATTGCAAGAGTCATATAAATACTTTACACAAGTAATTATGATACAGTCTTAATATAAACATCTTCATCTCAAAGGTCTCTAAAACATTTATATGCTGATCAAACCCAAAGCCCCTGTTAGAATCGAGGGTTGTAGAAAAAGATGTCTCCATTACAAGAAAAAATCCAAAGAAGAAAAGTTCTGCACATTGTAACAATACAGAGGAAGTAAAAAAAAAATCTTGTGCAAGTAAAGCAGTTGGTGATAAAGACATCAGACGAAGGTTTGTGATTGTTTTTCCTGTAGATTGTGTTACATTTTGTAAAAAAAAAAAAAAAAAAAGACCACAAACGTAATGTTTGATTAACATGACCCAAACATTGGCTAACAAAGACTGACTTGAGGACACAAAAACATTTATACAAAAAAAATCCCTTTAAATGTGCTTGTAGTTTAAGTTCATTATTTCTCCTCAGGAGGAGGTTTGGGGTCTGTTTCCTTCTGTGATGTTTGTAGTCCACCAAAGTCTTTGGTCTTCTGTGTTTTGTCAGAGAGTGAAAATGTGTTGTTGAGATACAGTCTTTTAAGGTGGGTAATTTCTTCTCTTGCTCAGTTATCTGAAAAGCAGAAAAAGAATTTAAAATGGGTTAACTGGCTTTGTTTTTCTGCTTTGCTATTAATGAATCTGCTTTGCTAATATTTTAACAGATAACACTAAACCATACACCGATCAGGCATAACATTATGTCCACCTTCCTAATATTGTGTTGGTCCCCCTTTTGCTGCCAAAACAGCCCTGACCCGTTGAGGCATGGACTATACTAGACCCCTGAAGGTGTGCTGTGGTATCTGGCACCAAGATGTTAGCAGCAGATCCTTTCAGTCCCGTAAGTTGCGAGGTGGGGCCTCCATGGATCGGGTTAGGGTTAGGTTTGTTCAGCACATCCCACAGATGCTCGATTGGATTGTGATCTGGGGAATTTGGAGGCTAAGTCAACACCTCAAACTCATTGTTGTGCTCCTCAAACCATTCCTGAACCATTTTTGCTTTGTGGCAGGGTGCATTATCCTGCTGAAAGAGGCCACAGACATCAGGGAATACCGTTTCCATGAAAGGATGTACATGGTCTGCAACAATGCTTAGGTAGGTGGTACGTGTCAAAGTCACATCCACATGGATGGCAGGACCCAAGGTTTCCCAGCAGAACATTGCCCAAAGCATCACACTGGCTCCACTGGCTTGCCTTCTTCCCATAGTACATCCTGGTGCCATGTGTTCCCCAGGTAAGCAATGCACACACACCCGGACACCCAAATGTGATTCATCAGACCAGGCCACCTTCTTCCATTGCTCCGTGGTCCAGTTCTGATGCTCACGTGCCCACTGTTGGTGCTTTCGTCGGTGGACAGGGGTCAGCATGGGCACCCTGACTGGTCTGCGGCTATGCAGCCCCATACGCAACAAACTGCAATGCTCTGTGTATTCTGACACCTTTCTATCAGAACCAACATTAACTTGAGCAATTTGAGCTACAGTAGCTCGTCTGTTGGATCGGACCACACGGGCCAGCCTTCGCTACCCATGTGTTCCTTCGCTCATCACCACTGTTCCTTCCTTGGACCACTTTTGATAGATACTGACCACTGCAGACCGGGAACACCCCACAAGAGCTGCAGTTTTGGAGAAGTCGTCCAGCCATCACAATTTGGCCCTTGTCAAACTCGCTCAAATCCTTACGCTTGCCCATTTTTCCTGCTTCTAACACATCAACTTTGAGGACAAAATGTTCACTTGCTGCCTAATATATGCCACCCACTAACAGGTGCCGTGATGAAGAGATAATCAGTGTTATTCACTTCACCTGTCTGTGGTCACAATGTTATGCCTGACAATACAAGCACTGTTACATAATAATAATAATAAAATAATAATATATATGCTACTGTATTTCAAACAGGTGGAGTAGGAAGAATGGAGGAGGGTTTTAGTTTTGACAGGCCACAGCATGTCCAGTGTAGAAATGGTGTTAGAGACAGTGGTTTGACACACATTACTAATACAACAAGGGTGTAATTTAAACAAATACCCATGTTTTGTTATGATAAACTACTCACCTCGACACTCGTACTTGAGATCAGAGAAGTAAACCAGTTCCTGGGAGAACACGAACAATCCTAATCTCCCTCCTGCAAATGATTTATCATAAATTGGCCCTGAATCTGCCATGATCTGCTTCCCCTCATAAACCACCACTCTGGTGAAAAAGAACATAGATCTGTTAACTCTACATGCTTTATAAGATTTCTATGGCAGTTAAGGCCTTCCTGTTAATCACCTGATGAATCCTGTCTTGGGTCTGTGGATGAGATGCCACCTGTAGGCAGTATAATCCTTCCAGCCGATATTTTTAGGGTCGTGCCACAGTGTGCGGACCTGTCAGAGCACATATAGCAATTAGTTTGAGCGAAGCTTACCATAAACGCTAACAGATGTCATAATTGATGAAGAGTCAGCCTCACCTGTCCAGGAGTGTCCCCAGTGTGCCACAGGGCGTTACGCAGATGCTCCCCTGTGCCCGTGGTAGAGTTGACCACTTTCAGAGAAACCCCTGAGATGCCAAATGCTTTTGAAGGTTTGTCTTCCCAGTACGTCTGAGTTATCTGCTTCCACATTACCACGTAGAATCGCCCGCTGGACTGATAGCCAAACACAAACCCAGCATAATCGTCATCTCTGTCAGTGTTGACATAGAAAGTGCCACTGAAATCCACAGAGTTGAACTCATCGAAACCTGAAGAGCAATTAAAATGTTGAAGTCTCATTTCCTCAGTGACATCAAACTAAAATCATGACCAGATGGGCAACTCTGAAAGCTCACATACTCACCCACAGCAATACCAGGGTCAGAATTGGCGGTCTGAACCAACTCTTTGCCCTGATGTCTGACCACCCAGTTGGGATCAATTTGTGTTGTTCCTTTGGGGTCCAAATGCACCATCTGAAACTTCCGGAAGTCAGTGATACTGATGGCATTGTTCTCAGGGCACACATCCAAAATGTCTGGAATGTTGTCATTGTCAAAATCATCTTTGCAAGCATCACCTCTTCCATCCCCTGTGGATAAAGTTAGAATAGAATTCATAATTAATGTCAGTAGATCTGTTAAAACAGTTAAATCTGCCAAATAAACCAAAAACATACACACACACACACACACAATAAAAATAGTAATATTAGTATTATTAATTCATATTGTTATAATAATAAAATGTATATAATGTAATACACTTTTACTTCATTTATTTAATATTTAAATTAATTAAAAATGTAAATAATAATACATATTATAAAAAAAAAAAATTAAAATAAAAAACGTCCCAAATTTAGAGCATGTGCGATTATATTATATTATATTATATTCACACTGGGTAATAAAATTGTTCGGGGTTATAGAAATATTGTAACAAAGGGAAGATTTCATTTAGCATCCCAGCTCTCTTCTCCAAGCACAAAGCAATCTCAGCTGTCTTTTCATGTCATATACATTAACATGTGACTGGCTTCAAATGTGAAATCTATTAAATCCAGACTTTAGCACTTCAAATATGAGGGAAAAGTCAAGTAGGCTTTTGCACAGATGCCAGCTCTTGCTATGATGTCTGTTTTTAAAGTAGTTGGCGTTCTCTCCTTGGAACCGTCTTGACTTTATTCAATAAACAAAATATAATGAGGTGTGAGAAGTATGATAGCATCTGACAACTTCGACCTCCAACTGTAACTGGTTTCCATTTTCCCACCAACACAAAAAAAATCAGGTAACCTTAACAAAAAGCGGCACAGTGGAGCAAATCACACGCACCCTTCAGTAACCACCTGCAAGTTATGAGAGTGTGACATAATTTTCCTTGACCCTGGCTACACTAAAGGAAATTTTCCAGTTGTAAATATATCGAAATCTCAAAGAACGCAAAAGAGAAAAATGTGGCAAAAAAAAAACCTTTGACAAAAATAGAAGTGTGTGTGAACTTTTTTTCAGTCAGTAGAAATACAAAGGATCACTTCTAGATATTTTAAGCAATAGATTCATTCACCATCAGAGTCTAGTTGATCTTTGTTGGGCACCAGTCTGCAGTTGTCCTTGTCATCAGGGATTCCGTCATCATCATCGTCAAAATCACAAGCATCTCCTTTCCCATCTTTGTCATGGTCAGCCTGGTTGGCATTGGGAATGTAGGGACAATTATCCAGGCTGTTCTGGTGGCCGTCCTCATCAATGTCCTGATTGTTGTCGCACTCGTCACCAACTCGGTCATTATCTGAGTCAGACTGTTAAAACATTCAAATTACTTTGTTAAACTGCTGTTAAACGCACCTCCTATTTGTGGGGATGTGTGTTTTTGAGCGTGTTTACTAAGCCTGTTGTACCTGGTCAGGGTTGTGCAGCAGAGGGCAGTTATCACACTGGTCACCCACGCCATCCATATCTGTGTCCTTCTGGTCATTGTTGTACACGTAGGGGCAGTTATCATGCTCATTCAAAACCTCTGAAACACACACAAACAACAGCATTACAGTTCAACGGACAAAATAACCATCGGGAAATCCAACAAATTTGCACTTCATTGTGGTGAGACATTTATTTAAAAAAAGCCATTGGGTCTAATCCTTACAGAAACCCAAACCTGTCAAGTCTATAAACAAAATTTGAGTATTGTTGACTTCGTAATTTGTGTGAATGGATCTGGCAGTTTCTCACCGTCTCCATCGATGTCTGCGGAGCAGGCATCTCCCTCGCCATTTCCATCTGTGTCGATCTGAGCGGGGTTGTGCTCATATGGGCAGTTATCGCAGCGATCACCGACAAGATCTTTATCATAGTCAAATTGCCTGGGATTATACAGCAGAGGACAGTTGTCCTGGGGCACAGGAGAAAAAAATACAAGCTTAGTGTAAATAAAAAATCATGGCAGATTTTCCAACAATATAATTAAGGAATTTGCTTACTCCCTCATCCATGATTCCATCATTATCATCGTCTTTGTCACAGGCGTCTCCTTGACCGTCTTTATCAAAGTCTTCTTGGCCGGAGTTTGGAAGGTTGGGACAATTGTCCTGCACAACAAAGGATAAAAAATATTATTTTCATTAGTTGGGAAAATTAACACTTTTAAAAATTTAAAATTAAATGTGGACTATTTAATGTGAACAACTAATGCAGCATCTGTTTTTTAACCAGTAGATGGCTAGATTTACATTAATTTGGGGATTCACTGTGTAAATATACTCTACCGTTCAAAAGTTTGGGCTTGAGTATGATTTTTTTTAAAGAAATCAATACTTTTATCCAGCAATGGCACATTAAATTGATCAAAAGTGATGGTAAAGACAATGAATGCTGTTCTTTCTATTTATCAAAGAATGCTAAAAATAAAAATATCAAGTAACACAACTGTTTTCGACACTGATAATATGAAACGTTTCTTGAGCACAAAATTTGCATATTAGAATGATTTCTGAAGGATCATGTGACACTGAAGACTGGACAAAAGCTGAAAATTCAGCTTTGCCATCACAGACATAATTTTCATTTTAAAATATATTAAAATAGAAAATAGTTATTCTAATTACATTTTACAATATTACTGTTTTTACTGTATTTTTGATCAAATATATGCAGCATTGGTGAGCATAAGAGACTTCTTTCAAAAACGCAATTTCAGACACAAAAGTTATAACAAATTTTGTCATGTAGCAACAGAAAAGAAATCTCTATTACCTTTTTGCAGTGATAGGATTGGTTGGCTCCACACACCAGGTTCTGATTGGGCCAGCCATCAAGATCAGAGTCCTCGCCGCAAATGAGACCGTCCCCAGCATAGCCGATTTTACACTCGCATTTAAACATTGGGTCACTGAAGTGGCCAAGGTAGATACACTCAGCGGATCTGTGGCAGTTGTGGGTTTTATCCTTGCAGGGGTTTTCTTGCTCACATACCTGAAAAATAAACAGACTTCAGCAACACTCAATAGCAGTCCAATTATGGTGAATGAACTGGGTCATTGCCTGTGGGGGACAACAGGGAATAGTGTTGTGAGAGACTTAAAAGACTTTATATTGATAATTTCCTGTTATTTTGTTTGTTTCAGCTGTGCACATTTGGTTATTTGAAAAGTTTATTTGAAAAGCTATTGGATCGGGGCTATAAAACATGAGACAATTCCTTTCAGCCCTTTGTCAATTTACTACCCTTGGGCATTGGATCAAAGAAATGCAAGTTGGAAGTTGGTGACAAACCTATTAGTTGTGGACGTTATGAAACTTTTTGGCAGAAAAGCAAATGAGTCAGCTTTCCAAGAAATCTGCAAAATTTATTCATCCAAGAGGAATAGGAGAACGAGAGCAAGATGGTGGCTGGCGACGATTAATGGGCCAAATATTCAGCAATCAACAACCCCAGTTCTCCCAGCCCCCCGCCTTTTTTTTTTTTTAGAATGCATTAAAGGGATAGTTCACCCCAAAATGAAAATTATCCCATAATTTACTCACCCTCAAGCCATCCTAATTGTATATGACTTTCTTCTTTCAGACAAACACAACTGGAGTTAAAAAATATTCTGGCTCTTCCAAGCTTTATAATGGGAGTGAATAATAACTGAGATTTTGAAGTCCAAAAAAGCACATCCATCCACCATAAAAGTAATCCATTTGGCTCCAGGGGGTTAATAAAAGCGTTCTGAAGCGTTAATAAAGGCCTTTTTGTAAGAAAAATATCCATATTTATAACTTTATAAACTGGAATCACTAGATTCCGGTAACGGCTGTCCGGGCGTTCACGAGACAGTCGAGTTCTGGAGTATGATATAGGACGCAGGAGTAGCATAAGCTTAGGTGAGAGTAGACGCCTCTTGTGGTTCAAACAATTAGTACTGGGCAACAAACAATCAAGCTCCTCCGACATTTCTCCTTAAAAATATCCTCTGCGCTTCCACGTTTGTCAATATGTCATGTGTCAGTTCAAAGCTCTCTCTTCTGCTGGAATCGACTTGTGTTTGTAAGCCAGTGATTCTAGTTTATAAAGTTATAAATATGGATATTTTTCTTACAAAAACGCATCGATTTGCTTCAGAAGGCCTTTATTAACCCCCTGGAGCCGTATGGACTACTTTTATGATGGATGGATGTGCTTTTTCCGGCTTCTTCCATTTTTGGGCGAACTAACCCTTTAAGGGGCACTTTTATATGAAATAGTAGATTTCAAATTAATAGCAAAGAAATTAATTCAATAATAACCCTGAAAAAATAACATAAAATGTGTGTAGACACTGTGATCAGAATGTGTTCATCTAAAATATTTAACAGTAATAAAACAAATGGAATATATAAAGTTTGAACTTGCCAGATCGAGAAAGTGCTTTCCAGTTTTGTGTGTAATATGCATCAGACGGTCAACGAACGGACTGTGGGCGGCACATACTGTATGCGTGCTGTCTGAGGCCGAGACTAGATTCAGCCAGACTAATGAGTGTACAATGGGAAACTAACACATTTATATACTTGTGCAATAATTGATCCAATCTGTCTACAGACTGCATAACTGACCTGTTTATTTAGCTTGGCAGCCTCCACTCCCATTCCAAAGGGCTGATTGCCTTTGTATCGAGGAGGACAAGGCAAACAGTGGAATCCTGGGTCTGTGTTAACGCAGCGCTGGGATTCACTGACTTTGAAGCACAGATCAGGGACCATGTCACACTATAGGACACAAGAACCAAACAGGCATGTTTAGAAAGATATTTGAAATAAAGTATTCTTTACATTTTTTAGGACTTATTGGGTACAAATCAGTGTATCTATAGTGTAAGTGCTGGAAGAAAATTTTTGTTTGGCTACGCTTTCCCTGTTGATTTGTGAGTAATGCAGTAACAACTGCTTATCACACGGCATTATGCTTTTTCCCAGCTATCTTTCTCCTTTGTACCTCATTCACATCCTCACAGAATGTTCCATTGCCACGGAAACCGACAGGGCAGGGCCCGCACTCCCACGAGCCGTCAGGGGAGCTGGTGCATTCAACACCCCCGAAGCATGGGTTAGATAGACAACCATCTGAGGAAGAAGAGAATGCAGAGGGAGAGGCTTAAAGTTTACTCATGAAATTGATATGCATTTCATAAATCTCGAGACATTATGCATGATGTGTCAGTCTAAAGAGGTCCTTAAATAATAACTACCGGTAAGATTAGTGAATGTACTCTACCGTTCAAAAGTTTGAACTCAGTAATTGTAGAGTAAAGTGTAAAAACAAGAATATTGTAAAATATTATTACAATTTAAAATAACTGTTTTCTATTTTAATATATTTTAAAATGTAATTTATTCCTGTGATGCAAAGCTGGATTTTCAGTATCATTACTCCAGTCTCCAGTGTCACATGATCCTTCAGAAATCATTCGAATATGATGATTTGGTTTCATTTCTTATTATTACCAATGTTGAAAAGAGATGTGCTGCTTAATATTTTTGTTTAAAAAGTTTATCAGCATTTATTTAAAATAGAACTATTTTGCAATATTATGAATGCCATGATTACTGTCTTGTTTCCCCAATTTTGTGTTATAAGTCTCTTATTTTGAAGTGTATTCCTTTTTCCCATTGTTCCTGTGTTTCACCTCCTGTGTTTGCCTTATTTCTTTTAGCTCCCTTGTTTGTTCTTATCATTACCCTGGTTTGTTTCTATGATGAATAATCACCTTTACCTGTCCCTTGTTAGCCCTTGTAATCTTGTGAATAAATAGCCCTTGTTCCTTTGTCAGTCGTTGTTTGCTGTTGCATGTAGATGTTCTGTGTTCTTTTTTCCTCATGTTTCCTAGCTCTTTGTGTTACTTAGCTCATATTTCTTTGTTTTGTTTGTTTGTTTGCAATAATAAACCCCACTCATACATCTGCTCTGCGCCTGCCATCTCGTGTTCCTCCTACCAGTGCCAGCGTTACAATAAATGTCTTTACTGATCAATTTAATACATCCTTGCTGAATAAAAATATTAATTTATTTCATAAAAAACTGGCCCAAATGTTTGAACAGTAGTGTATCATCTTGTTTAAATATATAACTTTTGCTTATATTGCCCCTATAACACCCACATGAATGCTAATATACCTTTATGCTTAATTGTAATTTATTGTGATATATAGCCAGCATAAAAACAGACATCTAAATGAAAGCATTTTTGGCAGCTGCTAGTTTTGTTTGACCAGACTGAGCTGAGGCAGAAGATTTAATAGTGACTCAGTGATGGGAACAAGAGGGTGGGGGCGTCCAAGGCTTGGCCCCGCAGATTTGTGATGCACAGCTAAAGAGAGTCAATGAGTGAGAATATGTGAAAACAGAGTGAGAAGTAAGTGAAAATATCTGAAGGTAACATACCCACAGGGCAGTCCTGTTTATTGCAGGAATCAGTGTCCTTGGACTCTCCTGGGCATTTCTTGCCACCATACTGCGGACGAGGGCTGTTACACACGCGTGTTCGTGTCCTTGTTCCTCCCCCACAGGTGGCGGAGCAGATTGCCCAAGGAGACCACGGGCCCCAGGCTCCATCAACTATGAGAAGAGAGTACAGTGAAAATCACAGTTTACTGAGACAAATTACAGTATGTAAATTGTTTTATTCCAAGAGCACTCAATGCAAATAGGTCTAGTATTGCCTCAGTCTAGTATATAAAAGAGAAGTGCATGACTCCCAGCACTCACTCGGACAGGGTTTGGCTTCACACTTTTGCGTCTCTCTCCCGCTGCCCTCACAGTCCTTTCCTCCCAGTTGAGGGACGGGGGCGTTGCAGTGGCGTATTCGTGTGATTTGTCCCTCTCCACATGTCACAGAGCATGATGACCAGGGGGACCACAAACTCCAACCACCATCTTGTCGGACTATAACAACAGTCAGAAAACCGGTCATATATTCTTGCTTTTACTGTATTTTTAATCAAATAAATCAAAAATAAAAAGGGCCTTGGTGAGCATAAGAGATTTTCAAAAACATTAAAAAAAAATTCTACAGACCCCAAACTTCAGAACGGTAGTGTATTTCTCTCTTATTTCTTACACTATTGGCAAATTTATGGTGTTTTTACCCCTAATAATTAAAGAATAATCATTAGATATACATACATAATGCTTTACTTCCCTAGTTTATTAAAATAAATGTTTTCTGGCAAGATTTATTGCTAGCAGCAGCACAAAAATTTGAACAAAAGTTGTACAGTAAATGTTCAAACTTAACAAAAACAAATCTGCCAACGGAAAGTTGGGGCTAAAACAAAATTGTGGAGGCATTCAAGTGCACTCATCTCATTCTGACATGACCTGAAGGCAGCAAACAAACCCACACAAACAATGACATCTTTCATTTACATTAGTAAGTCCAGAGGCATGAGGTCCAGGAATGACACAGGGAGGGACAGCCAAAAAACTTGATGAAGCGATGACCACCTGGCCAACAACTCTGAACCCACCACCTCATCGTCTCTTTGGGATTCAGCATGGGAGAGACGTGATGGTGTATTCAGGCCAGGGGTGAAACAATGAGCATTAAGTGTCTCCTCACACACAGTCAGCTGTATTCTGTTGCCACGACCACATGTGTCTGAGTACACGGGCTCACAATATGAGGAGCAGAGAGACTGTTATTCATTTGATTTAAATCTAAGAAGCTTAATGTATGAATGCGTATAGACATTGTTTTGTGGTAATTGTAACAAAGGATTGTCCATTGCTGTCCAAGATACCAGTTGGTAACATTTGTCAGTTATAAAAAAAAAACATTTGAGTCAGCTGTAAGCCAGAGTTAGCATTGGTACACCACAAAGAGCCATATGCCACTCATTAAAACCTCACTGAGCATAAGTGATGAATACCAGCTCGTTCCCTTGCTGATGGAAAGGAGTTTGTCTATTAGCACGCGCTCCATAAATATTTACAACAGATGATGAAAGAAAACACCCATGTTGTTACAAAATTCCGCCTGCCACAAAATCAGGTTAATATCATGTTGGATTCTTCAAGGGAATGGAATGGCTTGAAATCACAGGGTCATTATGGCTAATGAATGTTAATTAGGTGATGTAACATTCCATCAGTAGCAACAACCGATTTGATTACATGTAGGTAAGTGGGTGCCAGCCAGTAAGATTACTGCTTACCGTTTGAGTGTTTGTTCAGCCTACTGCCGATTCAAATGGATGGCAGGGGCTATTATAGTTACTTCAGCCCTGCTTGAAATTAATGATATTTGATTGATAGGGCCTACTTCAAAAGATTAGTTGCTACAAAATTCTCATTATTGTCTTATGCTGTTCCAAACCTGTATGAATTTATTACTTCTGAAGAACATAAAGAACTTCTGACAAATTGTACTGGTTGCTGCTCTTTTTCAGGCCATTACAATACGTTGAGAGACCGAAGCTTTCAACATTCATAAAGGACACAAAAGCACCATAAAAGAATCAAAAATGTGATCCATATGATTTGTGCACTATATTGAAAGTCCTCACACAAAGCTATTGCATGGTTTCAGAAAACGTACAAATTGTAAATCTACTTTTTTTGACCAACATGGGCGCATATACCTACATTTTTGCAAAACGCGTACCTATAGATAAAGTTAACTGCAGTTTCCAGCTAAAATGAACATTAGTAAAACTTTTATTCTTTTTTTACACAAATTATGATTAGAGGGACACATTTTCGAATGAATAAAGACTTATTTTCACATGGTTACACCATTCTAGCATTTTATTTCATTTCCAAACTGCCACAATAACCAACATAACAGAACGTTTTAAATTTCAGATTCAAATTCATCTGTTTCGGATAAAACTAAACATGATTTTTTTAACGCAAATCACTGGACATTTCACTTTTAAAATGTCGCGAAACGTGCAAGAAAAACTCCACAGGTACATATTTCCAATGATCCTGGGTTGTCTGTTACACTTTTATTGTGCTTTTGAATCTTTTTTTAAGCTTAAAAGCATCAGACCTCATTCATTGTAATAGGATTAAAAGAGCAACGAATACTTTCTCAATTTGCCTTCCATGAAAGAAAAGTCATACAAGCATGGTATGACACAAATAAATCACCGAATTTTCATTTTTGGATGAACTACTCCTTCAAAAGCTCATAACTAATTCAAAACAACAAAAACAACAGCCAAAAAAAGTATTTTTTCCCCATAAAGATTTAGAGATTCTGGCTGGAACTGAACCGAGAACCAAAGTCTTGGTGAAGCGATTCTTTTTCTTCCATTTTCATTATTTTTAACAGCTGTTTCTATGACAGCTTAATTTCAGACCTCAAACACAAACCCTGCTTCCACCATGGTCTGCGGAGACGTTATAGATGAGTGCATTATTTTATTATCACAATTAACTCTAATGCACTGATACACATGAAACAAATTAGTGAGAGAGCAAGCTTTGCACTTGCAATTATAAGGTGACGGACCACATTTCTTAAGGCCACAAGCAACAGGATTCAATCCAATACCACTTAAACCTCTGTTATGTGGTTTTCGTCCAAGATTTTAAACTTTATGGACAAAACAGGCAAGAAAATGGTGTCCAAAATGTGACCAAAGAACAGGTGTTCAGAAAAAGAGTGCAGTTAATAACGGTCAAACAAAGACTGGCTGTCTCACCACGACTGTCGCATTTTCCCAAGCTGCATCTGCGGGTTTGGATGGACGGGCCGCTGCAGGGGTTACTTGTGGCATCACATGACCTGCCTCTTTGCTGGGTGCCTGTTCCACATGTGACGGTACACTCCGTCCATTCAGACCAAGGCGACCAGCCGTCCTCGCTGTCTTTAGCTGCACACACATGAACACACAAGCACATTTAGCACTGGTAGCTTCAAGCACAATTCACCCCGTTGTAACCCCACCACACCCATCATGGTGCTCCTTGTTGCTAATATATTTACACAGCAAAGGCAACATTGTTCTTTGGCTCTGATGTTTTGGAGCTTAAGTTATACATGACATCATCTTTCTCAACCCACTTCAGAGCATGGGAACATACAGTAATGCTTGTTTCTCATGGATAATAAAAAATGTGTGGTTGGCAAACACAAGCACTTTTGAAACAATAAAAGTTCTATATCATTAAAGAAAAGAAAAAGTCTGCCTGTTTATAAACTTCTGTTCAAAAGTCTGGGGTTGGTAAAATTCTCAAAAAAAAAAAAAAAAAAAAAGGCTGCCTTTATTTGATCAAAAATACAATAAAAACAGTAATATTGAGAAATATTATATAAATATATTATAAAAAAACTAAAAAAAAAATCTTACAGTGCCCACTTTTGAACAGTAATTATGTGTGCATTTAACTGTGCCTGATGACATGAAAAACTTTGTACTGTATTTTCAAGGAAAATCCATTGGTATAAAAGTAGCATGGGTTATTTAAAAAAAAAAAAACTATTTCAGGTTACCATAAGATACATCACAAGCTGGCTTTGACATAATATTCAGGCATTTAAAGCGGTCATATAATGCCACTTTTACATGATGTAAAATAAGTCTCTAATATCCCCAGAGTGTGTATGTAAAGTTTTAGCTCAAAATACACCACAGATCATTTTTTATAGAATGTTAAATTTGTCACTTTTTGAGGGTGAGCAAAAACGCTCCGTTTTTGTGTGTGTCCCTTTAAATGCAAATGAGCTGCTGCTCCTAAGAAGAGGGCGGAGTTTCAAGAGCTTGTGTTAGCAGCGCCAATTTACTCACATAGACTCACTGAAAATGTCAGAAACTGTTCAGCCTTCAGCCGTTCAAACCGGAGTCGGACAATGATGGAGAGACTCAAGAAGAAGTGACAACATGTAGAATGCAACAGGACATTTCTGAATGGTTAGTTGATGAATTTATGTAGCTGATGTAGAGTTAACTATCTTAAAGTTATTGATTAGCATATTCTGTCATGATAATCTATAAATCGCTCGTGTGGGAACTGTTGTAAGATCCTACAGAGCCAAAGAGAATATATGTTGCATGAAGATACAACAGTTATAGTTTAGTTTAATTACGGTTATAACTTATGTTGTCATCTTGCTTTTATGACATGCTATTGCATTTGTGTTACGTACTGTATTGCAATAACATGGTCTCACCCTCCTTGTTGCGCGTTCTCAGGGGCAGAGTTTATGTAAATTTTAGGGTTAGTGATGTCACTAACCTGGGAAGAAGCTCGTTGTAGTCCCTACTAGTGTTGTCAAAAGTACCGGTACTTTGGTACCAAGTCGGTACTGAAATTTTGAAAATGTGACGATACCCGCATTTCTGTAGTACCGGTAGTACCGAGAATCCGGGTATATTCAGTACCCACTGATAGGGCTGTGCCAGTATTTACTTGAATATGACACGAGTGAAGCACAAAGCTTTGTTTATAGAAGAAATAATAGGTTAGCATTTAAATGTGACAACGCAGCCATGGAAACATTTTGGTTCATGCCGAATGAGAGAGGTACGTGAGTCCATAAATTTCAGCTTTGTTGGCTTTGTATTCTGTTTTGCGAATCACGATCTGGTCACCCGATTATCAGAGAATTCCATTGATACAATATTCCATTAGTTATTCCACTGGACATGGAATCTCGGTTTATTTTCCCAAATCTTCACTCACGCAGGGGATTATAGACGTTTCTTTCTTCTTTTCGTTCGCTTTTAAGCCTATTATATTCGCATTCTTTAATGTGGTAAAGGAGAAAAAACACAGTAGGACAGAAACCTTTTTGCTTGCATGTCAATTTCTATTTAACACAGTTTGCGCTTGTTATTAGACTTTATAAGGAGCGTCAAGTTTATTTGTATAGCGCGTTTCACACACGCCGGGGATTTTTAGTTTTGCTTTCTCTGGCAGCGCAAAATCAAACATAGCCTGAATGTCTTGCCCCTGCTAAAGATAAAACTTGCTCTTCAGAACTTTTACAACAAGTGTCAGTTGCTTGTAACATCAGGAGATAACATGAAGATATTATTAAAGAGATACGGTCTCTTTCCTGCTCGTGTCCCACATCCCTCTCAAAGCGCAGAGCAGTAGGCTATATGACGCATCTTTTTGTGGAAAATAAAAAACTAACGTTTATTACGATATTTATTTCATAGTTTTACAGGCTGTAGTGTGTCGTTTAACTGAAGGAATAGCTCAAATAAACACGCACGTCTGTTACAAAATGGATGTTTGAGCATTTGTTTATTTATTTTTTTATATTTCAAAATTTATTTCATTGAGGTATATATATACACACACACACTCCAAATTTTTATATGTATGATTACCATCATATTTAACATGTTTTTTAAATAGGCTAGCCTATAAAATAGTAAAATAGTTCCAACAGATTTTGCTGTGGTACCGAAATTGGTACCGAGAACCGTAACATTTTTATGGTATTGGTACAGACTACTGGAATTTTGGTACCGTGACAACACTAATCCCTACCAGCTGATTGTTGTAGTCCTTAAACAGAGAATTCTTTAAAATAAATTATCTTCCTTTGCATTGAACTTTGAGCGTTGTAACTTTGCAGATGTTGTTTATGCTCAAACAGAAACATTACACACTAACTAAAGTTAAAAAAGTGAAATCATAATCAACCACCCCTTTAAATACAATTCACACAAATGATATTAGTGAATAAAATAATTTTACTTCAGACAGGGAGTCTCTAAAATTAGACATGATGGGAAAATGATATAATGAAAATTATAAATATCATATTTAGCAATGTATCAGAAACGTTACTCACGCAGACACACAGGACAGCATTCGCCATCTAGGAAAGTAGGGCTGGCACAGGCTACTGGAGGACATGTGATTTGATGGCACACAATCTTTGATTCCTGCAAGATACAGCCGTAAAGTATAAAGACAGAGTACTCAGAACAAAAGCAGAATGCCATTCGCTCTTTCTTATACATTCATCATACGTCACAGATCTTCTTACCTGACAGGTACACTTGGTGCAGCTGTCCACAACCCAGTCCTCCTTATCCTCAAAGAGACGGCCGTCTTGCCAGCACATGCGCTTGTCTTTGATGTTCTTCATGTTCCCCAGCACCTCCTTCATCACAGTGTTCTCCTCAGTCTAACCGACAGATGCACAGCAAGACAGATGGACAAACGGTCAAGAGGTGGCAATACTTCTGTCAATGTCTTCCACATGTAGATAAAGAGAGGTGATTTAAACTACAATGGAATGAACACACTTCTATATAGCAGGGGAATTATGTTCTTGGCCTTTGAGAACAGGAAGCTCTGCCCCTGGCAATCTTGGATGATTTACTCATTGTGACCTCTTGACATGGGGAGTTACTTTGCTTTTCCTGCAATCAAATCTCTAATGTTAACCTGTGGGTAATGATGAGATTTTCATGTACACTACTGTTCAAAAGTTTGGGGGAGGTAAGACAGTGAAATATTATTACAATTTAAAACACCTGCTTTTAATATATTTTAAAATATAATTAATTCTTGTGATGTCAAAGCTGAATTTTCAGCATCATTACTCCAGTTTTCAGTGTCACATGATCTTTCAGAAATCATTCTAATATGCTGATTCAATGCTCAAGAAACACTTATTATTATTATTATTATCAATCTTAAACACTGTTGTGCTGGTTAATATTTTTGTAGAAACATGATTTTTTTCCACCCCAGAATAGAAAGTTCAAAAGAACAGCATTTATTTGAAATAAAAATGTTGTAACATTATAAATGTCTTTACTGTCACTCTTGATCAATTGCTGAAAAAAAGTATTCATCATAGTATATATTCTCAATACAGACAACAAAGACAAAGAGGAGAAGTTCTGTTTCTGAGGCTTTAGGTGCCTGCTAAATATTGAAACCCTTTTCAGATGAAATCTGAGGCACCTAAAGCCCTGTAAATCAATCCCAAAATTGCCCCAATTGACCTTTCTGGTTGAACGCTATGCTTAAGTTAAATGTCCTCAAGTGACTTTTCACTTACATGTAATTTACTTGTCTTAAGATTATGATTTGTGTTTGTAATGTTGACATTTGTAACATCAATCATCTTATTTTTCACTTAGGTTCTGTAAAGTTTGTATGCAAATATGCTTTTTTCAGACTTTGGTGTTACTTTGTTAGTCTCTGCCAGTTGTTTCAATTTTCTGTTTATCTTTTTCTTTCTTTTTTAAGAAGAACAAAAAAAATGAAATGAAAAAAGAACACCCAAAGCAGAATGTTGTAGTCCTGAGAGCTATTAGCAAAAAACTATCATGCATTTGTGGCCACGAGTACAGAGTTGAGAAAGAGGAAAGAGACAGAACAAGAGGTTGAGTGAGGGGAAAAAATAACATGAAAAATGCAAGGGAGGAAAGGTTATTAACTTCTAAAGCACATTAAGTACATAAAATAACACACACATATAACAGAACCACAGAGTGTGCTGAAGAATTAATTTGTACATGTGTGAGTGAGAACAAAATGCATAGGTAGCAGCCATGAGTGTTAGGCTGTGAAACAGAACACCACATGGTCTGGAAGAGCCTCTGGGACCCGCAGCATCCAACGGCTGGATTTCCCAAAGATTATGCCCAGACTCCCTCATCGCTGGGAAGCTCCCAGTGGAGGATAAAGGGGCTGTTTAAACACTGCCAGACACGACTCAGTTCCTATTCACACTTCCTATCTCCCTCTAAAACAAACCATAAAACCCCAGCCCACATCTTAACGTTTTCCACTGCCTCCTCAGCCCTGTTTTCCTTTAATGGTTCTGTTTAGACTACAAGAATTTTTGCTTGGATGGTCAGATATTTAATCTGTAATAAAATTCTCCAAATCAGAGATGGCCACCAACCTGCACAATGGAGCTTTTATGAAATGAAGTTTACATTTCAGATCAACCAAACAGACATAATTTATTCACCCTCTTGTCGTTCCAAATCTGAATGACTGTTTTTCCCCCCGTGAAACACAAAAGGAGAAATCTGATGGTCACTCTTTTCCATGCAATTACGATGAATGAGAACTGAGGCTTTCAAGGTGTTTTTCTCACATAAAGCTATTGTATGACTTCAGAAGACCTGGTGTATAGTGTTCAAGTCGTATGGACTGCTTTTATGAGACTTTTATGGTGCTGTTGTGACCTTCTTGAAGCTTGAAAGCCTCAGTCCCTATTCATTGCAATTGCATGGGAAAACAGTTCTTATTTTGTGTTCTTTTTCAGGTTGAATGAACGAATCTTTCAAACAAAACACATTAAGTAAAACAACTTTACCACTTTCTGCAAGCCATCGATGAGATTGCCCACAATGATACGGAGACCTTTGAGCTCCTGCACCATGTTGCTGAGCTCCTCACAGGAACGCTCACACACGTCCGATGCCAGTTTCTCCTTCTGCCCAATGAAGTTGGTGGAGATGGCCGTACTGACAGACACAGTCTCTATACTTTCATTAACCAAGTTAACTTCCTCTGAGAGAGAGAAAAATGCAGTGGATCAGTGTTAAAGAACATCATTGTTTTAACTGTATTCATTACTTGAGAGAACCCAATAGACAACTTCATAAAATTTAAGAACCGACCCTAAAGAGCAAGCAAAAAGACTTTAATTTTAAAATGGTACGTGTAAATGAATACAACTGATACAAAGTGGCCCCATGAATACAGTCAGAAAACAGCAGCTATGTTTGAGATTTTATAGGGATGCGTGGATTATAAAACATTTATTCCACACCCCACACATTACAGATATATCATTCTCTCACTATATTTTTGACATAACTATAATAAATGCGCAGAAGCTACCCAGAAGTAACATTTAAAGAAAGATAGCGATTTTTCAAAGCACGTCTTGGAAAAGGAGGAAGGTGGTGGGGTTGGGGGATACGCAACAGCAGAGGAATGCTGTCCATTATGCCAAAACTCCCATTAGATATCTGCAGCCATTTTGGGGTCATTTGCGTAAATTTTCTCCAGATTAATGGAGAACAGGAGACACTAAATCAGGGAGCCATGTTGATAACTCCAGAGGTTCCTTTGAGACTCATGCAGGGTTAGCAGCTTTTTAGAGACTGTTGAACTCGTTCAAATCTCTTTGGGGTTTCAGTCAACGCTGGGAAAATAAGTGTGTGTGTGTGTCTGTCTGTTTCATTGACTTTCTAGGCAGGATTTTGTGCACTTTATTTAGCAATACGTGGCACTCCTAAACTGGGGCACTAGAGAGTTTAGAGGGACCTCTGTGCTGGCATCATAACGTTCAGCAGTTGGCATGCATTTGTGCTGGCAATGGAAATGGAAGCCTTTTTGACTGCCCATATCCTATGCATGCATACTTATTCAGTTATAATTAAAAAGAACTGAGGCAGCAGCACATCTCACAGAAAGCTCATTTGTGTCATGATCTAAAACGATTTATTTCAGCACAAAAGTCAGCCAGCTCCAGAGATGAGTTTATTTACTGGTTAAATAGACTATCTTCTCTGCATTAAAATGGAAACAATGACATCTGATGCAAAACATTACAGATTGGTTTGTTGTTTAAAGCCCCTGACACACCAAGCCGGTGGTTGGCTGTCAGTCAGTGTCGGGCTGTCGTTGAGCGTTGGCCGGCCTAGTTTTTGCAGTGTGTTCTGGAAAGTTGGCACTTGTCGGACCCGGTCAGGGTTTTTTTGGCCGATTGAGCGTGTTAAATCTGGGTCTGTCTGCGTTGCCACCGTTGGTGAGAGAGAGAACTCTGATTGTATATCTCGGTTTGTATACAGTATCTACAGTCCTAGTTTCGGTTTCCTTTTTTGAATGACGAATACAGTCTATTGATACCTAATGATAAAGACAGTTATTTCCTTACACACAGGCGCAGAATGCAGATGCTAGTTGACAGTCACCTGTAGTCTTTGTGGTGTGTTCAAGCCAGGTTTTTGACTGAGACGCAGCCGACGCAAGACGGTCAGCTTTCGTTGCTGCTAGTTCTTTTACGTTGGCTTGGTGTGTCACGGCCTTATGCTAACACATTCTTATGCTTCCAACACTTTCACAAGTCGTTCTTTTGTAAATTTGACAAAAGCTCATTTATGTTAGCCAGTTAGATAACATTATTGTGGTGAAAAATCTGCAGGAATTGCAGCAAAATTGTAGAATACCAAATGTTTCCAAGGCAATTTGCCAGGCATAAGAATGGATGTACAGCATCATAGAGTAAGACTGTCACTGGCAATGCTGCACTGGCCTACAAAGGGCAAGTGACTGTTTCGTAAACTGGCCTGAAACTCTTTCTGGGCCAGTGGGCCATTCTTATTGTTGAGCCATGCCAACCAAAGCTTTAGGGAACAGTCAGTCAAACCAGCCAGTTTGTGATCTGACCATGTGCATGTATAAAATTATGAGTATGTATGTACTTCTTCCATTTTTCCAGCTTCTTTTAAAGTATGAACACCCTGCCAATGTATATTAATGTGACAATCTTTATCCTCTTTATGGCATGTGCAAACTGGTTGACCCTTATACCACCACACTAACATGAGCGTTTCCCGTAAACATGATGTAATACGGTCAGAAATTTCCACAGCTCTGATCTGCAGATTTCGTGACCCACTTAGGTGAAAGCCAGAAGAGCTTAAAATGAAAACTGAATCCAACGGAAAACATACCAACCCTCTTAAAACAAATTTGATCATGAACTGCACAGAATGAATCCAATAGAGCTCCTGAAACCTAGAACATTCAGAAGTCCATGCATTTTGAGAGCTTAATCTGACCGCTTAAAAAATCAGTCTAACACAAAAATAAGCCATAGATCATGAAAGCAGACAATTAAGGTGAAATTTTGAGAATTACTGCAAAAACTTTCTGTGGTTTTCTCATGCTGACCTTTACAGTTTTCATGTTTAAGATATATGAATGAATTCTTACCAGGCTTGGCGATCTCACAACCTTTGTTTCTCAGGATGTTCTCTATCGGTGCGTCAAAAAGGAACTGCACATTCTGTAGTAAACCCTGTGAAATGACAGAGATTATAACAAGTCCATTATATCGTTAAATTGAGGAGATTTATGGTTATTTTTTTAAATTATACCTAAACCCCCACACCAGTGGTGAATTTGCAGCAAAGAGGCAAAAGTCAATAGAACATGGTTCCTTAAAAGGTCCTTAGATGACTTCTAATTAAATGAACCCACTAATTAAGTCAACTTTATATATATATATATATATATATATATATATATATATGAATAAACATTTTATGACTTTTTGTTACATATATAGATATAATTTCCCCATTTGATTTATAATACAGTATAGATCTTCACCTTCAGACACTCAAAAAAGGATTTTCCTTCTCTATTTGGGGTTTATTAAACACTTAATATTCAGTAATATTATCAATTTGACTGCACTGACACTATTGGATGAGAACAAAACTTAAAGTGAACTGAGCTGGACGATGACACCACTGTTTTCTGCAGAGCTGCTTTATAGCTGATTCAACTTTATTTCATAATTGACCAATTTTGCTACATCAACACCGTCATTGAACTGAACTGAATCAACACTGAACTGACTCAAGCTGAATAATGACACTATTGTCTTCTCTAGAGCTGCACTGAATTGAAATCATTTCATAATTGTTGAACTTTTCAGTTATTGAACTGAACTGAATCAACACTGAACTGACTTCAGCTGAATAATGACATGAATGATCATCTTTTTTTAGAGCTGCTTTACAGTAGAATTTGAATTTGTCTCATATTTGATCAATTTTTCAATCATTCATCACTATTTTCTTGTTTATTAATGTGAAGCTGCTTTGAAACAATCTGTATTGTATATATAAATACAATAAATACAATACAATAGAATAAATATAAACACTATATAAATAAAGGTCACTTGACTATTTCACAGCACAGAAAATCATTACGCAGGAAAAGCATAACAAGCATGGAATGAACTGGTCTTACCCTGAAGTGGTTTTCCCTGATAGATCCCTTAGCCACAAACATCTGACTGCTCTCCGGCTGCAGGTGCTCATAGAAAGGCTCATCCAGGATCACGCTGTCAATGAGGCTACAGCCTACGTACAGGTGAGCATTCTCTCCGTGAATATACAGCGTGATGTTCTTCCACTGCGAATCAGACAAATCCACATCCTCAAAGGACACCACATTCTGAGATCCCTCGACCATGTAGACCAGATCCAGGGTGTT
Source organism: Ctenopharyngodon idella (assembly GCF_019924925.1). NCBI lineage: Eukaryota > Metazoa > Chordata > Actinopteri > Cypriniformes > Xenocyprididae > Ctenopharyngodon > Ctenopharyngodon idella. Next base: position 15,936,990 of record NC_067232.1, on the reverse strand, counting down.
GGCGCGCCCATTGGACACAATCTCAAATTGACGCCTCCCACTGGGACCCTCCAGACCAATCAGGGTGCCCCTGGAGCCCTTGTCCTGTCGCATGGTAGCCACAAACACAAAACCTTCATTGTTCTGGACCTGCTTTAGGATCTGATGGAGGGCCAGGTTGTTCACAGCAGGGATGTGGTCAAAGCGGATGAAGCGGTATGCCGGCGAGTCCCAATCGTGGCCCTTGAACAGCTTGGCACCAATCGTCTTTCTGCTGATGCTGCTGATTTTGAAAAGGTCGAAGATGGATTCATCTTCCACATGGCCATCTTTGAATGAGTCAACATGAGCATTTCAGAAAAGTTTAGATGATTATGTGAAAATACACAACACATTTTATGTGATGATTATGTAAGCCCGTTAAAGATTTTCAGGAAAATATTACATCATCTCAAGACAAAATTATTCAAAAGCTGTTCTGCACTGAATACCACATAGAGACTGCTAATGAATCAAACACAGATGTGCTTGGAGGCATAAAGAATAATGGGCAAACTGTGTAATATGGACATCTCAAATTCAGAATTAGATATAAAGTGGGTAAACATCAATGGCAACAGAAAAAAAGGTTAAACCTTAAATATTTAGAAACAATTTAGGAACAGGTGCATCATGGATTTACCTTGAGGTAGTGCTCTGATGCATAGTAACAGCAAGGGCAGAAAGCAGAGATTTCTCCTGAGTATCATAACTCCTTCAAAATACACATATACATATATAAAAACATAACATATATACATAACATAACATAACCCATTTATTACCAAATACTCGTTAGACAGCTCAATGAAACATACTGTACCACATACCTCAGATGGGCAACACAACACTATCGAAAATTGCAAATAAAATAATGTAAAATTTGTTTTAATACAAATAAATTATTAAAACAGGGCTCTGGGTTTTCCAATGTTTCCACATTCCTGGGTTTTTATGTACTTATATAAGACTTATAAGATATAAGATATAATCTAAGAAATTAATAATAGACCCTTTAAGCATTTTATGTATCTCAATTCTGACATTTTAAGGAGATTTGACACAGACATCATCTTTGAGAGGGGCAAACGGTAGGCTAATTAAACAGATGTGGTCATGTGACCATTTAAACCAGTAAAAGTTCACATAAAATCAACTTTTATTTATAGTCGACAACTCTGTAAAATACATCAACAACACCTGTAGACCAGTCGAAGTGAAAAGTAAATGGATTCACCAGTGGGATTAAATGAGTTTTCAAGTTTAAAATACATTATGCATAATTTTCAGAATTACATCCCAAACATTTTTGCTGAGTGCTGAAGTAACAGGTCTTTAAAAGCGTTTTACTGCAGCAGTCTAACTAAATGAAGACATTTCTAACAACTGTGACAGTCTGTCAAACCTGGTATTAGAGGGAAGAATGTAATTATAATTTTCACAGAGAAAATAACTTAAATAAGTTAAGTCTATAAGGAGCCAAAATATATATAAATGCTCCCAAACAAAAAGACTCACCTGTTCTGATGTGCAATCCAACTGAAACAGCACAAGTCTATATGTCCTCTAAGTAAAAAATAAAAATCTTCTAGACAAATATGCGATACGCAAAGACTAAAATCCACAGTGTCTATAACATCCACACGGCTCCGAGTTTCAGTTCAATGGCCTGAGAACTTACTGGACTGAATCCCTTTATACGGTTCAGTCCGAACCATGTCAGTCAAGTTCGGATATAAAGCTGGACCTGCTGAGGGGGCTGAATTATAAGTTTCCCATCACATAATGTCATGCCGGTAGTCTACCAATGCAGTGAAACCTCCTGTCCTCCCCTGCAGTGACGTCTCCGCGTCCAAATTCCGATCCAGAGTCACCACTGGGAGGAGGAACAGAGATGTGGAGAAGCATATGCTCGCGCAAGATGCGAGAGATGCTTTTAGAGACTCGAGAATACAACCACTCACTGTCAAATACAATGTAAATTATATTCTAAATAGATCTTTGTTTACATCTAACTTGTATATTTTTGGCAGTATACTCCAATGTATGGGTTTTCAGAGTTTCAAGATCTGTAGGTTAAAGCTGCAGTCCGTAACTTTTTTTTGGTTAAAAATGATCCAAAATCAATTTTTGAGCAATACATAACCAGCTAGTGTTCAAAACTATCTCCTTACCTTAGCCTGATTTACAACGGTAAGCTTGTAATAATGTTTTATAATAAAATCGGTACTGGTGGGCTTCCGCGGGAAATCCGAGCATTTGTCATAATACTAAGTCAAGTCTGTAAGGTTGTTTAAACCTGCGCATGCGTCGAACGCCTGCGTATGCGTATGAGCCAAATGAAGTATAGAGGGTATGCATAGACCTCGCTTTCCCGCCGGAACGCGCTCCCTCAGCTGGACTGAGTGGCTGGATTTAATAGGGGAAACTGCGAAAACGCGAGTAAAACAAACGATTACATTAAATGTTGGGCTCGAAAGTGTTCCTTATGACATGTCAAAGAAACCTAATCCATGGATATTGACATGCAGCCAGGAATCGTGTTTCCTGACATTTATATGTGCCTGATTTCGACGCCGGGGAAATACATAAAGCAAATTGGCCTGTGAACGCTTTATACAATCTAAATCGGAGTGATCACTTATATCAATGTTATATATTCCGCCATATCGTCCAGCCCTAAAACTTGTATAGTTTTTGTCAGTGTTTATTTAAAAACACCCAATTTTGCAGAATATAAGGTGGTAAATATTTAATTGATGAGTTGTCAACACAAAATATAACAATACAATATATAGGGTATGATTTACCCCAAAATCCAACATTTTGACACAAAATGATTGCAAAACATGTTTCTTTGCCTGGAGTCCAGCTGTTTCTGTGAATCTGTAGCTTTCAGCAGTCTGTAAAAATATACCTCAGATTTTGTGTCAAAGCTATTTGTACAGTCAGTCGCAAAGCTCTTTCCCGATTTGGATGTGTTTTGTGTGTTTCACGCTGAAAACCAATGCTGCCACTCAGTGGGCGTAACGGCAGTCATAACGGTCGACGGTGACGTCACGTGCATACCCTCTATACTTTGCAAGGCTGTGTGCTTTCGACTGTGCGCATACACGAGCGCGTGAAAAAACGAAGTATATTACCCAGGGCTTCAACGCGTTTCGTAACCACTCGGCTTCTGTTCTGATCCACTCCTGGTTTTCCATTTTACACTAGACGATAGAAACTCCGATAGAGCAATCATAGACCAAACAGAAACACTTTAAGAAATCACACAGCTCTGCAAACAAGCGGAGTGATACATAGAGAAATGTCCCAGTGACAACGCATTTGGACCAATCAAATTTGAGGACAGGACGTTACTAACTGTTTTATTAATAATATATATATATATATATATATATATATATATATATATATATATATGTGTGTGTGTGTGTGTGTTTTGAGCAGAACTGAGAAAAAAGAAACATTGGTTTATTGGTGTTTATGGATATGAATGTTATTTACACTACCATCCAAAAGTGGTAGGATGGAAAAATGGACAGTAAAGATTTGAATAAAGTTATTTATGAAAATAAATAAATATTATAAGGCATTATGATTACTGTTATAATGAATTAAGAAAAGGTTAACATTATAATTCTTTATATAGCCTACTTTTAGCTATAGAATTAGGTTTTAATGATCAACGTTGACAGAGCTTTCAAAGTTCAAGACTTTCATTAAATACATAGATTCAGTAAATTCCAATCTGCATCTAATCTGATTTAGAAAAACAAACAACAAAATTGATAAATTTATAAAAATTACATTGTGCATGCACATTTCAGCTCTAATTGTTAATCCATAAATTATTTAGTGTTTGAACAAGTATTTTTTTCTCATGTGAACAGAGTAAGTTGTAAATTGAGGAAAGAGTTTTGCCATTCTGGACACATGCACACTTTGGAAATAAAGGTTTTTGCAAAAAAGGATAATTTACACCTTCTTTGGTTTGTGTGTCTGGAAAGTCTGAAGAAAACCTGGTTTTGTGCTGACTTTTTGCCACTCTCTGTGTGTCAGTCTGAGACATCTCATATATTTCACTAGTTTAACAATGCCAGGAATTTAATTTAGAGGTTTGTACGGTTTCAAACAGGGCAAAAATATGTCATGCAATGACATAGCATTGTCTCAAAGAAACCAGAGAGAAGGACAAACCAAGGATGACTTTATTCATAACCTACCAATCTCAAAGTTAAAGACAAACATAATTCTCCATATCACAATGGTCATTCAGTGCATAAGCAAAGATATTGCGTGACGAGGCTTAATCATCAGAGAAAATTGGTTTGTTTTAGATATTGTGCCATCTTTGAAAAGATTTCTTCTGGAAGTACCACTTGGCCAAATTCAAAATGCTTATTTTGCCATTTAATAGTAAGAGTCTGTTGGTCTCATGTGGTTCCATTCAAGCCCCAGAGAGTGATATTTCATCCAGAGCCGAGCATACATGCACGCTATCAAAACACATCACAGCTGAACATACTGAATATCACTTCGGTTGCTGACATTAGTTAGTTTCCATAAGCTGAATGAGTGCGTTTTTCAAATTGGGTCAGTGTGACATTGCCTAAAATTTGTCTCTAGTCCCATACTTCTCTACACATTGATGCCTCTGTCATGCTAATGCTTTCATCTCTGTCTTCATGGTGATATCTGTAATGTCTTTATGCTGGTCCATTCTTGTGCACCCAAGAGGCCACCTATCCTTTGCATTTGTAATGGACATACATCTTCACTTGATTTCATATATGATGATGTTTATATCATGCATGTATTTTTTTTTGATGGTTTGTTGAGTCCATATCAGAGAACTGTAACAGCATTACATCTTTCCCACATATTGGTTTCATATTTCAATAAAATGATTTATCTTTTTTTTCATTTAACATATTTCTTCCAGAAAAAAAAAAAAACCTCACTGAGTTTCTTTAATTACAACAAGAGCATGCCGAAGTTATGCCAAACTCCTTTAATCTGTGTTTTATTACCATCTTTCTAGCTTCAGAATCTGTGGTATTCGACAAAATACTCTGCTTATTTGATAGCAGGTTACGTAAGTTCTGAAGAACCCACAGGAGGTGGAATGTTCCATTATGATGTTGGAGAGATAAGCGTCAAAGCAGAGATGGAGGAATCTGACCAAAACACAAATAAATAGACCTCTGATTTCATGCTGCTGAATATCCATCTGTCAAAAACCACACATTTTGCCATAAAACTAAACACCAAAGTGTCTCACAAGGAACTCTTTACATAAAGTTGGATTGTAAAATGGATCTTTTCAAGATATTCTCAGAGGAAAAAAACTGTCACAAAAATGGAAAACTTAAAGACTGGTCTGTTAAATGAACAGAACATTTGCACAAAAAAGAAAACTGATGGTATAGCAATTAATTTTTAGTAAGACTTTAATCTTACTATTGCAGTCTGTATATCACTTACCAGATCATAACAAATCTTTGTCACAGTAAGTTTGCATTTCCTTGCATGCACAAAACAAGCATAAACCTTTAAAGGGTTAATTAACCAATAGAGGAACAGCTGTTCAGCATTTTTCAATTATATGCAGTATGAGACACAAAGGAGTCAAGCTGATTGGTCACACTTGTGACCCATGATGCTGAACGCATCTAAATGTCATCCAGTTGTTGATTTCCTTTTTCTTCTGCACAGAAACACAACAATGCCTGAAGACAGACAAAACACTGAGGAAAGTTACTGTATTTATGAGAAACAACAGCATAATAAAAATGAACCTGAATTGGAACTTTCTGACTCTGTTTAAAACAAAAAGAGGCAAAAGAGAGCAAGACAGAGAGTGAGAGAATAGGACGTTTAGGGAAGGAGGAGCTCTGGCCCTGGGTCCCTGGGCACAGAAGGTGCTGCAATGCTGCTTTACTAACAGTCGGAATGGGAAGCACCTCTCAGCTCCGTTTCCTCTTTTCTCTCTCTCTCTCCCCCCACTAACAAAAACTCTCCAAGTCCACAACACAAATGCAACACAGACGTGTTCCTCTGTCTCTCGTTCTCAGACGTTGAAGATCCAGTGCAAAAATCCACACTACTTCCTTTACCATATAGCTTATATCATGACATTCATGTCAAATGCATTTCTGCATTCAGTGTCCAGGAGTTCTGTTCCATGAGCAAATTTAGGTTCATTCTCATTTATAGTTTGAAGAATATATTGCTCTTAAATGAGTATCTTTCTATAAATACCTAGAAAGTCTACAAACGTGTGTAAATATATATATATATATATATACTTAATTTAACTTAATATTTTCCCAATGAGGCAAGAAAAATATTTCTTTCAAAACAAATGTTGTTTGTTTATGTCTTACATGTTTTATATGATTCATTCTTTTTTATTTTTTAAAATTATATTTTGCATCGTTACAGCTTCTTTTTAAAGTTCAGTATGTTTTCTCCCTTTCTCATAGAATTTGACTTAGAATTGAAATTAGAACAAGTAGTAAAACTTGTATATTTTTGGAGAGTATCTGACAAGTTTAAAAAATATTTGCTGGCAGAGGTCACACAATCAAATGACTTCAGTTACAAGAAACATTTCGCAGCTGCCTTCCGCGTACACTGACCGTACATTTTCCCTCACCATATGAACAATATGAATAAAAAGAACATGAATTTTCATTGTAAGTCTAGTGAGAGTCTTGAACTCTGGGAACTGGATGACTTAACCTCACACAGCTCAATGTAAAACCACCCTAAACTAACATGCTATTATTTGAAAAGAGCAATAAAGAATCTAAGGGTCTGACTGTTTTCTCTTACAGTGGGGTCCAAAATTCGGAGACCACATTGAATGTCTGGATTGATTTTTATTTAAACCTGGAAATAATAAAAAAAATAAAAAAAGAGATCGTTCATCCAAAAATGATCATCATGTACTCACCCTCACTGCATTGTAAACCTATGTCTTTGTTGTCCATACAATGAAAGTCAATGGGTTCCAATATTGTTTGTCTTCTTTTTTGTTCCCCATCAAACTCTAAAGGTAAAGTGTAAATCTAAGTGTTTGGGTGGAAAACGAAAAATGTTTTGTTTTTTTGATGCATTAAACAGATAAATCAAATAATGAAATGACCTTTTTAAAGTCTGGTGGTCTATGTGTCATCAACACACACACAAACACACACACATGGTTATGTCTTTGTTCTGACTTCCCACATGTCAAGTTCAGCAGCTGCGTCCATCTGTTCCTAATTTCAGTGTCAGTCACTGTCTGCAGGGAAAGCAAGGAAAACGGCCTGATCCAGTGTTCCGTTTGGCCGTCAGGCGATCATTTTATCAATGTAACCCAGCATCCAGACTTCAGAGAGTTCAGACGGTTCTCAGAGTTCTTTCCAAAGTGTTGCATGCAGTATAAAGCTAAAATATCTGAACTGGACTGTGTAAGAACTGACAAGCAGTAAATATTGTATGTTGGTGGAGAGAATCTAAAATCGAGAGTCTTAAAAATATTTTGTGGCAGAGGTCACACAATCAAATGACTTCAGTTACGAGAAACTGCTCACAGCTGCCTTCTGTGTACACTGACCGTAGTTTAGCACACCATATGGTTATGAATAATAATAATAACTGAAGTGAAGGTCTTGAACTCTGGGAGCTTCCCATGACTTTTGATCTAACCTGTAAAACCATCCATAATTTTCTTAAGAAGTATTTTTGTCTTAATTTTCAGTAAAAATTTCCTTAAACCTAGACATATATAAAAAAAAATTAAAAAAAATCAATCAATGTATACCGAAAGGCCTATTTTTTTTTTTTTTTTCCTTAATCTGTGTGTATGTCATGTTCTGTTTGTGTTAGTTTCATTTTTATGGACATTTAATTTGCATTCCTCATTTATTTGTTTCCTGTGTTTCCGTTTTTCCCACCAGTTATATGTTTCTATTCTATCAGCACACCTGTTCATCATTTAGTTCATTATCCTTGTATTTTTAAGTTCCTCTTTGTTTTCAGTTGATTTTCTGGTATTGTTGTGTGTTACATGCTGTCACGTTACCTGTTCATTATCTGTGGATTACTTGAGCTCCATTTATCCATCTTCAACCGCTTATCCGGGGTTGGGTCTTTCCCAAGCCACATTAACTAGCTCTGACTGGGGGATCCAGAGACGTTCCCAGGCCAGTGTGGCGATATAAACTCTCCACCTAGTCCTGGGTCTTCCCTGACACCTCCTTCCAGCTGGACGTGCCTGGAACACCTCCCTTGGAACCACCTCAACTGGCTCCTTTCACGCAAAGAAGCAGCGGCTCTACTCCGAGTTCCTCACGGATGGCCATACTTCTCACCCTATCTCTAAGGGAGAGGCCAGCCACCCTCCTGAGAAAACCCATTTTGGCCGATTGTACCCGTGATCTAGTTCTGTTGGTCATGACCCAGCCTTCATGACCATAGGTGAGGGTAGGAACGAAAATTGACCAGTAGATTGAGAGCTTTGCCTTCCGGCTCAGCTCTCTTTTCATCACAACAGTGTGATAAAGTGACTGCAGTACCGCCCCCGGCCAATCTTCCGCTCCATTATCCTGTCACTCATGAACAAGACCCAGAGGTACATAAACTCCTTCACTTGGGGCAAGGACTCATTCCCTACCCGGACCAGACACTCCATCGGTTTCCTGCTGAGAACCATGGCCTCAGATTACTTGAGTTTGTTTTATAAAATAAATACCTTTGTTTTGGAACCTTTTGAATCCTTATCATCATCATCTGGACTAAAGCGTTACAGAAAACTGTTCCCCTAAAAACAGGATTTAAATGGAGATTGCGTTCATTAACATTGCCCTACTGGGGAGCTTGCCCAAGCCCTACGGGGCTATGATTTTTATTTTGCAAGGAGGAAGAGACCTGAAGGAGTACGTGGAGGAGTTCATCAGCACCAGCCACCTCGCCATCTGCGATAACATCATGCTCATGGAGGGATCAGCCATTACCCGCCACGGACATTATGCCTGAGCCAGCAACGGAGCCAGTGCTAGCTGCCAAGTCTGTCCCGGATGGAAAGCCTGAGGTGCTGACTGACCAGGTGTGTGAGCCTGCCACAACATTCGTGCCAGTGGGAATATTGGTGGTGCTGGATGAGGAGGAAGGGCTGATCGACTATGAGACGGAGGCAGTGTTTCCCACCCTGCCCACCAATGAACCTTCTCTGTCACTGGTCCCCTCCTGCACTAATGTTCAATGGTGGTCCTATCCAGCCCAAGTTCGTCGTTGCCACCAGCCCTGTCCATCACAGAGTGTTCTTCGTCACCACCATCCCTGTCCATTGCAGAACCTTCTTCCTCTCTTGCACGTTCCAACGAAGCCAGCCATTCCCTCGACTCCGCTGGCTCCCTTCAGCCCCTCAGCTCCACCATCAGCCCTGCCATGCAGCCCTGATCTGCTTTGGGGCTTTTAATCCCCATCTCTGCCCTGGCTTGAGGAGTCCCAGGCTTCACCTCGTCCCTTGAAGCCCGCAGTACTACCTCGGCCCGTCGACCAATCAGCTCCGCCCTGGCTCCTCACCACCTCAGCTCTACCTGCGACCATAATAGTCCCTATAATCGCCACGGACCTCCAGGCCTTTCGGCTGCACCTCATCCCTCCACCCCTATGGCTCCGTTGGGTTCCTCCTTCCCCCCGGCTCTGCCTCTGTCCTCACTCACACCGCGTTGCTTCAGTCCTCCGGCACCCTGGCTCCACCTCGGCTGATTGTCACCGGGACCCTGCCTTGGCCTCCCAGTCTTTCGTGCCACCGGGTCTCTCGGTCCCATGGACTCCATCTGGCCTCTACATCTCCAGGCAGCATCGCTGTCGGTTGGGCTCAAAAGACCACCTTGGCTCATGGCACCTCATGGCCGTCTCCTGGGTTGCTCTGGGATCTCGCCAGCCGTCCATTCCTCCCTGGATCCTCCCAACATCAACTCCTCCATGGTTCCTCCCAACAACTCCTCCATGGCTTCTTCCACTGTCTGCCCCACCCTGGTTCCTCCCATCTGCTCCCCTATTGGTTTCCAGCGCTTCGCCGGTCCCTCGTCCACCTCCTGAACCTCCACCGCTCTCCCTCAAATCTAACCATCATAGCATAAGGCCGTGTTCTTCCATTACATTAATAGAACGTTTGTTCAAAGTTATCTGGTCTTTAAAACATTAGCACAAAAAAAAATAATTATACATCGTTCATGGAGTGTTTTTCTGAAACGTTTTAGTTAGACGTTCGTCTAACATTTTATTAAACATCCAACTAAAATGGAACGTTCCCTTTACATTGTCACGATAGATTGTTGTATTAATGCGCACAACGAAAGAAGTAGAGTACAAATACAGTCTGTATTAAATCCACAAAAGAACACTCAGGAGGTCACAGGAGTAAACTAATTCTCAACCACACTAAACAAAGATGATACCAAACAAATGAACAGAATGAACTGAGAGCTTAAATACAGACAGAGAGTAATTAAAGGAAAACAAAATAAGGACAATAAAATTAAATTAAAACCAAGGAAACTAACTAGGGAACACAAGTAAATGGGAACACAGGCAAACGGGAACAGAACACAATGAAAACGAACAGCAAAACTGACAATACTCATTACAAACATTTGCATAACCAAAAAAACACTTTTCAGACCATTTAAAAAGCTGGACATTTTGAATATTTAATACATTTCGAATCAGAAATTTTATTTTCATAATTTAATGGGCATGTTAGATAACGTTCTTAGAACATTTTTACACACACACACACACACACACACACACACACACACACTCTGTTACAGCTGCTGTAGTACCAAGTACGACGGAGACGGAGATGACGATAATAACAATACTTTACTGAAAACACAGGAGATTCCAAACAGGGCAAAGACAGCATACACAAGTGTAGACATAAATGAGAACGGACAAGGAGTGAAGGAGAACACAGGGTATATATATATATATATATATATATATATATATATACAAATGTGACTAACAAAGGGAGCTAAACAAGGTGATGGGATAATTAACGATACACAGGTGGATCAAATGAACTAATCAGACAGACTTGGGAAAAACTAGGTCACAGGACACAGTACATGTAACACACACATACATATATATATATATAAAACGGTTACACTTTACAAAAAGGTCTCATTTGTTAACATTAGTACATTAACAAAAACTAACAATGAGCAATACATTTTTAAAACATTTGTGAATGTTAGTTAATAAAAATATTCATGTTCATGTTAGTTCACAGTGCATTAGCTAATGTTAACAGATACAACTTTGGATCTTAGTAGCAAATGTTGAAATTAACATAATTAATGAAAATTAATAAATGCTGTAGAAGTATATTGTTAATTTTTAGTTCATGTGAACTACATGTGAACAACTGAAACTTTATTGTAAAGTGTTACCACTAAATCAACAAAAATACATATAAAACATATAAAATGAAAAGCATTGAATGAAATGGATATGACAGTCACAGATCTTGCTCATGAAAATGAACTAATGCATTAAAAAAATAAACAGTTGTCATTGGCAAAGCCATGTATATGCAAACCCACACATATAAATCTGTCGTTCTCTCATCATTAATATGTGTACACCTCCTTTGATAAAGCACTCCTCTCTCTCCCCCATCGACAGTATCTAAAATAAATGAATAACATCCTGTTCTGACAGACTGAAGGAACATCCTTTGAATGAACTTTCAGATATAAAGCTAATGTGGGAAAGCCTGTTTTATCCTCGAGTTTGTTAACTGGTGAGGGAAATAAGGCATCAAAAAACGTTTTTTTAAATCACAAAGACCTGGAACAATCTTTAAAGGACAATGAGGTGAACAAAACAAAAGACTTTAATATGACATTGATGTTTTCCATGCACACTTGGGCTATCTGCCTAAATGGACTGAGAATGCCAACTAAGTCATGAACAGCTGCATTTTTATACGACAACAGAGGTCTTGAACAACTGATCGAATGAAGAACTGGTTTATGACCATTCTGATGGTTTTATAATTAATAATTGTACATAAATTAACAAGTTACATTGGCTACTCTAATAGAAAGAGGTTTGAAGCAACATTGTGGCCAATTCAGTAATCTCAATTTATTCTCCATTTGTTTTTGACAGCTCATTTCACACATTGCCAAAGCAAGATTTCAGCATCCTGTCATAAATTTGGAGCCATTAAGAACATATTTTTAAAAAGGTCTCTGAAAGTAGCTCGCACACAGACTTCGTTAGAAACAGGCTATCATGAGATAGTTAAGTGCATCCATATTTGACATCACTCTGTTTACCATTATAAGTGAACAGCTTCTTTGTTTAGGAAAAGCAGCCAAACCTAATTATAAGAGAGAAGTTGAAGCGTTATTGTTTTTCTTTAATTCAAAAGTAAAGATCAAACGTGAAACCACTACATAACTGCCTCAGCTATTGCTTGAAGTCATGTGGGATGAAAATGTTTTCCTGTAATGGCTCATGACAATGAACAAAGCTGCTGAATTGTTTCCACACATATTTAGAACTTGTGTCAAAATAAAACATTAAAAATTTTACTTTTCCTAACAGTTTTATCTTGGTATTTCATATACTTTTGAAATGAAAATGAGACCTACAGCACATTGTCATTTCCAAAGAAAAAAGCAGCATATAAATGAATGCATATCTTGCCATTTGTATGCTAACCTATTACTGCCATTAGATATTAATGTGTAACATTCACAGCCAGGAGAGTCAATTCAAGCTGTTGTAGAATGTGCTCTGCTAAAGATAACCCTCCATGGGATAGGTCTGATTGTAAATGGGCAGAGAACAGAATGACCTCAGAAAAGTTATTGGTGCAGAAATGCTGCCAGCTCTTGTAGTGGACACCACCCATCATTAAAGACTCCAACATTACTCTCTATCACTTACATGAAGATCTACTGGCGCCAGACAGATACAATACATGTATTGCTTTCAGATGAGCATCCTATCTCATTTACCACATCCTAAACCGTATTTTAAACTTGCAAATAATTCAGCCCAAACTGTTTATTTACAGAGGTCACTCAAACTTTGTTTTGTAGATAATAGCTGTCTTAGGTCGGCTGTATATTTTTGTATTTGTAAAGGTAATACCAGTGCTCCAGCCGGGAGCACCAGGTCGCAAATGTGACAAGAAATAAAATTGCCATTAATTTAAAATCTAATCGCCATCACCAATATGGGGAAAACTTGTCACATAGGCCTACTGTATCATCCTGTGAGGTAGTATTAGCTAAAGTGCATGCCAGTCTTGGACACAGCAACGAACACAGCGCAAGCCATGATGACTGATTCCCAAAACAAATGACTCTTATGAATGTATTCATTTTAATGAGTGAGTCATGAGATTCACAAAACATTGAACTTAGCAGTTCGAATCAGACTTATTCAGTCAGAGAATTGTTCAGAGACTTAATCACTGAAAGTCATTTTATGGTTATGTCCGATTCGAATCAAACAAACGGAAACCGCTACTCTGATACTTACCTTGGTTGTTCATTTGATAATACATATTCACAACTGAGTTTACTTTTGCAATAAATTAATTTGTGGTATTTCAAAAAAACATTTAAATATTTCTCAAAATATATTATTGCGGTGATGTTTTACTAATTTGGCAATTAATTTGGCGCTTAAATTCATTTCAGGAACATTTACACCTTGTTTTTTTAGTCTGGACCCTGAGATCACTGTTTAAAATCTTCCATTAACTTGATATGATCTTAAGCATTCAAAATGTAACAGATGATAATGCTGTCACAGCATTTGCACACTAAATAGCCTTTTTTTCTTACTTATATTTACATTTTGAATTGTGATTGGTCCCTTGCAAACTTTACATCCGTCAATTATAGCCGCCTTCATGTACTATTGATTCTTGAGAGTAGCCAACTGAAAGATAATGAGAATGCTAAAGTGTCTCTGATATATAGCATTTAATTTATGCGAAACCAAACCTAAAACATAAACTTACCTAAAAATGATATCCTTCTATCCATCTTCATTTCAGAGGGTAGCACCTTAACTGCTGCAAAAATGAGCTGTGTTATTCAACACACAGATGAAACATTTTAAAAATGAATCATTTTGGGTGGAAATGCAAGTATATATAAAAATGTATTTAAAGGGTTTGTTCACCCAAAAATGAAAATGATGTCATTAATTACTCACCCTCATGTCGTTCCACACCCGTAAGACCTTCGTTCATTTTCGGAACACAAATTAAGATATTTTTGATAAAATCTGATGGCTTAGTGAGGCCTGCATCGCCAGCAATAACACTCCCTTTTTCAATGCCCAGAAAGCTACTAAAAACATATTTAAAACAGTTCATGTGACAACAGTGGTTCAACCTTAATATTATAAAGCAACTAGAATACTTTTTGTGTGCCAAAAATAACAAAATAGCGACTTTATTCAACAATATCTAGTGATGGGTGATTTCAAAACACTGCTTCATGAAGCTTTGAAGCTTTACGAATCTTTTGTTTCGAATCAGTGGTTCAGAGCGCGCATCAAACTGGCAGAGTCACATGAACTACTGAAGTTTCAAAACACTTATGACGTAACAAAGCCTTGTTTACTGAAATCATTAGATTTTGGCGCTCTGAACCACTGACTTTTTATTATTTTAGAGTCACTCTAAAAATACGATTTAATATAATTTAATATCATTTTGCTGCAAAGAATATTACACATCAGATGAACCTGTACATAATACTGCATAGTGTGTGTATGTGTATCTGTGCATGGGAACGTGTTGCTAAGTAAAGTTCAAATGGACTTTTCTCTGAGGGTGCGTCTTTGGCTTAACAGTTGAGGGCGTGAGCATGTTGTCACATCTGTAGGTTGTCAATGGCGGCTGAAATGATGAAATCACAGATCCCATCCATGATGTAGGTCTCAGAGGTGGCACGCCAGCATCTCAACATTACTGATGTAAGACTTTCATTAGTCTGCAGCATCGGTGGACTTAGGGCAAGAACTGAGCCATAGGGTAAATTCCACACTTAAGGGAGAAGAGATTCGGCCGGATGAAACAAAGCCAGTTTTCCATCGAGTGTTCCAGTCAACAGCTGTGAATAAAAAAAGACTTCACTCATGAAACATCCTGTTGTTGCGTGAATGAGTTCATAATAAAACTCTTTATTCTAACTATGAGCTCCTGCTATTATTTTTAATTCACTAATAGTAAAACAATGTAAGACAATGACTGTAAAATAATAGATGCCCCGGCCACATTTACGTTCAAAGTGGGAATCGCAGGGTACCTCACGATATGATACGATCACGATTCATGGCTCACGATAACGATAATATCACGATACAGCGATTCTGTGATAATCAACTTATTGCTAGACAATCCTATAATGATACGTCACAATAACTATGAAAACAAAATGCCAGTGAAAAGGTTAAGTGCAGGTTTTCTCTCTTTATTAAAGTCCAAACTGTTAGAAAACAGCACAGAAGTTTTTCAGACTGTAAATTAAATGTATCATTTTAAGTAAATTAGAGATTTCATTTAGCCTAAGTTAACTGCTTATCAACTTATCAACCTGGTACATAAAAAAAAAAAAAAACCCTCTGTTATTTAAACCTGGGAACATCTCAGTGTTTACCAGCTTCCTCAAAATAACCCTGGGAATAGTGTTGTCAAAGGTACCAAGGTAGGTTTAAAATGTTAAAAATGTGATGATACCAGCATAGCCTAGCATTTTGAGCACTGTTGAGTGGATTCTTAAACATCTCTGATTGGCCATTGTGTGTTCACGTGCCTAACATACGTCTGTGATTGGCTACAATGATCAACGCTTCCAAAACAAATTGTAAATAAACACCTTTGATATTCTTTCACCGAGCGCTTCAGATTCACACGGGAGTGAAAGCAGGTGTCTATTAGCGAATATATTCGGGATCCGCTGATAGACGCCTGCTTTCACTCCCGTGTATATCTGTG
Organism: Ctenopharyngodon idella; assembly: GCF_019924925.1. Classification (NCBI taxonomy): domain Eukaryota; kingdom Metazoa; phylum Chordata; class Actinopteri; order Cypriniformes; family Xenocyprididae; genus Ctenopharyngodon; species Ctenopharyngodon idella. Next base: position 15,920,927 of record NC_067232.1, on the reverse strand, counting down.
TAAGCGCTCAGCGAAGAATGTCAAAGATTATCTACGTCTATATCTACGTTATCTACGTTTGTCACATCAATGGTATAGAAGCCTAAGTGCGTCCAGACTTTGAACTTTAACGTGGCCAGGGCATCTATTATTTTACTCACACTGCTGTACGCCATCCTGTTAAAAACCTATTTTTCTTAGGCTAGTTAACTTCTGTTCACGTTTTCCTCATTCATGTGTTGAGCGCTGCCTTGAAGTAGCAACGCTGGGAGCAGGGAAATCTATTTAGAGCGGCTTATTTTATTATTTAAAATATCAATATTTGGCGCCAGCGTATCGATTCTCGTATCGCACAGAGAAGGACGACGATATATCGCCATATCGATATTTTATCCCAGCCCTACTATCTAAATGAACAAAATGTAAAATATCGGACAGAAACCTCATATCTCCATATTTCATAATTTTTTTCATAAATCATTAATTTTGGTCACCCTTTACACCCTTTGGGTTTTGCAAATATTTATGAATGATCAAATGAAACGAATTAAGAGTTTGTGACTAAACCTCATATCTCCATTGGATCCTCAAACTATCGGCCAAACCTCATAACTCCACCCCACCTCTATCGTGAATGAAGTGGAGCACACAGTTTGGACCGTCTCTGCTTGTTTGCAAGGGTAAATAAAGAACTGGTTGTTTGAATAAGTACAACGTTTTCTTCACTGAAGAAACTCTCTCTTTACAAAGAGATGATTTATGTACTTCAGAAGCGGAGAAGACAATTTGTCATTGAGTCATAGCCACGTCTCCCTGTCACCCCTGCAGCATGCCTCTGTGCACCCAACACATATCATTCCTCTTTAGCCAGAGCCAAAAGCTACTTTTCTCGGCTTCCACAGCCAGATCTTTGAGGGCCTTCTGAAGGCTTTCTCCAGCCACTCCTAGATCTCTAATGAAGTGGACAGCTGATGTCCCCATGAAGCCGTGGCATCCCACCTCTACCGGGTAAATGATGGTTCTCCATCCTGCCTCCCTGCATTCAGCCGCAAGATCTGCGTATTTCAGCCTCTCCCATGCAGCCTCTAACCCTGCCTCCCACGGAATAGTTAACTCATGTTACTAATATGACACATTCAAGTATCTAACCATATAAAGCCAGAATATCAACTTTGAAAACACAGTATTTAATTATTTAAACAAATATAGTGTTCTTTTTCATCTCCTAAAAAGCAGCGGTTTTGGAGGTTTCCGGCCGATAGCGATGATATATATAGACGATATATGGGGGTATTTTGCCTATGTCACAATATGAGGTAAATCTGGTCCTGTTTGCAGTTATTAATTCCAAAAGTGCCACTTCACATAATCAATGGCATTGTTTTTATAATCAAATATTAAAGCAACGCCACAGACAAAACAGGAACATTACATTTCATAACAACACATCTGCCGTCTTAATGACATGAGGGTTGATGGTTTTCATTTATTTATATTTGCCAATAAAAATGTTCTGAAGCTTTTATGTCCTGCACTTTGAATTGTGCTCTCCTGAAGACAATTAGCCATTTAGTTATGAAACCCCATTTATTCAGCAGTTTGTTTACTGGAATCCCACCAACTCTGGATTTTCTATTAACTCTCTATATCTTTTAATGTTTTGACAGACACAAATCAGAAACAAAACTTCAGAAAGTGTGTTGTGACATGCAGTCCTGCAGGGTGAAGGATCTAACCACCACATGGTGCCTGGAGGGTTACAGATTTGGGGTAGCATAAATGACCTCATTGCTTTGTCATAGGTGGGAAATTGTCCAGTCAGGTTTTACAGTGTGACATGAAACTGTTTTGGCAGTGGCCTGGACTGAGTTCTGAACAGAGAATGTCACATACCTGCCTTTACAGACACAGTAAATCTTTTAAAAGGCATTTTAAAGACATCTGAAAGGCAAAATGAATTTATCTCTTGGCTTATATTATCTGGTCTGGTAAAAAACATATTCAGTTCCAAACTTTTTCAGTCACACAGAATTTGATCTGAGAAAGATTAGAGATACAGCATCTCCACACAGCAAATGGTTTGTCAGTGCAATTGCTTTCAAAATATATTCTCCATTAAGAATTTCATTGTTCAACTCTCTTTTCAATTAATGATAGTTTCATTTTTATATAATTAAATAATGTCATAATAGTGTTTAAACAACTGTAGTACTTCACTGTGGTGTTTGCCCATGCACAAATCATTGTTCTTGTACATTTAAAGGCGCAGTAAGCAATTTCTGAGAAACACTGTTAATATTTGAAATCAACCCAAAAAACACACCCCTCCCTTCATTGCTCCACCCCCAAAATGCACGAACACGCAATGCAAGAGTGGATGCCTCTTTATCAGCTGAAGTGAAGCAAAATAATGCTTTGTGAAAAATAAAGCAAAGGTGACAAATGAACGACAAGAAAGAAAAAATGAACATAGAGTACACAAGAGTATATACAAGCAAGAGTTGTTTGTTAGTCGCAAGCAGCACACCAGCTCCAGACAAACAATGACACTCAAAACTGTCCTGTTACTACAGCTAACATTACAACAACAGCATATCTTGGTTCTGTTAGGTTGCATAAATTAGGTCAGCCGGAACCAGGAACACTTCCTGTAACACCCAATGTACTTGTTACATCATAAGAAGAATGGCATCTATACTAATATTAGTCTCTCTGTTCATCCTGAGGTTTACTGTAGTCAGCCGGATCCGGGCCATATCCAGATCAGATAGAGGACCTGCGCCTAGACACAACCCAAACGCAGCCCTGAAGTGTCAGCAGATATTGTGTCAAATAGAGTATCCCCTGTGAAGGCCTCATCGACATGACAGCCAGCGGCACAGATCCTTAACAAACCGTCTCCATACCGGCGTGATGGACCCGATCTTCAACCAGATGGAACTGGATTAAATATTTTGAATGATCGGATCTAATCTGACTTCTGACTTGTAATGCTGCCTGAATCATAATCATGCACTGATTGTTTGTTGGCCAGAGGAGAACTGGCCCCCCGACTGAGCCTGGTTTCTTCCAAGGTTTTTTCCCAAGAGTTTGGGTTCCTTGCCACTGTCACCTCTGGCTTGCTTAGTTGAGGGCACTTAATATTCAACAATATTACTGATCTGACTGTACTGACAACATTGTATGCGAACTGAACTAAGCTGGATGATGACATCACTGTCTTCTCCAGAGCTGCTGTATAGATAAATGAACTAAGTTAATAACTTTTTTACAACGGAAATGAATCAATACTGAACTTAAGCTGGACAATGACACTATTTTCTTCTAGAGCTGCTGTACAGCCAAAACAAACTTTGTTGCATTATTTTCCTGTTATCACTGTAAAGCTGCTTTGAAACAATCTGTACTGTAAAAAGCGCTATATAAATAAAGGTGACTTGACTTGTGAAACATTGCAAAACCAATGTTATTCACATATGAAGCAGAAACAATGCAACCTCAGCATCTGTTTTCAGGCCTTCCCACTTAGATCTCTCCAGTGCTGGAAGCTTTTCTTATATTAACGCAGGTCCTAAAGCTCTTGCCTGATCATAACCCTTCTTTTTCCAGTGATATTCCTCTGACCATTTATCTTTTGTAATGTCTCTCAGCCATCTCTATTTCTACAGTCTTTCTTCAAATCTCCCTCTTGCTCACTCTTTCTTCTCCCCCATCATGAGTGTACTGTATATGCATTTCCACGATTTTCCCAGTCTTTACTGTGGTGTTTACATCCATCCACAAATCATTGTTCTTGTGCATTTAGATACACAAGTAAAATTTAAGAACTGTTAATCATTCCCAGTATTTTTAATAATAATTTTCTACAGACTACACTCACAATTTCTAACAAATTAAGCTATATATTAAATTGGCTACAGACATTTCCATGACTTTTCCTATGACTTTTAAAGATTGTATTGATTTTCTTGACTTTTCCAGGCCTGGAAACAACAATTTTATTCAAAAAGTGCTTTTTGTGTGATTTGTTCATGTGAATAAAAATTAAACTATTCAAACTATTAAAAAATGTATTTCTTCTAAGCTCTTGAATATAACAAATAAAATACATCTTTAAGTGTTAATGAAAAAAAAAAGATATTAAAGCAAAAGGAGCAAAATAAAAAAGAAAAGTATTATTATTGCTTATTTATGAAGATGTCAGTTTTTCAGTGAAAAATATGGATGAGACACATTTTTTGTGTGTGGAAGAAAGCAGAAAGAAGTTTCCGTCATAAAATCTACAAAAAAAATAATGAGTTATTAGGGAAGAATTCCCTGTCCCATGTATCCTGATCTTCTTTTCATTGAGTATTTCTACCATAGGAGTATACTTTAGCCTAAATGGTTTTACAAGCAACTTGACGATAAATCAGAATGCAAAATATCGTACTTTCTGACGCAGGTTTCATAACCTGATTTACTGCAGGGTTCACTGGCAGAAGGCTAAGGAAGGAAGAAACACAAATCAAGATTTCAAAAAGAAAGCTGAAGAATAAATAAGTTGTAGACATGTTTACATGTTTGTTTTTAGCTCATAGGGGGATCATTTAATATAGTTAGAATAGCCTCCTCAGGATATAAAGCTTTTTGTCATTTTAGTCTATGCTTGCAGTGACCCAAGAAACCCTGTATTTTCATTAAAATCCCATTTAAATCCCAGATTAACCTGAAGTCACAGGGAACATCCTCTGTCAACTAAGGCACCTTGAAGCTGTGATTCTGAAGACTCAATTACTCAATTTAATTGCTCAGTTGCTCTAAATCTGTCTTTGAATAAAAAAGTTATTAGAACTATGAGAACATGCCAAATAGCCTGGCATAACAGTCCGAATTGCTTTAAATGATCTGCATTAAAGAATAAAGTTGGCTGTTTCAGGGCTGGTGTCAGTATGTAGAGAGGTGTCTCCAAAAAATGTGCAGAGCCTCAGAGGGAAAAGCTGAGAACAGAGACAAAGCAAACTGACAGTGCCACTGCCACTGCCCAAAGCCACAAGTGTTATACAAGCAGGAAAATATGCCATCCTGCTGGGCTCACACTCTTTTTTACCATGGATATTAGCTTCTTAGCAAAACTGGGCGAGAGAATTTATTTAGTATACAAAAATATGCTTGACCATAGATAACACAAAATCTAATTTTAGCACTTTTGATAAACGGCTACACTATTTTAAATTTTGTCATTTCATCTGAATATCAACGTTTGTTAGATTTAGCCAGTCTAAAGTTTGTGTTCTGAATGATTTTGAAAGAAGTCTCTTGTACTTTATTTGATCAAAAATACAGTGAAACAGTAATACTGTCAAATATTGTTACAATTTAAAATAACTGCTTTCCTTTTAAATATATTAAAACATTTTCTGCAGTCATTACTCCAGTCTTCTGTGTCACATGATCCTTCAGAAATCATTCTAATATGCAGATTTGGTGCTTAAGAAACATTTGTACTGCTTAATATTTTTATGGAAACTGTGATACATAAACACATTACAGATACATTTTTTTGTAATATTATAAATGTCTTTACTATCAATTTTCATCAATTTTATTCATCCTTACTGAATAAAAGTATTAATTTATTCCCTAAACATTTAAATTAAATGTTAAATGGATTTTTTTTTTTATTCTGAGAATTGACCTGAACATTTTAAACTAAACTGACCAATATTTTTTATTAATGATAACATCATTAATCGAATAAAAGATCACAAAAGAAAAGAATAGGGACAGCTGAATGATTTACTATAATTTGAGGCCTTTCAAGTATGCAGACCTCTGTTGATTTTTTGTTGACATTGTCTTCCCTAAAAGGCGGTAAGGTGCTAGCAACCCTTCTGGAGAATGAAGAACCTGCGCGATATCACAGAAGACATCTGTGAATGTCACAGAAGGGTCACACCTCTGCACTAACTTCAACAGGAACGTCTCAGACTTGGCTTATGGGTAGTGTCTGCCTGAACGGAAAGTCTCTCTCACTCTCTCTGAAGCCCGTTAGGTGGTCAAACCGTGAGCATTTGAAGCAGGAAAAATCAAGGCCAACTCAAAGGGATTATACTTTCAGATTTATACATAGTAGTTGTGCTATTTGGACGCCAAAGGTGTGAGTCACACACTGATATCTTCATGTGCGCAAACCACTGTTTAAATTACTTCATTTTTCTTACCTATCTTTATCTGCCAGCAATGACTCATCCTTAAATGTCCTAATAACACAAAAAGCCAGTGTTTTGAATAGAGGAACTTAACTTGAATAATTGGATTAGATATAATACACAGTGACTATTCACAATAGGAACTTCTGTAAGTGGCTGAATAACAAGCAAAAGTAGGTTACAGAGACAGATTGCAATATCTTCCCTTGTGTTGTTATGTGAATAATAGGTCAAACATAAACACAAAAGGCTTCTTTTTGACATCACATTGCTTTGCATTACAAAAGTTAGTGAGACAGATAATTTAATAGCACCGAAAACCAGGTGCAAGGAGAATCTTACACCTGAAATACATTAAAACAGGGGAATGTCCTGGAATGAGGATGACATCTCCTTTGGCAGAGACCAGAAAAGCAATACAGAGACCATCTGCAGTGCAAAATGAGCTGATAACCTCCTTGTAAATGATATAAAGTGCCCAACCAACCACTGTTGACCAAGTATTTCTAAAATATAATTTAATAAAATATATAAAATAAGAAATTAGGAATAAATATCTAACATAAACATAAATATTTATTATAAATAAATACATTTAATGTTACATCATAAGAATGCAAATATACTTTTAAAACGATTATTATTATTATTATTTACATCGTGAAAGGATACAGAGTTGAAATGATAACCTCAAGGTTCTGTACCGTTTTATGCAACATGGCTTCCACTGCACTGGGTCTCTCCAAACTTATGACCACAAAGCGGCCAAGAGATACAGCTACAGCTGTTTATGCAATAAAATCCGGCCTCTGCCTAAGGATATAACTCTTTCTCGTCACATAGAGCTTCCAAAATCCATGTGCTACAACTTAAAGACAAATACCGCTGAATGTGCAGAAATAATATACAGTGGCCTCAAAAAGTATTTGGTCACTTAAGTCAAATAAAAATGTCTGAATACCATTGTATTATATAACGAAATATCAAAGCAAGTGGCATCTGCAACCAAATGCTGCTCTGCATGCTTTCAATACTAAATTCACTTTGCTGAGCCATTTTTATAGTTACATTTTTTGGTGATTTTTAGTGGATGTACTGTATGAATTCACACAAGTGTAATCGCAACTAAGTGGCCAAATACTTTTTGTCTTAATTTTGAACTGTATAACTTTTTATTTTTTATTTAAATTTAAATCCTAACAAACCTAAAGAAATAGGAAATATTTTGCTTTAAAAGTGCACTTAATTCAATGACACTAAGGTATTAAGTGTGACTTTAGTGTTCAAATATTGTTTGGGGCCACTGTATGTTATAAAGAGCATCTAGTATAGAAAAGAATTGTCGAGTTGCAAACTCTAGCATTCTTCACTCTCTGAGTGAGTAAAAACATGTAGATTTGACTGATGGAGTACATTTCTAATAGAAAGTTATTTAACTGAATTTCTCATATTAAAATTGTCCATTATGTCCGAATGCAATGAGACCTGAGAGTGAATGCGTGTTGACTTATGAACTGAGCTCAGATCTCTGTATCTGAGCCAGTACAGCAGCGACCACCAACACTTCCAGTCTTGGAAATCTGAATGAATATGAGCTTGGAACAGGACAAAGAAAAAGAGCAAAACAGTGCATGCAAATCCCAAGGCCATGTGCTTATCCATACCAGCTCAAAACACAAGGACTAATTCACACTGGAGAGTTTAAGACATAATATGGGACTGGATGTGATTACACCTATCAAAGCAAATGAACAGTGAACCTCTTTGTGGATCAAAGACTGCCAAAAATGAAGACAGCCAAAGATGTGTTTATATTTTTCCCAAAAAATAGGTGGGGAAATAAGCTTCTAAGCTTCAAAAATGATGCAAAAGCACCATTAGAGTATCATAAAAGTCTTCTAAAGCCATCCAACAGCTTTGTAAGAGACAAACATAATCTTGCTCTTCAGTGAGCCATTAACCTCCGTCAACTGGATCAAGCGATTCATCAAAACATTCAACTTAAAAGAACGATTCATTCATGAAATGGTCTGTACTTCTTTCATGAATGCAAGAAGAGCTAGGGAAAAAGATAGGATTCAGTGAATTATGACTATAATTTTGGTTTGTTCTTCAGGTAATCCTACTGTATTGCTTCAGAAGACAGTTATATTGTGTTGTATAGTCTACTTTTATGGTGCAATTGCACCCTTTTTGAAGCTTGAAAGCTTCAGGTCCCATTCATTGCAATCACGTGGAAAAGAGAATGAAAAATAGTCTTCAAAACAGCTCTTTTTGTGTTCTGTAGAAGAAGTAAAAAGTCGTTTTGGAAAAACATGAGGGTGATAGAATTCTGGGTAAATTATTCCTTTAAGTGATAAATTTGGAGTTGTGGCAGAAGACTTCTTCCAGAGGACACTTAATTTCCTTCTCAAGAACACACAGGCTGCAATTGAACATCTGCTGTGTGTTCTTGAAAAATAAAGAGTACTACCAAAGCAAAACAAGCCATTTATGGTCCACATAATGATCTGATCAGCCATTTTAGTAAACAGCCACAGCCAAGATCTCTGATATCCAGACTCATAAACAACAAAACAGCTAAGAAGATGATGTTGTTAGGTAAGAGATGACACTACAGACATGTGTTGTAGATACATCCTAGCTGTATGGACAATACATGCTCAAATACAGAACCATCAAAAGCACTGATTTAAATAATTTAAAAATGTATGATTTTTTTGGTTGGCTCACTGTATGCCCTAAATTAGGGGTCTTCATTTTTTTTTCAGGTCAAGGACCCCTACAGTGGATAGAAAAACTGAGCAGGGACTCACTGTGACATACAGTACTGTATAAAATTGAGTGCTGCATTTCAATCCTGGGCTATAATAACGTGCATATAGTTATAGATTAAAGCACTTATATACTTGTGATGCTTAAATTGCAAAGCATTTGAAATAATCATTATAAAGTCATATACTTAAAATACATTATTGTTCCACAATAAAGTTTGGGATCGGTAATAGGGGTGTAACGGTTCTTGGTTAAAAAAAAAAAAAGCAGAGAAAGATGTCTTAACGTGACTGCAGCCTAATGTTCCTGCTGTCTGTATGTGTTTTTACTGTTAATCAAACAACAAAAGACAAGGAAATCACTCACTGCTCTTGACTGGATAGCTTTTTAACTTAATAATTAATAGGCTAGTGATTAATCTTTATTTACTTTATACAGTGAAGATTTTATGCAATGTTTTACATTTGATTAGCTACTTTATTTAATTTCTGGTGCTCAAGAAACATTTCTTGCTAACTGAAAACAGTTGTGCTGCTTAAAATTTTTAGTGGAAATTGTGATGCATTATTTTTCAGGATTCTTCAGTTTAAAAGAACAGTATTTATTTTTTAAAATCTTTTGTAAAAATGCAGTTAAGGTCACTTTGATTAATTTAATGCATTCTTGCTGAATAAAAGCATTAATTTCTTACCAAAAAACAAACAAACAAAAATCTCACAAAAGTTACTTCTGTCACAGACTCAGCTACCCCTTCAGCACCAGATCCCATAACTCCTCCCACATGATCATAGTCTCCCAAATTCTGACTCAGTACACCTGTTGCACCTCATCACGGCCACACATAAATACCAGCACTTCACCAACATTCAGCATCTGGTCTCGTCAATCACTTCAGTATGTTACTGCCCAACTATCTGCTACTGAACTTACCTACATTGACTCTTCGTCTTCAGATCTTTATCTTTTTCCGTCCTGAGCCTGATCCTCAGTTCATCGCCAACCTGTCTAGCAAAGATACCTCTTACAAGGCTGTTTCTCAAGTTAAGTGTCAACGCACCATTATCGCTGATCAGCTCACCTACTCAAGTTTGCTTTTGCACATCTCTGTCAAAAAAACCTATTGCATTATCTTTGTGAGTCTCGTCTTCTGTTTTGTGACAGAAGACCAGACTGCACAAAGTAATTATGGATAGCGGTGCGTCACTTAATCCACCCTCTGATCCTCTCACAGAACTGGTACAGACTATTTGTCAGGAACTTCCACACAGCTTCTTCCTCGGATGTCTCCGCTAGTCCCATGGCCCAGCCAGCACCATATGCAGGCACGGCGGAGGATTGCAGTGGGTTTCTTCTACAGTGCTTTCTCTACTTTGAGATGCAACCCCAGCGATTCTCATCTGATCATGCCAAAATTGCATATATCATTTCTCTGTTGTCTGGACGAGCTCTGCAATGGGCAAGGACCCTCTGGGAAGCGAATGCCCCGGTCACTCAATTGCTCGATGCCTTACCTACCCATTTTAAGGAGGTCTTCGGTCAAACGATCATTGCTCTCTCTGTTCATGATCAGTTAAACCATCTCCGCCAAGGGTGTTCCTCCGTGGCATACTATTCACTGCGGTTTAGAACTCTCCCAGCAGCAAGTGGATGAAACGAAGTGGCATGATCACTGCACCTCTGACTTTAATGTTAAAGAACTGGCCCAAGTCTCTGTCCTGGGATCCATCAGCCATGAGAGCATTTTAACAGTTAAAAGAGGCCTTTTGCACCACACCTACCTTAGCTCATCCTAACCCAGAACTCCCTTTTGTCATAGAAATGGATTCATCCACCACAGGGGTAGGGGCGGTTCTCTCGCAGCAGCAGGGGAATCCCCCCAAACCCCATCCATGCGCCTTCTACTCTAAGAAACCATCCCCGGCAGAGCAAAATTATGACATTGGTAATTGAGAGCTGTTGGCCATCAAGCTGGCTCTTAAAGGATTAGTTCACTTTCATATAAAATTTTCCTGATAATTTACTCACCCCCATGTCATCCAAGATGTTCATCTCTTTCTTTCTTCAGTTGAAAAGAAATGAAGGTTTTTGATGAAAACATTCCAGGATTATTCTTCTTATAATAGACTTCAGTGGCCTCCAAATGGTTGAAGGTCAAAATTATAGTTTCAGTGCAGCTTCAAAGGGCTTTAAACGATACCAGACGAGGAATAAGGGTCCTATCTAGCGAAACGATCGGTCATTTTCGTCAAAAATGTAAATGTATATGCTATATATAAACAAATGATCGGCTTCCAAGTGCTTCCGCCAAAACCGTACTTTCGTATTCTTCAAAAAGCTTACGCTGTATGTCCTACGCCTTCCCTATTCTACTTACGGAAAAAATTTAACTGGTGCTGCGTTCGTTCCGTAAGTTGAATAGGGAAGGCGTAGGACATACAGCGTAAGCTTTTTGATGAATATGAAAGTACGGTTTTGGCAGAAGCACTTGGAAGGCGATCATTTGTTTATATAAAGCATATACATTTACATTTTTTTCGAAAATGGCAGATCGTTTTGATAGATAAGACCCTTATTCCTTGTCTGGTATCGTTTAAAGGCCTTTGAAGCTGTAATTTTGACTTTCCACCATTTGGAGGCCACTGAAGTCCACTATTAGGAGAATAATCCTGGAATGTTTTCATCAAAAACCTTCATTTCTTTTCGACTGAAGAAAGAAAGACATGAACATCTTGGATGACATGAGGGTGAGCAAATTATCAGGAAAATTTTATATGAAAGTGAACTAATCCTTTAAGGAGTGGAGACACTGGCTAGAGGAAGCCAAACACCCCTTTGAAGTGATAACGGATCATCAAAATCTGTAATACTTACATTATGCTCGCCGTCTCAACCCCCGTAAGGCTCGTTGGGCTCTCTTTTTCACACGCTTCCATTTCACCGTGACCTACAGACCCAAGGAGAAGAATCTAAAGGCCGATGCACTGTCAAGATTACATTCACCCGAATGCAACACTCAACCACCAGAGCCTATTCTCCCTTCAACCATCATTGCCAGCCTTATCCAGTAGTCACCACTCGCTCAGAGCCCGCTCTGCCGGGAGGTCCTGAGGGATGCATATACCATCCACCTCACGATTATCCCTCATGGACTCAGTTCATTCATCTCTGGGCTCTGGACACCCAGGCAGCCAGCAGACCCTCTCGCTCCTCCGTAATCGCTACTGGTGGCCAAGTACAACCCAGGATGTCGCTCGGTTTGTGCGAGGCTGTCCCACATGTGCAATATCGAAGACCCCCCATCACCTACCCGAAGGTAAACTGGTACCACTTCCCATCCCACATAGACCCTGGTCACACATTGTTATAGATTTCATCACTGATCTGCCTTCCTCCAATTCCTTCACATGCATCCTCATCGCTGTAGACAGATTCTCTAAGGCATGCCACCTCAACCCTTTGAGGGGACTTCCACCCACTATGGAGACCGATGAAGCCCTTTTTCCAACACGTTCTTCGTAATTACAGCCTGCCTGAAGATCTAGTATCCGATTGCGGCCCGCAGTTTATCTCATGGGTATGGAAAGCCTTGTTCCACCTTCTGGGGGTCTCTGTCAGTCTTACTTTGGGATACTATCCTCAAACAAATGGCCAAACCTAGCGAAAGGTTCAGAAGATTGGACGTTACCTGCGATCATACTGCCACCATCAGCACAGCTGGAGCTGCTATTTACCTTGGGCAGAGTATGCTCAAAACTCCTTGTGACAATCAGGATTAACACCCTTCCAATGCATACTCGGTTACCAACCGCCCCTGTTTCCCTGGACGGGTGAGCTGTCAGACATTCCAGCTGTGAACCACTGGTTTGAGGAGAGCAAGAGGGTTTAGGACTTAGCACATGTCCACCTATGCTGGGGCAGTACGGAGGCATAAGAGCCAGGCTGACACCAGAAGAGCTGCGACACCCATTTATCATCCAGAACAGAAGGTCTGGCTTTCCACCAGGGACATCCACCTCCCCCTATCCTGTCACAAGCTGAGTCCCTGCTATATAGGTCCATATACCATCCAGAGACAAATCAACAAGGTTACATACGTGTTAAACCTTCTTTCACACTACAGAATCTCACTTACCTTTTACCATTTCCCTATTGAAACCTGACTCTAATTCTCTGGTCTCTTCTTCCGCAGGATCTAGTGCTGCTGACGTACCTCCTCCTCCAGTGGAATCTAACGAAGAATCCATCTATAATGTGCATACCATCCTGGACTCACAGAGATGGGGCGGCAGACTAGAATATCTCATGGATTGGGAAGGCTTTGGTCAAGATGAACGATCCTGGGTACCACACAACAACATCTTGGACCCTTCCCTACTAACAGAGTTCCATGCTAACCACCCTAGTCATCCTGCACCCAGAGGTAGAGGCCACCCACGTCGTCGTCCATCTTGGTCTTTGGGAGCCACCAGTGGAGGAGGGGGTACTGTCACAGATTCAGCTACACCTTCAGCACCAGATCCCATAACTCCTCCCACACGATCACAGTCGCCCGAATTCTGACACAGTACACCTGTTGCACCTCATCATTGCCACACATAAATACCAGCACTTCACCAACATTCAGCGTCTGGTCTCATCAACCACTACAGTGTGTTACTGCCCGACTGCCTATCTGCTAACTTACCTACGGTGATTCTTCGTCTTCAGATCTTCATCTTCTTCTGTCCGGAGCCTTATCTTCAGTTCATCGCCAACCTGACCAGCAAAGATACCTCTTACAAGGCTGTTTCTCAAGTTAAGTGTCAACGCACCATTATCGCTGATCAGCTCCCCTGCTCAAGTTTGCTTTTGCACATCTCTACCAATAAAGCCTATTGCATTATCTTCGTGAGTCTCCTCTTCTGTTTTGTGACAAGTTTGGACAATTGGTAGACACTCTGCAGCACCACCATTGACCCCTTTTGAAGACCCCTAACCTAAAGAAATGTGTTTTAATGGTGAGCCCTTCAATCTAACAGTCTATATTCCAACTGATGTCCTTTCACATCATTCCAGAAAGACATACTGTGGTGTTGAGAACCTAATGCAGAGCAGGTGCATAACATTCTCTCTTGTCAGGGCTAATACATAAACCTGACATTAGAGTCCGTACTTCATTGTAGAAGGGTTTTTCAAGGCCATCTCTATGAAATATGATCCTGCATCTGTTTCTGGCCTCAGACAAGTAATTCTGTCAAAAGCTCAGGCTAATCAGTTAAAGTGCTACATCCTGACTTCCTACACACACTCCAACGTATAAACAGATGCTCCAATCGATCATTCAGAGCATGCGCTGTCAAAGCCTGTAATTCAGTTTTATATTTTCTATGTGCTAACATGAAACTGAGATAAATCATTTGGGGATCTCTGAAAGATGACATGATGTGGCTTTATACAAGACCTGTTGTTATATTTAAAATACAGACTCCCTAGAAAGCCGTGATTGGTGTGACCAATTAATGTCATCTACACAACCACAATGTCTGTAAATCATTTATGGGGGTTTTCAATAGTTTATCCCTTTCAGCCCGATGTGTGGTCACACACTGATGGACTGCCCACAAAAGACAAATTTTGACCCAGATTTGGACTTGATTTTCTATTCTCATTATCTTTCTTAGACTCATTTTTCTATAATCCTTCTGTTTTAATGAGATTTGCAGGACAATATGCCTTAGGGAATGGTGAAGCTATAAAAAACAGGCTTTTAAATCATTTACAATAAATCCTCTCATACATCTTATTCAAAACCATAAAGCGACCATGCACAATTATTATCTGTTTTTCTTGTTTGTGTGCTAACATCAGCAAAAATAACTCAATGCCTTCAGTCTTCTGGAATGCCTTCCATATAAGACAGAGAATCTACAGTTAGAGGTTTTCAATGACCCTTGAAAAACATTTGAAACACAATATCTTCTTTTGTGTTCCACAGAAGAAAGAATGCCATACAGGTTTAAACCACATGAGGGTGAGTAAATGGCAGAACTTTCATATTGGTGTGAACTACTCCTTTAAAGTCAGTGTCATAATATAACTTGATGTAGTCAGTATGTTATTCTGTTCCTACAACTGCTCATCTCTCAAAGATTCACCATTTCTTATTCGTAAACAGAGCATAGCAGAGATGAGCACACACTTTTTCCGCTCTGATAAGGAATGCTCTGTAGACGACAGATAGTTGAGTTATGGAGCAGAGGTACTGGCACCACAACTAGTGCTGGGGATCCAAAAGGTGTCAGTCTGAGTGCAAGACGCTTTGGGAAGTTGTGACATGGACATAGGAAGAGTTGAAGTCACACTAAAGGAGCTGAGCTAAAGCACATGGGTAAGGTGGTCAAGACATAAGACAGACAGAGTGGAGAAGTTTGGCTATTAAAAAAGCCTGGTCCAAAAACCACCATTTGGGCACTTATAGGAATAGTTCATGAAATAAAACTTAAAAAATCAAAACTGATTACAGTATTTACATACTTATGCTGTTGTAAACCCA
Organism: Ctenopharyngodon idella; assembly: GCF_019924925.1. Lineage (NCBI taxonomy): Eukaryota > Metazoa > Chordata > Actinopteri > Cypriniformes > Xenocyprididae > Ctenopharyngodon > Ctenopharyngodon idella. The sequence goes on along the minus strand of NC_067232.1, from coordinate 15,905,450 downwards.
AATATGGTTACTTTTTTTCTGTGAAACAAAAAATAATTATTAAAGAATCTTTACATATCTTTTCCATACAACAAAAGTTCATAGTGATAAAAGAATTTCAAGCTCCAAAAAAGGCACTATGAAAACACAATGAAAAGTAGTTCATCTGACTTGTGTGCATTATTGAAACATGATTTGACTATCAGTGAATAATAAATTACATTTTGTCTTGTTAATCTAACAAAGCTATTGTAAAGCTTAAAAAATGCTCGATAGCCTCTGCTCACTAGGAACTGCATAAAGATTTATGAGGATTTATTTATATTAACTTTATTATATCATATTACATATATGTACACTACTGTAAAAAAGTTTGGGGTCTATTAAGAAGCATAACAGAATGATTTAGATCATGTAAAGACGAGTTAAAAGCTGAAAATTCAGCTTTTCCATCACAGGAATAAATTACATTTTAAAATATATTATAATAGAAAACAGTTCTTTTGAATTGTACTAATTCACAATATTACTATTTTTACTGCATTTTTGATCAAATAAGTGTAGCCTTGGTGAATGTCAGAGGCATCTTTCAAAAACATAAAAAAAAATCTTACCAATCCTAACCATTGAAAAATAGAGCATTTTAGATTTTAAAAAACTTTTTGTGTGTTTCACAGAACATAAATAACAGCATATGTTTGGAAAGACATGACAGTGAGTAAATGATAACAGAATTTTCCATTCTGTTATTTTTTTTTTGAGTGAACTATTCCTTTGAGCCACATTTAAAAATACATGAATGCCACTGCATTAGATAAAATATCAAAATAAGTAGCATTTATTTTAAAGAGAGAAAGCACAAGCAAAAATTTCACACAAATGAAAAAAGACAAATAACTGTCCATTGATAATGTGTTGAACTACCGACTTCATAAAGTCAGTAAAAAACATCTTGGAATCAGTTAGGAATCACTGCAAAAATACTTTAAAACAAGTACAGTCAGTTCTGAGATACATTATTCATTTGTTCGCAGAGACCACTTGGTTTGATATTTTGTTATCTAATTGTTATCAATAAAACAAATGCACTGTAATCGTGTGCAAATACACTTTGGGGTCACTGTATCTGAGATCACTCTAGAGTCTCAATCTAAAATATTCAAGATCAAGAAACACTCCATTATTGTAACAGAAAGCTCAAGTAATATAAAATATGTACCTGTAGATGTTGGTAAAGTATTTGATCTGATTGTTTAAATCACTAGAGTTTGTCTGCCAAAGATGTCATAGCCTTGGGGTTTCAATGCACTGAATCCCTTAAAGGGAACATCCAATGCAAAATGCACTTTTACATGGTGTTTGGACATAAATGTGTGTTGGCAGTGTGTCTACACAACCACCCTATAATGATAAAAATCCACCCAGTGCTCTTTTTGCTCTTTTTTTAATCCCCACAAATCATAAGCACTTTGTCAGATCAAGCCGTTCACGGATTCTTGACAAAGTGATGTAAATTTGCACAGGCCCCTCCCACGACTCTTGACGGACACTGCCGTTTTAGCATAGACCCGCCCTGAGTGAGCTTTAAACACACAGTCTGCCATTGTTTCGACGTCGCGTAGGTGTAGACAAGCTCCTAAGCAACTGAGGCATTTGGACATCTGAGCCGCTGAAGACGCAGTGGATTAATTTTGTTTTTGAAGGGAATGCGCCCCCGGATCTACCTAAATGCGATTATGTATGCGCCAAAAAGTTTATGTTTTGCTAAAAAGTTCCTGAAGGATGAATCAGTACCTCCAGAAGACGTGAGTAACGTTATAGATTTTTTTTATGGCATCTGTTGCCGTTGGTCGGAGTTTGTTTTCTGTTTGATCGCGCCGGCGCCTCACGCACACACAACAAAGCACTGCGAACGTGACATCGCAGCTTGTTCATTATCAAAATAATACAGTCGAACAAACATTTATGTCGTCATTTCTATTTAGAACCTTCTCACTGTAATTCATAACTGCACGTTTATAATGAACAATGCATTAAGGTGATTGTCTTATTACAAACTGTGTACAATTTATGTGAAGATAACATGGTAACACTATAAGGTTTATAAAGGTGTTAATGACTAACAAGTAATTTTCAAATGTATTTTATTCGTTTTTGAGGATTTATAACTGCATAAATAAGAATGGTGAGTTCAATGCAATACCTGCCAAATAGTGTTTACAGCCCGCCCGTGGAAGATAGGGGTGGGGTGAACAGCAGCTCATTATCATTTAAAGGGACATGCACCGAAACGGCTTGCTGTGAACAGAGCTGTTTTTGACAAGGTAAAAAGGGTGTTTTTTACACAACTATTCAGAAATTTTAATCAAAGTATGTTATAGACTTTTCATGAAGACCCTAAAGAATTATACTAACTTGTGGAAAATTGGCATCCGATGTCCCCTTTAATGGAAAGCACTAAAGTCTTTCACAAGATCACTTGCTCAAGGGCCAGAGACAAGGGAAGACTTCAGACAGGTTTAGCTCTGCCGTTGATATACTGACCAGATGATGACCGAGCATCTATTCCCCATCAAGGAAGATCTCCCTGCCGATCATGTCTCTCTCTGATGGCCCAGAGAATCAGAGATGTGAGCACATGTTGAGCTCACTCCAGAGTGCTTTATAAATCCCACACATTTGCAATGCATGAATCACACTTTCCCTCGCAAAAACGTCCTGTAGCACTAAACCAAAGAATACATTTTACAGCCCTGTAAATTACCACTCACTCCTCTCTGCGTTCCACTGTCCAAGGTTACAGCATGTTCATATCCACCGCTGATCAAAAACGGTTAGTGAGATTGCTAATTTGTAGTTTAAAGATATAGTTCACCAAAAATAAAAGTCCTGTCGTTATTTTCTCCTTCTCATATTGTTCAAAACTCATATGACTTTCTTTTCTGATTTACATTATAACGAATGAGGAATACAATGAATTATCAAGAAATAATGACTTAAATCTATTTGCCACACAAAGCTATTATATTACTTCAGAATACTTAGAATATAACAGTATAGGAGTCATATGGATTACTTTTATGTCTCTTTTATGGTGGTTTTGCATCCTTTTTGAAACCTCAAAGCCTCAGTCCTGATTCATATTAATTGCACTGAAAAACTTCAAATATGTTTCCTTTTGTGTTCTACAAAAAAAGTCATACAACCTGAGGGTGGAATTTTCTGTGAACTTTTTTTTTATTTTTATTTTTTTAAAGTTGACATGAAATGGAATTTCACCCTATTTATTTCCTGCATGCATGTTAATGTACGCATGTTATTGATCTTATTTTGAATGATTAATCCATGCATTTTTTATCTTCTAAACATTACTAAATCTACCGGTGAAATAACTTTTCTCTAGTGACATACACCGGACTTCTCCAATCGTTTCGTCTGCATAAAACCTGACCCTTTCTTCAAAATGACTGCAAGCTTGCATTCAGATCTGTCTTCATCCAATCAACAACCGGTGGATTGAACCAAGTCCACCCCCTACATTTCTTCATTCCAATATGGATGTACATCACAATACAGGACAAAGGATCTGTCGCTACTTCCATAACAACTTCAATTCTCAATCCATATCTACTATATCAGGTCTAACTGTCACATGTGTGTTCTGTTTTGGTTTTATTTTAGTTCCAGTTTCCTTTGTTCCCATTTTCCTGCCACTGGTTTGTTTCAATGGTTGTTAATTATAGGTACCCACACCTGTTCTTTTTCTCCCTTGATTACTTCTTTTGATTATAAGCCGTGTTCTTTCAGTTCTTTGTCCGATCTCCTTATGTTTGCTGTTTCCCTTGCTTGTTTTGTATTAAAGACTATTTGTATTATTCTTCTGCATTGTGCACTTTGTACACAGCCTGACCATTACACTAACTCACTGGACTCTTAAACCTGTTGTGATTTCCATGGCAACACACAAAAAAGTCTTTTTAAAAGCTCTCTCCCTAAAGTAACAACCTTAGCAGAGTACATATACTTGATTCACAGCCCTCCATACACCCAGGAACAAAACATATATTATCTATAAAAAAAAGGGAAAAAAGAAAAGAAAAAAGATCCTTCCTTAAAACATACCTTTACCACATTTGGCAAAATCGTTCATGTGAACATGACAATGAAAATTGTTGGGGTGTATTTGACTAACATTCGATATGAGGACTCGGTATGATGGCTGTAACAGGCCCGTTTGAGTGATGTGCTGAGTTGTGTTGGAAACCAGGGACCGAGGTGAGGACACACTGGACTGAGTGAGGGGTGTAGAGGCTCGTGCTGTGTCTCACAGCGATCCCCCCACACATCCTTTGATTCGCTGCGTGAAACCCCCCTGTGGAAGCTTTTTCTGTGGATTCATTTAACAGTGAAAGGAAGATGGGGTTCCTCATAGGTCCCATAGCAAGGCAGCGGGACAAAACACACACTGTAAAACATATTCAGCTGCACTCAACGAGAAAGGCTGTAATAAAAGAATCCCATTCAGTAGTCAAAAAGATGCTTCTTTTCAGTACCTTCATACCTTATGTTAATGTAATCTATGTCATGAGGTATTTGAGACAGAAGGAATCTTTCTGTCATTTACTATAGTCTGTGGTTAGAAGCAAAATTTAAGAATACAACACACACACACACACACACACACACACACAAAAAACAAGTACACACAAACAATTCCAGTCATTTCAATAGGAATCCACATGACCAGGAATATCTCATGAGAATGAAACATTTCCCCACGCAGATATAACAGTGGGTTCAAGTTTGTCTCAGAAAGTGACGTTGTGGACAACGCTACTGACAATAGACCTTTTTTGCCAGCAAAAATGTGCTTATGTGACCGCATCTTAATTCTAATTCAGGCAGGATAGCATGTATGCTTTGTTGGGAAGCATCCCAGAATGCACAGCAATAGACTTAGGCTTGCAAGCGTTAAATTACTTCTGATAGGTAATGGCAACACAGTTAAAAGCACAAGCCTGCAGACAATGTGAAAGAAATGCAGTATAAAAACTTTTTAATTAAGTACTGAAAAATACTGATAAAAATTGTGTAGTGTAATTAAAATGGATTATTTTACCCAATAGCTTAATGTCAAACATAACTGAAATTAATAATGAGTGCTGCCTTATAGGTAGCTGCCTATGTAGGTAATGCACAGCAAGGCAGCTCGGTTTTGGAAAAGAGCTAGATTATAGTGCTTGCAAGGCAACATTGTATTTATATTTGCCAAAATTTATATTTATGGTGTGGGAATGTTCTAAACTCCTAAACTATTACTTTCAAAACCTATACTTAATTCAGCCCAAATCAAGTAATGTACAAAAACAGAGTTTTGTAGATAATTTCAGTCTTAGGTTGGTCTTAGGTCACCTTCTTTTCTTGCACACTGGATAAATGCAATTGGAGGCATTAAACCAAAGCATAAAATGACCTAAAACTTTAACACTAGTCTTTAGCTGCTTTGTAAGCACTGGTATTTTTTTCAGTAAAATTATTTGTTTTAGAGTTATCGTTTAATTAGTTATTGTTTTAATATTGTTTACCTCTGGATTGGCAGGGTTGAAAGCCACATTTAGGACTGTTTCAGAGTGTCTCTGGAGCTTATGGAGAAAGTTGCTGCTGCGTGTGTCATATATATAGGCCTGGAAGAAAGGTTAAAGGACAAAGTCTCAGTACAGCACATGAAACACATATTAACAACATCAATATTAACAATACAGCTTGCCTCATTACACAATCACACATGTTGTAAAGAAACTTTCACACACTGGCTTCAGTGTCTGAAAATGTTAAAAATGTTGAAGAGGCCAAACACGCTCATGTTGCATGCTGTATTTGTGTTACCTTGTAAATGAGCAAATACAGAGTTTACTAATGTACCGTGTGAAATCTTGAAACTATCCGGATGACAAAGATAAACAGTATGAAACATGGAACAAGATTACATTTAAAAGTGTACAACCATTTTTAACAGCTGACTGATACAGAGGGACATGTGCAAGTCTAACTATGGAATCTTCATGAGAGCATTTTGGCAGTATTTATAGCTAAAAAGTTTACCCAAACAATCAGCAGATCTGCATTATTTCCAAGCTCAGTTCTATGTAGTGTTTATAGCACAAAGCTACACTACTGTTCAAAAGTTAGGGGTCAGTATGATTTTTTTTTAAAGGAATAAAAACTTCTTCAGCAAGGATGCATTAAGCTTAAGCTAAAACAAACAGTAAAGACATTTATAATTTTACAAGTTTATTTCAAATAAATGCTGTTCATCACAGGAATAAATAAAAGTTATTAGAAAACAATCATCTAAAATTGTAATAATTTTTCCACAATATTACTGTTTTACAGTATTTTTTGATCAAATATATGTAGCCTGTTTGAGACTTTTTTAAAAAATATCTTAAAGATCTGAAGTGCAAAGTTTTAACATTGTCATAGTGGAACGTTTTAACATTGCAAATTGTGCAGATGTGCAGGATGTTTTTTAATATACAGGAACCGAAACCAGATGGGTGAGAGATGGGTCAATACCCCCCTCTGGTTGTCTTGTGATAAACGTGTTTTTTTGAGGCTCAACCTCGTGCAATTTATATGCAGCTTTTTTTCTATGTGTAAGCAACACCTGCAGTTTAACTAAATACCACGTAAGAAGTTGTTTTGTTTGATTAACAAGAAACCCCCACCAATCCACTGTGGAGGACTGGGTGGCCTACAAGTATGGCCACGTACACACTATAAGTTTCAGGAGTGACAACCGCATTTAAATGCAGGAGTGAATTCCCTAAATTATTGTTACATGTGTGTATGGAACATGACTCACTCTCGAAATTGCGATGATTGACAGCTTGGAAACCTAGCAATGTTCTGGCGTTTCACGTGTTCAGTATCCGTTATTGTTACCAAAGTAATGTTACAGTGGCCTTTGTCTCTTCACACTCTGTATGTTTGATTTGACCTTCTTGCAAGAATATAAACCTTTTAAAGACACCTTGTTTGTTTTTTCAAATCAGCCTCATCATAATTAAAGGATTAGTCCACTTTCAAATAAAAATTTCCTGATAATTTACTCACCCCCATGTCATCCAAGATGTCCATGTTCTTCTTTTTTCAGTCGAAAAGAAATTAAGGTTTTTGATGAAAACATTCCAGAATTTTTCTCCATGTAGTGGACTTCAACGGACCCCAAACGGTTGAAGGTCAAAATTATAGTTTCAGTGCAGCTTCAAATGGCTTTAAACCATACCAGACGAGGAATAAGGGTCTTATCTAGTGAAATGATCGGTCATTTTCTAAAAAAAATAAGATAAAAATGTATATGCTTTATAAACACACCAAACCTCAACTTACGGAACTAACGCAGGCGCCAGTTCCGTTTTTTCTGTAATTTGAATAGGGAAGGTGTAGGACATACAGCGTAAGCTTTCTGAAGAATACGGAAGGCGGTCTTGGCGGAAGCACTTGCAAGGCGAGCATTTGTGTTTATAAAGCATATACATTTTTATATTTTTTAGAAAATGACCAATCGTTTCGCTAGATAAGACCCTTATTCCTTGTCTGGTATCGTTTGAAGCCCTTTGAAGCTGCACTGAAACTGTAATTTTGACCTTCAACAATTTGGGGTCCACTGAAGTCCACTATAAGGAGAAAAATCCTGGAATGTTTTCATCAAAAACCTTCATTTCTTTTCGACTGAAGAAAGAAGGACATGGACATCTTGGATGACATGGGGGTGAGTAAATTATCAGGAAATTTTAATTTGAAAGTGAACTAATCCTTTAAGTTTGTTTTTTCCATGACAAGATCCCAAACTTTTGAACGGTAGTATAATTTTCTTCAACAAGGGTTGAAAGAATCAAAAGGTAAATCATGCCATAGATGAGGCAAAGAAAACCTTCCATTAAAAAAAATCTGCCATTAACATAGATAAAACATAAGACGTATCACAACACACTGGTTGGGTTCCTCCATATGTTTCTTATTCAGTCCTCTTAGGAAATACATACTGGGGAAGACACAGGTCTTGGTGCCAGAAAGAAGCCAGAGATCGCTAACAGGTTTTTGCAACATCCAATTATGTGTAAATTTAAGGCATTTAGCAGATGGCCTTATCTAGAACAACTTACAAATCAGCTTCACATGCAAAATTAACATGGACAACAGATAGGAAGCCTGTGAGATCTGCCGACACTGTCCAAACAAGACGCAATGTGACAAAGCAACATGCACTAAATACGCTTTCAAGTTTAAGATTGTATCCTATCCACTACCAATGGCATTTTGTCAACAGCTGGCTTTTATTTTTTATTTCTTTTGTGGGATGCAAAAGAAATATTTTGAAAAATGTCTCATTTCTATATTTTGTTAATACAATGAAAGTCAATACAGTCCAGTGTTGAATGGGACACAGAAGAAAAATTCCATTGAAGAAAGTCACAGTTACATAAGTTTGGGTAAATCATGACAATTTTTTTTTTTTTTGGGGGGGGGGGACTATCCTCTTAAATTACTTCTGATAGGTAATGGCAACACAGTTAAAAGCACAATTTACAATGTGGTTAAAAGCACAATTTGCCATGTTTTCCATGTCCTCATTCCTGAGGTCAAAATCAATCACTTCTTGTTGATCATACTTGTATTCGTTACTTATGTCTTAAAATAACAAGGCTTGGGATTAATGTAGTAATGGGGTGGCGATGAAGTTCTTTTTTCTGTGATTATCTTCTGAAATATAAAATGCATCAACAAATTCATCTGGCTTATCGAAGTCTCAAGACAGCTACTACTGTTCTCTCCATTTGGCTTCCAGGAAACATTGGAAAGCAGGCGGTGCTGTGGAGATCTTCTCAAAACCGTCCTGCTTTACCCAGTGCCGGCGATTAATAACAGCTATCAACACGCACATATTATTCCACTGACTTGAGCAAAGACTAAACACACATACACAAACAGAGCAGAGACGGCAGCCCTGCCACACTGGCAAAGAGACACATATGGAAAAGTAATTTGATTGATTCAAAAAGACAAAAATAAACATTCACTTCAAAATATGGATTATAAGAAAAAGTAAGTGGTTGCTTTAAATGGCAAGTTTGTGTAAAACCTGATGATCATGCTATCCAGCTTTATTTGAGAGTCAACCAAAGAGCATCTTATGCTTTATTGGAAGCAAGAACATCTGACCATCTGTATAAAGATGCCCACATGATGAATTTTATTCGAAACTAATCAAATTTTATTTGATTAGTGACCTAGAAATATTGCCGAATCTTAAATATTTCTCTGTGAAATCCTAAATCTAGGTCATTCGAGCGTTCGCATGAGCCAAAATCCGCTATCGCAAGTCATTTCTCATGAAATTGTTGTGTAACATCCACTGTTTTTTTTGAATGTCAATGGGACAATAGCTCTGTAAAAGATACTTTTTTCTCAGAGCTCTTTTAACAACAGAACACCATGAAAGTATGGATATCCCACTGTTTTCCTTATTTGAGTGAATTGTTTTGACAATTCTGGCAAAAGACACAAGATATGGAGAAGCTCAGCAGTAAATGTGATGCAGCTGCTGGATATGATAAGAGATACTTAGAGAGGGAGAATTAAAGAGGTCAACGGAAAAAGTGGTCCAGTGAAATAGGGATGATTGTAGGTTCCTCTCAATCCCCCTGTAGATAGCATTTGTGGTGTAAAGTTAATGTGAAGTTTAATGCAGTCTGTCTGTCTGTCTGTCTATCTGTCTGTCCATCTATCCATCTATCTATCTATCTATCTATCTATCTATCTATCTACCTATCTATCTTTCTGCCTTTCTGTCTGTCTGTCTGTCTGTCTGTCTCTCAGTCTGCCTGCCTGCCTGCCCATCTGTACTTTCAATGAAGGCTTTGAAAAATGAAAGCTATGAAAGCTAGAACGTTGTCTAAATTTGACACTGTCTTTACATATTCAAAGCATTTTCAAGAGACAAAAGAAAAAAGTACTGACTAAAACCTTAAAAAACAACAAAAAAACAAAACTGTTCTTACCTATAATGTGAAAAATGCGGTATTCTGCTGTCCTGAATGGCGGTTTTATTACCTCTGTCAAGATACACAGGCTCACACTGGGCCAGAACAGGCTTATCTGATTTACAATTATGCTGTACATTCTGTACAGTGCTTGTGAAATATGTAGAGGTACTATGAATTATTGGTCTTATGAATTCTATTACACCTCGTGCTCATCATGACACCATAAAACACTCCACTTAAGCAAGGAGTAACTATTCTTAATAAACACAGGGAAAGGATGAGCTGAAAGAAACCGAGACGAGGGATACAGGACATTGTAGCAGGAGATGTATTAAATGTACTCACACAATGGTCCTCTGAGCCAGTAGCTATGAAGCGACCGCAGGGTGAGAAGACCGCAGTGCAGTGATGACAGCGGTTAACATGGCTCTCATAGCGGCGAACACACCTGACAGAGATGGACAGAATGAAAGAGATATTAATCAGTTGAGTTTTGTGAATATTTCTAGAATGTGCCAAATTTACATTTTTGCGGCTGCCTAAACTGGTTTGCAGGCGCTTTGTGAATAAAACCATACTATAAAGTGGCCCAACTTTGCCCTTCATGCTTTAATTCAAATATTTATCCAATAGGATCCACTTCTTTGTCTGTTAAGCAGCTGGAAAATGCATGCCTAGACTAAATAACATACAGTATAAATGACTATTACCAAATTTGAACACATTTGTTTTGTACACACTCACAATATTCACATTTGACTTGATTAGTCAGAATTGATTATCTGGAGAGAAAAAAAAAGTCAGTTCCAGGGCTACTTTTGGCTCTCTCTGTAGACATCACCTCCTTTAGTATGTGAATATTCATTTAGCAGACACTACTCATCCAAAGTAACATACAGCACATAGGAATCATCTTCTGGAACACTGTTATGACTAAGAAAACATCAAGTTCAAATACACAAAATAATTTTCAATGGAGTAGGGCAACACATCTGGAGCCAGTGATTTCTTCGTGAAGGTGCTATCAAACAGCCAGGATGCATGTTTCATCATGTGGTCCAGAGGGAATATGTAAACTGATGTGGGAAGAAACTTCAGAAAGCACATGATACGATGCTTCACTTCATTACTCCCATGCTTGGGGCTGTGTTTGCAATTGCTAGACCACATTTCCCTGCACTCTTCTAGTTTATGCTTAATGATGAAAAATATTACCTACTTAGATAAACTTCATGTGAATAATATAATATAATATAATATAATATTTCCTTAGTGAACATATTGACCTACCATTTGTCAATATGTACTGTATAAATTTTAAGACTGACCACATAGGACAGCTTTCTGGGTCAATGAGGGTGAGATGTAACAACATAGAATTCAAACACATTAACATTCACTGGGAATTTAAGGTCTGCACTTTGAGCATCCACAATTTAAAAAGTGCTATTTTAAAATCCACAGATGGGAAATTATCCTTAGAGCTTAACCCTAACCTTTTTATAAATATAAACCTATGATTTGTGCCTAATGAGATCATTTTGCCATTAAGGAAGTCACAAAAGGGGCATATAAAGTGATTTAATGCTAGCCATGATAATGCAGCCTTTATGGAGCAGCACAACCATATAATAAATTAACTTTTTTAATGAGACGACATAGACTGCCAAAGCATGCTGTTTCTGTCCATGCAATAAAAACAACACACACACACACACATTCGTTTTTGTGAATTGTGGGGACATTCCATAGGCGTATTGGTTCTTATACTGTACAAACCGTATTTTCTATCCCACTACACTACCCCTACCCCTAAACCTAACCATCACTGTGCAGATTTTTACTTTCTCACAAAAACTCATTCTGTATGATTTATAAGCCTTTTGAAAAGTGGGGACATGGGGTAATGTCCTCATAAGTCACCTCTTTTTGTAATACCTATGTCATACCCATGTCATTATACACATTTGTGCCCTGATATGTCACAAAAATGTGCGCACACACACACACACACACACACACACACACACACACACACACACACAAAAACAAAAAAAAACAACTGGCGTAGACACAACCAGAAAATTCAAAAGATATTAATATAAAGGTTAAAATAAATTGGAGTGCAACAGGAAAAGAAAAACATCATAGAAGAGCTTGCCTGAGGCTCTTGCTCATCACATAAGGTGGGTCTGGTTGTTATGCTCACTCTGATTGCTCTGTACGCCTTCATGAATCTAGAGTGCTTTTCTGAGGGTCTGGGTCTCAATTCACATTCTGTACAAGCCAGGTTAATCTGCTTCTCATTACGAGAAGAGATTATGCTTTAAGAGAAAGCATAAACAAATTTATTGTGTAAAGCCCACATATTTTCTTCACATTTAGTCAACCACTAGAGCGGAAACAAACAGAATGCCAACCGGAGAGCCACGAGGGACTCTGCAAGCACCTTTAAAAATCAGAATGAAAATACCAAGCAGTAACCACCAAGCAGTCACCTAGAACACTCTAGCAACTACATAGAAGTGTGCTAACAACCACATAACAGCATCTTCTCTGACTTTGGTTATTCCCCATTCAAGGGGTGCACTTGAATGACTATAAAAAAGCTGCCTGGGGACATTGCCATGATGGCTGCTGAGTGAGCTGGATTGGAGTCAATCCCAAAAAGAATTAATTCTCTGAGGCACAAGAGTCGCAGTTATATTTATATTCGTTCACTGATTGATTTGGGGATTCTTTCTGTAGGTTACATCTACAGAAGGTTACCTTCTGTAGGTTGCTGTAACTACCTGTACAATGTAAAAAAATTATTGTTGCAATTAGCTATCACAACTTAAAGGGATAGTTCACCCAAAAATGAAAATTATGTCATCAGTCACTCGCCCTCAAGTTGTTCCAAACCTGTATAAATTTCTTTGCTCTGCTGAACACAAAGGAAGATATTTTGAAGGAAGTTTGTAACCAGGCTGCTTTGGGGCACCACTGACTTCCATAGTTGGAAAAAAAATACTATGGAAGTCAATGGTGCCCCAGAATTGTTCAGTTTCCCACATTCTTCAAAATATATTCCTTTGTGTTCAACAGAACAAAGAAATTTATATAGGTTTGGAACAACCTGAGGGTTAGTAAATGATGACAGAATTTTAATTTTTGGGTGAACTATCCCTTTAAAATTTAGCGTTAGAGTAAGTTTCCTGAATTTAACTTGATAACTCAAATATACAAGTTGTCATTTAATATAAGTCCACATTTCAAGTTGCCTAAACTTAAATTGTAAGGCAGTATGAACACTTAAATTTTTTTTTCCTTTTTTAAAGTTTTAAATAATGTATTTTTCACACTGTTCCAACACTAATTCACCAATAAATAACTAATAAAGGTTGTTAAAAGATGTCAGTTATGAAAGAAATAAATTAAGGATGTACAAACAGTGTGTGTTGACTGAGTACCAGGGTCCCACTGGCGGTGCCCTGACCTTCTATGCAGCTGAAAGAGTTTTTAGAAAGTCTGAAGCACTTCAGAGTCGCTTGCCAGTATTTCTCATACATAATTCAAAATCCAGAGGGCTGCTGCTCCCCTCTTAGTCTAAGGTTCAATATACTACTGTATACCTATAAAGGAATCATTTTAATTGTCATATGCAAACATACAGTCCCAGAACAGGCAGACAAGGGTTATGTGGAAGATCACAAGCCTCAGTCTTTCAAAGATCCTTGGCTTTTGGCTGAAGGTTTTGTCTTGGCCTGTGGAATGATGTCACTTGTGTTTTAAATGAAGTCTTGGGGGAGATAAATCCGTTTCACGTGCTTGAAGTTGGAGCACTGTTAAAGAGCCAGCCATTGGAAAAATGGAAAATACACATAAAATGGCCTGCGCCGAAAGACTTCATTGCCAGACATCAGTTTGTCAATGACTGCAGGCAAATGATGTCACTAATTCTCACATATGCTCCCGTCCATGTTTCCCGTGTTTGACCTGCATTTATCTTTAGTATTTTGTCTTAAGTGTTTTTCATGGTTTCCTCCCTGTGACAATTTTCCTTTCTCTTTTCCACTGGAATTAATCCTTCAAAAAAGTGAAAAAATATGCTGCCCTACAAGACAGGCAATCAGGCAATCAGTGTAATGACACAATTTTCCTGCAGATCAAGAATTAGTCACATGATTTTTACAACTAAGGTGATTGGCTCAAAAACATTCTGTGGTTCCATGAGCAAAAACAGCAGAATTCGACTTAGCAATAGCAGAATTTGTACTTCAGGGGGGTCATGTGGCAGGAGAAAAACTGCCATTGAGATGAAAGGGAATGCTTTTGGATAGCTTTCTCTAGGTATTACAGACCTCCTCGGGGAGGAAAGTGCATAACTTATCAAACTCTTTTATTTTAAAGCAGAGAATTCATGCTTTGTTAAAGAAGTTAGGTTCTGCAGGGATGGATGAAGTTGTTTAATGGTCCTGACCAGAAGTTGACCTGGAACTCTGTGCAAATATTTATCAAGGCAAGTAAAAGGGATTTGACACTTTCTGAAGTTTGCAAGTAAGAGCAGGAAGATCTCCAAACATAATAGAATGAAGGATGTATAAGAAGCAATTCATACCATCTTTTGTCAATTATTTTAGCTGTCCCTATAAGGGAAATAATACTAAATGGAGAGATTTAGGTGCAGAATATCTATATGGACATGAAATATCACTAAGTTCCGAGAAAAAAAATATGTTCAGAGTCTGGAACTTTCCGTACAGATTCCCGTACCTGCAGTTGTTGTCTCTGTTCTAGTTTTGTTTCTCCCGTCACAGGAGAACAAATGAGTCCAAAATGCTTTTTCCACCCTGATGCATTTACAGAGTGTTCTTAAAGGAACAGGCCACTCAAAAATTGAAAATCTGTTTATTATTAATCATTAATCTCCCGCTCCATCACTAATCTCTGTTTTTCCAAACCAGTGTGACATTCTTTATTCTGTGTAACAGAAGATTTTTTAAAGAATATCCTGGCCACTCTTTTCCATATAATGGGTCTGTCAAGCTCCAGAAAAAAAAAAAAGACGTAAATTATGACAAACTTTTTTGGGTAGACTGTTCTTTTAAAAGAACTCTGGAAACACTTCAAGTTGAAGAAAGTATTTCTGAATAATCTGTCCTCCTACGAAGAAAGAAACAAAACCAGGACAGAGACAGAAACTTCAGGTACAAGAAACACTGCTTAAAGTTCCAGACTCTAAAAACTCTGAAAAATGTGTTGCTACATCATGGGTGAAATGATGATATTATGTTCTATTACTTTCAAAATGATAAATGGATAAGAAAACACAAGCACTATACAAACACAGAATTCATTTTGAACTGGAACTAATTGAATTAAGATTCAATTTAGAATTTATTAGCAGGTTTATTTTTCAGATACCTTTGGTATCGGTGTCTATTTATCTATATATTTAACTTGATCTTATACAGACCAACGAGGGACTGTGAAAGAAAACGCATTGCTGAATTCACTCAGTGTCCACCTAAAGCAGAGTGGTTACTGTTAGGTCAACTGCAGGGAGGGAATTCTTTCCAGAGCCCTTTTGGCTGAAGTCCGGGCAGGCTCAGCTTTTAGAGAATCTGGAAATTTTGGATTCTTCATTTAAATGATATATGTACCTTTCTGACTGGCCCTAATCCTGGTTGTTCTGAACGATCTTTAGGGCATTATGTAATGTAAGCCTATAAACAACCTGGGATTTGACCGTTATTCAATTCTTTGGAGGACAGGTTATCAGTGCTCTAGTGAGGTGAGGGCATGGAAATGTATGCTAGACTGAAAAATCCATAACTTGAGCAACATATGTAGAACGCCAATTACTCAATAATCAACTTTAAATCATAGATTTCAAAAATACACAAAAGTAGATATTTCATCTACTTCGTCATTGGCTGAATGGTGATATTTAATAATGTTCTGTAAGCTTAAGCAAAGTACCTAACTAAATCTTTAGATTATTGTAATATTTTTTCAAAAGATAATTGCATAATTCAACATTTAAGTCTTGGTAAATGGGGTGAATATTATGCAGTCTTGCCCTCTAAAGCCAAGGAAAGGAGATCAAGGGGCTTACCTTGCTGTGCGCAGGTCCCACAATTTCAGACCGTCTGTTACAGCACTGCTCAGGAAGAGATTGTACGATTCCAGGGCCTGTGTACAGAATGGTGACCCCTGCAATAAAAGAAACAGAGGAAATAATCACACCAAAAGAAATTGGCACAATAGAAGGAAATCAAGGATCCTGAATGAGGAAACACTTACAAAACTGCTAATAACTAATATCGAAACATACAGAAGATAACAAAGTACAGATTTTCATTTTCTTATAAAAGCCTTCAAATATCCTGATATTCAGAAAGAATATAGCAACTTTTTTAAGTTTTTACTACTAGTGATTCAATCACTGTGAGCTGCAATATCAGGTCAGCCTTTTAATATACACGACTTTTCAAAACTTTGGGGTCAGTAGATTTTTTATGTTTTTGAAAGAACTATTTAATGCTCACCAAGGCTGCATTTATTTGATCAAATTACAATAAAAACAGTAATATTGTGAAATAATATTACAATTTAAAATAAAAAAATTATATTTTAAAATGTAATTTGTTCCTGAGATGGCAAAGCTGAATTTCTTCAGTGTCACATGATCCTTCGGAAACCATTCTAATATGCTAATATTTGTATAATATCTGGTGCTCAAGAAACAATTTATTATTATCAATGTTGATAATAAAATAGTTGTGCTACTTAATATTTTTGTGGAAATCGTGATAAAAAAATTCAGGATAAATGTCTTTACTGTCACTTTTGATCAATTTAATGCCCATGCTGAATAAAAGTATCAATGATATTATTAAAAAATCTTACTGATCTCAAACTTTTGAATGGTAGTGTACATGAATTGCAAGAAAGATGAGCATATGACATTTATTTGGTCTAAAGTATCTTATTCTTATAAATCTACTATCCTAAATAAATACATGCATGCAGCATCCTTGTTAAAATTAGTTGTCATAGCTGTTGTCCGGTCATAGAAAGAGACATAAATTTGGCAAGAGATTGCAAACAAGCTGCACGTGCACGCTGAAAGCATGCAGACTTTCCAGAGCTGAAGTTCTACCAAAAAGCCAGAAAAGTCCACAGAATGGAAATGTTTGTCATACATTGTGGAAGACCGGTGAAACAATCTCTCTCCTGCCCTAACACAAATAAAGATGGTTTAAAGTGTCCTGTGTGATTATTTACACACAATTAGACATTCATAAGAAATATTCTCTACGACAGTAGCTTTAGAAAGAGGAACATGTTGCTCATGGAGAAGAATGTAGAATAGCTGAGAAAAGGTTTGTTGTAGCTCATTCACAGCTGGCAGGAATTCCCAGTGATCAGCTCTCTTGATCCCTCTAGGCGTCTCTAATGCGTAGGCTTCTTGTTGGAGGATCCCATATGTATGTAAGAGCCAGGTTGTGTTATTGTGAAGAGATCAGACTTACAAGTACAGCAGACAATGTGTAGCGTGACTGGAGGTTGGTATGCTGGTATGGAAAGTGGCCGCTCGGGGAACGTGGGAGAGTACCCGCTAGCTAAAGCCATTATACTGTGTTAGATCAGTTATTCCAGTCCACTGTCCACTTGTGTACCTAACTAATCTCAGTTGACCCTCTCAAACTTTGGAGTATCTGGGGCAATGAATCTGCAAAACACGTGGTACACTGCTCTCACGTCATACAAGACATGAGAGGGGAGGTCAGTAAGGGCAATATACCCTACAGAAGCCTTAGTTCATCCTGTTTCATCTCACATGTCTGGCAGTATGAATTTTCTGATACTCAATATTTAAATATACAAATATAAAAGAATGTTTCAGTACATTTTGCAGAAACCATCGCAGCAGTAATTTATTAAATCATTATCAAATGATAGAGAAGAGCAATAGTGTTCACATGCACAGTAAGTTTTTTTTTTTTTAAAGAAATTAATACTTTTAATCAGCAAGTATGCATTAAATTGATCAAAAGTGACAGTAAAGACTTTTACTGTACATTGTTACAAAGAATCCTGATGGTTTCATGGTTTCTACAAAAATATTAAGCAGCAAAACCTTTTAACCAGCAAAAAGCACTTTCAGGTGAATGGAGTGCAATAGTCTATGTAGGTTCAACACAATTTCATAAATGCAAAAGGACAGTAAGCAGTATCTACAGACAGAATGTGCTTACCCAACATGCTTGGCTTAAGTGTGATCCTCCCTCAACTTATTTCATGTTTCCGTCCTAATCTGTAAACCTGAGGGATTTAGACCAAGATACTCAGAAAGATAAATGGGACACGCGAGACCTACAACTTAGGCCCACCTTGGAAAACCTCACACAACTGTGGTTTGGATTATCCCAACTAAACGATGAACTTTTATCCTTCAAAGAAGAAGACATCATATCTTGCATAACGTTCAGAAAGGCCTTATATAATGGGAGGATGGGAGTGCCAAACTGCAGAGAAAATTTGGTTTGGAAAACGGGACTTGTTAAGCAACTCCAATACGAGCTGAATCCGTTCATTATCTTTCACTCCTTTCAAGGAAGCCACACATTAAAGTTGAGGTTAAACTTGTATATTCAAAACCATCTACTTCTTACTGTCCAAAGCAGTCTGAATAAAGTAAAATCTGGGTGTGGACAGTAGTATTAGTATGGGCCCCATTTCCCCTCAGTATGATTTCCCAGCAAACAAAACTCATCTAATCAGCTTCATTAACTATAATTATCTTTAAGATTAGGGCTCAGTCAGTATTTCCTTGGTATTGTTTCTGAAAGTGACTTCATCATGGTTGCCATGGATATGAGGTTAACCCAAGAGCAAAGTGAGTCAGAAGCAAAGCGTCTTACTTTGGGTTTACAACGAACCCAGAGCATAGTCCAGCCTCACAATAAAAATACATACACAACCCACAAAACAGCTTAAGTGGTTTGTAATTCCAGTTTTAGTGTTGTAGCCACCAGGGTCACCACCAGTATTGAGTCGTGTGCACCTTGTAAATGACCACTGAGGTCTAAGAGAAAAAAACACTGGTCTCTCTGCAGCATGAATGTCACTGCATTGTTTTTAAAATGGTGGAGACAGTCACAACAAAACAAGTTTTAGAGGGTGGAGTAAAAGGCTGGTTGTGCATACTTGCGACTGATATAATATACACTACCATTCAAAGGATAGCCAGTAAATAATGTTTTTGAGATAAGTCTCTTCTGCTCACCAAGACTTAATTGCTAAAAATACAGTAAAAATACCAATATTCTGAAATATTATTACTATTTAAAAGGAATGTTTTCTAATTGAATAGATTTTAAAATGTAATTTATTCCTGTGATGGCAAAGCTGAATTTTCAGCATCATTACCCCAGTCTTCAGTCAGTGTCACATGATCCTTCAGAAATCATTCTAATATACTGCTTTGGTGCTCAAGACATTTCTTATTATTATCAATGTTGAAAACAGTCGTGCTGCTTAATGTTTTTGAGGAAACTGTGATACATTTTTTCAGGATTCTATGATGAATAGAAGGTTAAAAATAACAGCATTTATTTGAAATAGAAATCTTTTGTAACATTACAAATATATTTGCTGTCAATTTAATGCATCACTGCTGGAAAAAAAAAACGTTCTTACAATAGTTCAGATATTTTAAAATGATTTTTTTTTACTGTTTTAAATATGAAATTGAGCATTTGCTCATTTTCAAGTCAAAACTGCAATGACAATATTTATCAGTAACATAAGATTAAAAATAAAACATGCAAAATCATTTAATCACTTTAAAAGCTAAATTCCTCACTGTTTTTTTTATTATTTTTATTATTTTTTATTATTATAACAATATAACATAACAGGACTCCTTGCTACAAAAATGACTAGGGAGTGTCTGGCTCCTAAAAATAATTATTCAAGAGTCAAAATTTCTTTTTAGTTGCCAAATAATAAAACTGTAAAACTTTATTTTATTTTTTTATTTTAAAAATAAAATATTTGTAACATCCGGCACAGTCAGTCTTTGGATTGTTTTGGGAAACTGTACACATTTTGGGAAACTGTATATATGTCTCCCATATTTGACACACCTGTTTAGGTCTTGGAGTCTTTACTAATGAGATGACGAGAATAATCAAGTGTGTTTGATTAGGGAGTGATATAAATGTGTACTGTTTGGGGGATCTTCAGAAACAATGATGGGAAACCAGTGGTCTACATAGTATAACAGTCACTTATTTCAAAAGAACAAGGAAAATCCTGGCTGACATCATATGGTTTTATTCTCTTACCTTGTTCTGTGTGAGGTGGTGGACAGCTCTACAGTGGGCATCAGGGATCTGAGTGGCCATACAGCCCTGGTTCATATCGAACACCTGGATGGTACGGTCAGCACCAGCTGCCAAGACGATATCTGATACACTACAGTTAAAGAGGTATACTGAACTTAAACTGTCACCTTTAATGAAATCCAATATGTTTAAATAACAATTTTCTGAATAGTTCATGGCTTTTATAGCAATACCAAAGAGGCCATGAGATTACCCTGTACATTATATATTATAATCTGTACAAATTTTAATCCAAAGTACACACAGAAAAACTTTAACAAAATTTTAGCATTACGCTGATGTGTTCCACTGCATGCTTTGCCACATCAGGTCCACCACATTACCTTATGTAAGGATAGGCTGAACAGAACGAATTATTAACAAACTGCAGTGTTCAGAACGTTTATTGCTTAATAAATTAAATGTAAAACATTTAATAAGGAAAAGGTTTGGACACATTTGTCTGAGTTAAGAGCTTAAAAAACATTCTCAGTCAGGTTTTTTAGGATACAGGAGTAAAAGTCATTGATCGCTGACACTGAAGTGATGTCCGTTCCTGAATTCATGCTTAATTTACTGGCCAGTTTGGACTTGCTTCTTTGCTTATACCTGTGTTTTAGAAGGAAGAGCAAAATAAAATTAAACATTCCATATGAATCTGAAATAATTTTAGAATTGTTTCTATGGATAATAACAAGGCATTGTAGTAGCAGTGTGGACATGAGCCTGATGTGCAAATATTGTAAACATAGGTAGTACTTAGGGGTGGGCGATATGGCAAAAATATCATATCACGATTTTTTTCAGGAAAATCACGATTCACGATTTTATCACGATTCTTCATGTTGTTTTTACTATTTTGCAAGTGACTGAGCATTACAGCCAAACCAATTTCCCTATTTTAAAAACAAAGCCTTACAAAATAACAAAATATAAAATAAAATAAAAAAATGGCAGACATTTAGGCCAAAGTTGCGAAGATAAAAATCTTTGTCATTATTTTATCTTTGTTATTAAAAAAGAAGAAAAACATAGGCTACACATTATACAAATGAAATTAATAAAATGCTTTATTTTTTCAGCTACAGTAGGTGTATTTAACAGCAGCATTCAAGTAAAAAATTAAATAAACAAATATAAAAAT
Organism: Ctenopharyngodon idella; assembly: GCF_019924925.1. Lineage (NCBI taxonomy): Eukaryota > Metazoa > Chordata > Actinopteri > Cypriniformes > Xenocyprididae > Ctenopharyngodon > Ctenopharyngodon idella. The sequence goes on along the minus strand of NC_067232.1, from coordinate 15,883,899 downwards.
AAAACACTAGACTTCACTGTATAAATTATACATTGATTCTTAATAAAGTTAATGTATTAAAGTTCTCAGTCAAGAGCAGTGGGTGATTTTCTCTTTAGGGATAATTAGGGATAGTACTGCCATAATTTACTCTGTCAAGTTGTTTTAAACCCTAATGAGTTTCTTTCTTAATAAAAGTTATTTTGAAGAATGTAACCAGACAGTTGCTGGTCCACAGTGACTATGTTTTTTCTACCATGGAAGTCAATAGAGACCAGCAACTGTTTGGTTAACCCACATTCTCCAAAATATTTTATTTTGTGTTCTGCACAAGAAAGAAATTAATACAGTTTTGAAACAACATTACAGTGAGTAAATAATGACAGAATTTTAATTTTTGGGTGAACTATCCCTTTAAGGACAAGCGGCAGAATGGTTAATATTAGGCTGCTCTGTCACTTTAAAGACCTGCACGTATCTCTAATATACAGCCACGCATCCAATTTTCTCTCAAATGTTTACTTTCACTTTAGACATAACCAACTATGTTTATGTAAACTTTGTGTGTATTTGACAGTATTAGACTCTAAAGATAACTTAGTAATCAGGCGCTGTTTGACAGGCTTTTAGTGCCTGTGCGCTTCGCGTATTCTCGTTCTAAAAAACGCATGCGGCAAGTCAGAACAGCGCATCAGCACACAAAAGAAAAGTTTAACCGGCAAGGCACATGAAATAATGAACTTTTGTGTATTGAAGTGTCCCGCGAATATTACTCTCTACCGCTGCGTTAAAATGTGAATGTACGTCACGTTGAACAGTATGCTGAGACTGAGGCGCTGGAACTGCAACTGATAAAAAGCACTGTAGCACGATACTACGATATTTCTTCATAAGCAGATCATGGAGACATTTTAATCGTTCACGATCAAAAATTGTTTTATCGCACACCCCTAGTAGCACTCCTTTAAATCTTGATATGAAATAATATTCTACCATTCAGAAGTTTATATTAAGCAGCAAACTGTTTCAAAGATAAATAATAAGAATTTTTGCTTGAAAAAGCACCAATCAGCATATTAAAATGATTTCTGTAGGAGCATATGACACTGAAGACTGGATTAATGGCTGTTGACAATTCAGGTTTGCCATAGGAATAAATTACAATTTAAAACATATTTAAATAGAAAACAGTTATTTTAAATCATAATAATATCTCACAATATGTCAACTCAGGTCAGGCACAGCAATGAGAATAAAGGATCTAAGTACAGCAATATTTATTAAAAACTCCAAAAATAAGAAGATAATCAAAACAGGAGCAAACGCATGGCAGTGCAAACACAAGACAAAGAACTGAACAAACTGAGGGCTATATATACACTGTGAATGATAATCAACAGAACAGGAAACAGTGTGTAGCTCAGTTGGAAACTATGGCAACTAACAATGAATGAGAACTAAGGCCCCATTTACACTAGTGCATTTTCGTTTTAAAATGGTGTTTTAAAACGAAAACTATCCTCGTCTACACTGGCATTTTCACAGCGTTTCAGAAATTATCTCCATCTACACTACACAACCGAAAACGCATGCACACTGGGTATGTGCGTACAAGTGTAAAAAGTTGCCTCTTGCACATGTAGGTAGCTGCAGTATTAAGAAAAGGCAGAGTTTAACTGCACAAGGGCTGTTAAAACTGACAACAAAGCCAGCAAAGATTGCAGTTCAGACTCCATGTTATTGTTTACACGGTCGTCAAGGATACGCAGAGCGCCATTGTTTTCAAAAGTCTCTGTTTTGCTCCGTTTACACTGAAATGCAACCCTGGTGTTTTCAAACTAAAACGGGCTCTGCAGCGTTTTCAAAAATCTCAGTTGTGTCCAAAACGCCGGAGTAAAATGACAGGCGTAACCAAAATGTAAATGACAGGCGTAACCATAGCAAAAGTTATGCGCTTTAAAACGTAAACGCACTAGTGTAAACGGGGCCTAAGACAAACAAGAACAGAGAAAACTAAAACGCAATGAAACTAAACATAACCCTTACACAATATTACTGTAATTTTAATCAAATAAATGCAGCCTTGGTGAGCAGACTTTTTTTAAAAACATTACAAAATCTTACCGACCCTCAAACTTCTTTTGACAGTATCAACTGTGATTGCATATGGACCATTTTAGAGAAATATGGAAAAAAATAAAAATACAGTCTTTATTTGAGTAGAGATTTTCTACCACCTTACATAATGCTGAAAAAGGTCTTGTGCACATAATTATTCTCTGTAAGAGGGATAGAAGATGTTCCATCATAAATAGAATATGATGTGCAATATCTGGCTCATGTTTCATACGTATCTCCTCCAGGGATTCCCCAACACTTGTGTTTAGACATATAAAGATAGGGATTCTTCTATGATTCTTCAGAAATAACTCATGGATTCTCCATTGACGAGCGCTCACCCCTTTAGAACATACATCCATACTGTGACCATAGCCAAAATATATACAAAAATTCTACACAGCTTTCTGCCTGAAGTATGTTATAGTAAACAGTGTTAACTAGAGTTTAAATTAGGATTTTGATATATGGCTATAAATCTGATAGCCTGGCATACTTCCAGTTTTTACAAGCCCTCGAACTAAACCTTTCTTTTGGAAGAGCAGATCTTCAGTTGTTGTACGGTCATCAATACCCTGCATTTACTATTACTTGCTCATTGTCTATTAACTGCTTGTGTGTATGTATCCCGTACCTCTTGATGTCATCTCTTGTGGTGTCCAGATGGTAAAGGTACAGCATTAGATTTGATCCTGACGCCAGCAGTAAAAACTTGTCCAGATAATAAAACTGAGCCGTTCTGATAGGCTTTGTGAACTGGAGAAAAGTTAAACAAACAGTGCATAAACAGACAGTCAGTAAGTCACATCAACATTGCAGTTTATTAATAGCTTTTAAATAAGTGCTAAGTGCATTCATATGTCACACTGTATAAATTACAGCACCATATCAGCTTAAAATATCAAGATCTCAGTCATTCTCTTTTTACCAAAGATGGAGTGTGAAGAGATAAATGAGGATAGAGGAGCATAGGAATGTTGTTTTTTCTGTCTGGAAAGTATGACATTATTAAAAGTCAATGAGAGACAATTTGGTGAGTGGAATATGAGTGCTACTGAATGCTTAGTATACTTATTGTATGCAAGTACGTGAATGCATGTAGTTTCTAGCTTAAAGATTTAATGCTTTGTTGCCTTCCAACTATTTGCCATTATCATCACTACCACAAGGGCTGCTATATCAGACATTAGTGTAAACTGTCTGCTTTTATACTTTTTAGTTATTTTTATGCTACCAGCCAAACCTTGTACCCTTGACTGCAATGTGCTTGCCAAACATTTGTCTTTGTTTGCATATTTACTTGAGTGTATTTCTGGCCAAAATGTCTAAAATGTATTTATACTTCGCTTTCAACATGAAGTAGCCCTGTTTATTATTGCAGACTTTTTAAAATTTTCTCATTAATATGAATGACACAAACACTGATGCATTGGGTCATATTTGGCTCTACAGATACACACGCAGGTGCACAGGTCTTGAAGACTGGGTGGGAAGACACTAGAGAGAAACTGTAAGCCAGAATGTAAATGAAGAAAACTGATTTGAATGAACTTCAGTTGTATTGGGAGTTCTGGGAAAGGGGGAAATTAGGGTTTAGAGAGGTCTGCAAGTATTTAGAGCACTGATGTGCTGACCAGGGGACTGCACAGATGCCTTTGATGTTCCAACAGAGGAATACTGCCAAGAGAAACACTTCTCACAGGAGTACGCATTCAAATGCAAATCAGTTTCTTGAATCTTAAAATTTTCTTCACATACTTTGCTCATTTGTTCACTCTGAGCTGGGTTTGACGGTAATTACAGGTACTGCAAAAGCTCAGAACTAATATAACTTTTTAAATTGCTCATGTCAGCGCAAGGACTGTATTTGGCTTAATTGTTGATACGTTACCATGGTCAGAACAGGTTCAGAAGCACTTGCAGTCCAGATGCAAAGGGTGGGGTCCTCAGAGGTACTCAAAAACCACCACTTACTATGACTCCAGCATACAGTGTTCACAGCCTTACTGTGACCTGCAAACAGAAAACAATAGAGCCAATTGAGGAACAACATATTGCTATCCTTATTGAGTTATCTAGTTCAAACCCTTGGGGGTACCTGAGGTGACAGAAGGGGGTACGCGAACAAAATGCTGAGTCTTGCTGTTCATTTAATTCTACCCTACCTTAAAGTAACACTAAAACTGAGCATGTATTTCTAACTGGCAAAATGCCGTAAATACATGACATCCAATCAAATTACCTCATCTTTTGCGGTGAAAACTGACACACAAGCAGCGTGCATATGACAGATTGCATGCAGAGTATTGTTGCCTTAGCAAATAGTGCTACATTACTGCCGTTCTCGACAATGCACCTTTGTAAAAGTGGGGATTTAGCAGTTACTTACATGAAGAACAAGTATAGACAGAGTGGACTGAGATCAATTTAAGACTCAAATTTTCTTCGATACAAAAACATACCCTGTGTGAGTTCTTGTATTTAATGTTGATAAAGAGCAAGAATGCAATTGTTCCCAAATATCCACATGATTGCAAACGTAACATTGATTATTATACAACATGATCAACAAACAAAACGTGCATTTTAAACAGTACTGTCAGTATTTACTCTATTTTGCAACGAAATAATAGTTCCAATGAAAACCACAGCAGAACTACAACTGGCAGTTTTAGTTTAATATTTAACCCCTTAAGCCCTGAGGGTATTTTCAGAGTTTTTTTTTCTGAGTGACACACAAAAAAGTAAAGACTCGTAACTCCAAAACTATAGCAAGGAGAGTCAAAAGGTTGATATTGTTTGAAAGGAAATTTTTTAAATTAAAAAAAAATAATAATAATTTGGACATTCTCATGCTGAGAAACTGCTAAATAACTGCTAGATAAAGCAAAAATTAAAAGTTTTCTCAAGGGAAATTTTAAATATATTTCATATTTGGCATGCAATAACTCAGAAAGGAAATAAGGTAGGAGGACAATTCTTTTTTGGTGATGTTCCACTATATGTGAAATTTTGTGGTGATCGCATAAAGAAATCAAAAGTTACAGCATTTGGAACCAAGGCAGACTTTTTTGTTTAGCCCTTGTTGCCCCCTAATGGGCATTTTTTAAATCATTCTTTCACGTGGAGTAACTCGTGATCGACGCATGGGATTATGTTGATCTTGGACTCACTTCAATCGGGAGCATCCACTGTAAGTAATGGTGTGCCATTTTCTACAATCTATGCATGTTTCATGAAGGTATAAGCTAAAATGCCACGTGATAGCTAAATTTTAGTTTTAGTTAGCATCTGTGCGCCTGTGTGGTTTTATGTGTCGTGATTGTATGAGCAATTTCACGTGATCGGCTTACTGGATGCTGATGTTGGACTCATTTTAATCGTGAGAATCTGCTGTAAATAATGATGTCCAAATCGGCTATCATTTTTCAACAATTTTTCACAATCGGAGCATGTTTCATGAAGTTACGAGCCAAAACGTGACATAAATGCTGCATCAGTTTATTATTTACATATGGGTCTTGCGGGGTTTCACGTACAAAAACTCACTCAAGTTTAGTCAAAGACCAAAACAATTGTGCTTGTTGTATTCTACTCTGTGAGACCTTTCAAATGACATATAACACATGATTATCTGAGCTGTGTGATGCTTTTGACACATTGGAGTACATAGTACAAAAAAAATTTCATAAATTATGAAGAGAGGGGGTACGCAGAAGGATGGTAAACCCCTCAGGGGGTACGGCACTCTAAAAAGTTTGGGAACTACTGATATAGACTAATTTGTACTGTTTTCATAGAAATTAGTAAGCCTGATATTATTGAAGGCAACAATGTAATTTCAATTTCAGTGCATTCCTGTCTCCACAAAAGCATATGAGGACTGAAGATTTGTTTTTTAAATGAATGACATGAACTGTTGAGTGATATGAACTGAAAACACAAAAATATTTAGGCACATTTTAACATATACAAATTGCAACACATGTGAAGACTGTTGTTACACTCTTCCTTGTTTATAACAACCTTTAGTCCAATGAAAATTACATCTATTTCAGGGACAGGAATATCAGAATTCCCCAACTGTCAGTTTCAGCTGTCAGTGTCAAGTGCTGTCAGAACAACATGTAAAAATTCAAACACTGAATCAATTCCTTTGCGTCACTAATTCAGGAAATGAAAATAAGAGACATGCGAAGGAATTTTACAAAAATAAACACTACAGATCTGAAGCTCTCCCACTACCTGTGTAGACAGCTGGGTCACCGGTGAGTGAAGAGTTATACAACAAAACTGAACTGTCTCCAAGACCACACACAAGCTGCTTTCCATCTCCTAGACACAAAAATAGAAAGGTACAGACAAAAAGAAGGCATAATTAGTTAAAAAATTACGCTCCTGAGGCAAAAGTCTAAAATAACAACTACAGCACTCTTAAAAACAGGCGTGCACAACTTTATTGTGTTTAACTCCAGGAGTCTACTGTGCTTTGCTGCTGCTATATTGCATCTTTATGTGAGACCACAGGAGAACCAAAAATGCAAATAATCAACAGGCAAATGATCGTTAGCCACTGCTATTAAGTGCTGTTGGTCATGCATAAAGTTGGAAAAGAAACTGTGTGCTATGCAATGTTAAGCCAATGAAATTACAGAAGGTTACTACAGTGTTATAAGGCTACATTTTGTGTAGAAGAAGTTTGATCCTAAAAAAAACCCCACATGTTTAAAGCCTAGTGTGATCGTGCCGTTACTCACCTGAGTACTGTAGAGAGTTGACTATGGTTGGAGTTGTGGAAACCATCAAATGAGCGTATGGCACACTTGGTGCTTCAAAGTGTGATGGATACTCATTTAAGAGGCCTTTCCTGTTGAAAAACAGCATAGATTTCAGCAGAAGCTACAATGTTCTTATTGAGTACTGCTGCATTCTTAAGACTCTGTACTGAAACTGGCAAAATACTTACGCATTTGTGCTAGTTGTTGAGGCAGAGTTGCTTTTCTTCTTAACGTTGGTCTTTGGTCTAAACATTGTCCTACTATAAAAGAGAAATATGCTATAGTTTATAGTCTAATTCTTGAAAAAATCCAATAGAACACAACCTAGTTTTTTATACATAAGGTACTTGACCTGGCCACAAGCAGATGCAGCAACAACATTTATGATCAACATCATGAAAATACTTCCCTAAGGTCATATTGTTCCTTCGCTACATAATATTGAAACAAAAAAAAATCTTAAGGCAAAAAAAGCCTTTCAGTAAAGTGAGTCTGAGCAGGCCTGTAGGTTCCGTGGAAACGGAATTAAACAGTGTTTAAATAAATATATTATGCTATTGACCTCAGATTAAACTCCAAAGTTACAGCATGGAAGATATTAGCTATGAGCACAATTAAAGTAATTTGCTGTAAGTCACACTTCAAAGCTACCAGAACACAGCCTGAGTAATATTTTAATATAAGTCTACTACTTCTTTGTCTTTATTAATTTAGCTCCTAAAATGAAGTTTGACATATGCACCATTTTATAAATATCTAAAACGCCGAAGCGATGAATTTCACACACTTTCAAAATGTTGTACTCAACAGGGTGCTTGATTTCTTACAACGTTCAAAGCCTGAAACCATGCAAACTATATGCATGTAAACCTGAAACCGTTAAGTCTGTTAGACGCCTGACCCTAAAATGCATTTCTCTGTGTCATCTACTGACTTACTGAGGAGCTGCATTGTATCCTGATGACTTCACTTGTGTGTGAAAAACTAAAGCCTGATCCTTCACACTCTTCTGACAGCTCACACCTAGAAGACAAAAAGAGAACAGGTCACTCACATAATTAAGCTCTGCCTACATGTAGTCTGAATATTATCATAATCGTGTGGCACTAACACTATAATTTGAAATACATTTGATGGATTATTCGCTAAAATGGTTACTAACGCGTGTAATAACCCAACTGATTTCCTGTTTAGCTATTTTCATAACTCTCATATCACTCTTCGGTCTCTTTCTACTCACATAATGAAATCATTTAAACTTAAATTAATATTTCTTGCTCATATATTTATTTATTTGGTAAGAAGCTCTGCTTGACACTGTACAGTCAGTTGTTAATATTATGTCAAAATATACCCCTTCAGAATGACACACGATTTTATTTGGGTTTATTTTGTGATACTGAGCAGTTGACTGTACATTATACCTGACTAAAGAGTCATTGACCACAAAATTTATACTAATAGGAACTTATTCAAATAAAAAGTCTTATTACAGTAAAAAGATGTCATATGATACAAATCACAACCTGAAGAACTGACATTTCTCCAAGTTTCCTTCACTTAAGTGTACTCATTTTTTCCAGCTCCATCAAAACTAATGCACACTTTTCCAAAAAACGTTCCTCTGTCAACCACAGACTAAATGTATATTCTAAATGCAACTACTTCCTAAAGCAGGAGTGTCCAGTCCTGCTCCTGGAGGGCCAATGTCCTGCTGAGTTTAGCTCCAACCTTCCCCAACACACTTGCCTGGAAGTAATCCTGAAAACCTTGATTAGCTGGTTCAGGTGTGTTTATTTAGGATTGGAGCTAAACTCTGCAGGGTAGTGGCAAGAGCAAGATTGGACACCCCTGTCCTAAAGGGATCAAATAGATGAAGATTAAAATCAGTACAATTTGTTATTGTACAAATTCTGTTGGGACAAAAAAGGTTCCTGTAATGAGTTCAGTCAATAAGAAATCATGTACAGTATTCTTTCATAGCTCAAACTTATTACTGTGGTATCCTAAATTGTTTCATTTTACATTGGCAAATGGTACTGAAACAGTGTACTGAAGAGAAGTAGTGGTTTCGGTTCATTGTCAACAAACCACATCCTGACATAACCCATTCTTCAAGAATGTTACACTGTTCTGAGATCAGCCTGTTATCAGACCTTTAATCACACAAACCCTAAACTGCTGGATCATGACTAGTGCATGTCAAAGCCTGGCAGTATGAAGAAAGAATGAGTTGTCCTAGTTATGGTATTGACTTAGGCCCCAGAAAAAACTATGGAATAAATTGAAACCTCTAAGGATATGTAACTCTAGTAGGGAAGAGAAATAATGCCCAGTTGGAGATGGAAGAAGAGCCTCCCTTAAGGGAAAGAGAGAGAAATGATGATGATGGATTGCTTTTACATCTATTGGACATGCGTATAAGAATCATTATGCAGTTAAAACACACACTCAAGAAAGAAAAAAGTGTTTCCAAGGAAATAAAAGTTTTAATTTATTCATTTTAATTTTGAGAATAGGAGGGAGAAGGGAAGTACTACTGCAGGTCAGTATGTGGGCCACATGTTTTGCTGCTTTGAGTTTGATCAAATAAATGCAGCCACTGTTTGCATAAGACTTCTTTTAAAAACACTTAAAAACATACTGTATATCAGTTTATTCTATTTCAAATTTTACAAACATGCTGCCACATTTATTTATTTTTTGTTGTTTTTGGAATAATATGCAGTGATGAATCATGCAAATTAAGACCAAGATCATGTGTTAAGAAAATAAATAGGGTACATTCTGATTTGATGTTGGATTTTGTGACGTAGTTTGGGGCTTGTCTCTTCATTCTGTGGTTATTAAAAACCTGTATCTGTATGACTTCAGACACCAGATGGCATCAGACTGTTTTACTGAAGATAAATATTCAAGATTGACAGTTTCATTGGATGGTTTCCTTTCCATGTATTTCAAAAGTATTTCGAATCAACCCAAATATCTCAAACTGCAGTCTATAAAGAATGCTGCTGTGCCTCATGAGGACTTTCTTTTGAAAAGCTATATTGTGGTACAGACCTTTCGCCAGGCCAGAAAGATTAACATCTTGGACAGTAATTCGTTAGCTTCATAAATTTTACCATAGAGGGGTGTCAATGACTTGTTAATCCAAAGGTGGTGATTTATTTATTTGGCAAAAAAAATGTGTGTGTGTGTGTGTGTGTGTGGTTTTGTGAACTCCAACCTATTTTTCTCTGAGGTTTTGGGTCCTGTTTTGCCAGCTCAGCATTCAGAGGAGACATAGTCATCAGAGGAGAGCTGAAAATGGTGAATATAAAGGAAAAAACGTCAGAAAATCAAGAGGGGGAAAAAACAACATAAATAGACTTCTATTACTGGAAATAATAAAATACAGAATTTTCCATTGTGGTAGTTGACTCATCAAGAAAACAGTCAAAAGTCTACAACAGACAATATGTCTGCTAAAGACAGTTCTGGCTAAAACAAGAATCAAACACTGAGTAAATTATTCTTGGAAGGTGTTTAAAATGATATCCTGCATATCCTTAATCCAAGCACCACCAGAGGCTGAAAGATAAGTGTTGTTACCTGGGCACGACTGAAAGTTGCTCTTCCACAGAGAAGCTCTTTGCCATCCTAAAGCAGAGCTCATCCAGCCAGGCACTGCTAACCTCAAAAAGCGTGACTGAATTCCCAAATAGAGAGGTCACCAAACAACACATCTAACCAGAAAGAGAGGGGATGAGGGTAGTCCTCATGTTATACTGTGTTTCACACAGACCACTTTCCTCCCAGAATGCAAACCACAGCCAAACCTTGTAAAAGCTTTACATCTTAAATAATCCAGGCTTTTAGAAACTGTAAACTGCTAATTGCAGGGCTGTAAAAATACCAAAGGTGCTATACATGTGAGCTGTAGAGCGGCTTAAGGTTAACTACAGGAATCATTAAAAAATAGCAAGTAGGACTTCTATAAAGGTGATCCCCACAGTTTGCCTTTAATATGGAAATTTATTCTGTTAATAAATTCATAATACAAATCTATCAAGAGCTGTACAGACACAGAATACTGTAAATCAATAAAATATTGTATTTGTATACATGATGCACAGACGGCCTAAGAGTCAGCTGTCTTTTACAGACACCAAAAATTTTGCACAGTACTTACATTGCCACCATGTCCATGGGTGATGGCCCATGATCCTGCCATTGAAATGCTAGGGTCACCTGTCAAGGGAAAATTTGCCACTCAACATTTCAAAACATCTAAAACAAATTCAAGTGACATTTAGAGATAACCAGGCAAATATTTAATGACTACAGTATTTCTGTCTCAGACATACTGAACTTGATTTTGGTTTGGAATAAATCTGAACACAGCCATTATGTTATGACTGTGGCTTAAGAACTAGCAGTTAGTTAAAGGTAATCAGTCTTACTTTTCGGTATTACATTAGACTAATCTAGGTTTTTATGTAACTGGCATAAAAAAAGTTACGAACAGTCTAGAAAAAAAATATTTGATGTCTAACTTGATAGTTTATGCAATCAGCCACAGGATAAATTAGTGTATTTGAAAGAAGACAAACAGTCATTCTCAACCCTCAGAAACCCAAGAATTTATATTGATGGTAACTTTTTCCCTGTTTAAAAGTATTTCTTGGAAGCCACTTGTTATAAAACAAATTATGATGTTTATGCATATTTTTTAGGTGAATTTTGTTTTGAGGTTGCAAGATTTTATCAATGTTATCATTAAGTGTACAAGTACAAATGCACTGACTTTTTAAAGTTTCATAATCCTGGAATATTTCAAGCTAGAACACTGAAACTTTAATTGGTTTACTCATAGTAGCCCGCTAACACTCTAAAGTTTTGTTAGGCTGTGCAGAAAAGTGAAAATTGTTGATCTATCATTTACTGAATGCGCTCTGTTGTACAATGCATAACATTAAAATGACACTATGACCCACTGTTGCATTTATTTGTATTATATTTAAATGTACATATGTTGCCATTTTCTGCTAATAAACATACCAGGAACTGAGATAAAAAATATAACAGGTCAAATATATACTTGACAAATGGGTAAAATTTAACCTAAAACATGTTTAAATATCTGCAAGAGTTAAGTGAATACTTATTATGCCTTTGAGTGGAAGAATCATGAGAAGCTCTGAAGTATCCAGGTCAAGCAGATACAGCCCATCAGTACTTCCGATCCACACACAACTTCCTCTATGGAAAAAGTACAAAGAGGAGACTGTCTGCCAAAAGACACTGAAAGGAACTAAGGCCTGGTTAATGTAACTGAGTACAAAAGAAAAAAATAAACAGAAAAAAGATCTCTATTGTTTAGGCCTATTCAAACCCACAAAGTCTCTATAATAGAGAACATCTATGAAAGCCTGTAATAATGAATTGAATCTACAGTGGCAGACTCTATGATTAGAGATTGCACAAGCTTGCTCTAAAGGAGAACTGCACTAAAGCTTTGAAAAACATGATTTAAGTCGGTGTTCAAACCTGTCTTATTGCAGTGCAAATCATAAAGTGACAGGGGTCAAGGGTCATCTCTCATGTCCAATAAACTAGAGTTGTTGGGGTAACGTTGTTTTCTATGAACCACTGGGACAGTGTGAAGAATTCATGCACAGTTACAACTAAACATGAGAGTGTAAAAGAAGAAATTCATTTCATATATTTTATATTCTAATAAAATTAAAGGTTTTTGCCCATGTTGAAAGTGGTTAGTATTAAAGGCTTGGTTCACCCAAAAATGAAAATTCAGTCATTAATTACTCACCCTCATGTCGTTCTACACCCGTAAGACCTTCGTTCATCTTCAGAACACAAATTAAGGTATTTTTGATAAAATCCGATGGCTCAGTAAGGCCTGCATCACCAGCAAGAACACTCCCTTTTTCAACGCCCAGAAAGCTACTAAAAACATATTTATACCAGTGCATGTGACTACAGTGGTTCAACATTAATATTATAAAGCGATGAGAATACTTTTTGTGTCAAAAAAAAACAAAATAACGACTTTATTCAACAATATCTAGTGATGGGCGATTTCAAAACACTGCTTCATGAAGCTTTACGAATCTTTTGTTTCGAATCAGCGGTTCGGAGAGCGTATCAAACTGCCAAAGTCACGTGAACTATTGAAGTTTCATAACGAAGCCTCGTTTACTGAAATCATGTGATTTTGGCGCTCTGAACCACTGATTCGAAACAAAAGATTCATAAAGCTTCAAAGCTTCATGAAGCAGTGTTTTGAAATCGCCCGTCACTAGATATTGTTGAATAAAGTTGCTATATTGTTATTTTTGGTGCACAAAAAGTATTCTCGTCACTATATAATATTAAGGTAGAACCACTGTAGACACATGAACTGTTTTAAATATGTTTTTAGTAGCTTTCTGTGCATTGAAAGTGTTAATTGTCTTGCTGGCGATGCAGGCCTTACTGAGCCATCTGATTTTATCAAAAATATCTTAATTTGTGTTCCGAAGATGAACGAAGGTCTTATGGGTCTGGAACGACATGAGGGTGAGTAATTAATGACATAATTTTCATTTTTGGGTGAACTAACCCTTTAATGCTTTGGAAAACAAAGTCATTTTTGTGACATTGCCTATTCCACTGAAGACTATTTAAGTCTGCAAATATTCCTCCCAACAGTGTTTACAACATATATTACAAATTTCATATAATGACATGATTTTCATGTCATGCTAAAGCTCTCAGGTTCAGCTCTGAAGTCCTTTGGAGAGATTTTAGGTAGTGCCCCCCCTCACTCTGACGAACTTAAAAACCTATGATTGGCCATTGAGTTCAAGAGATCAACAGACATGTCTGTGATTGGCTTCATTGCTCAACACCGCAACAAGAAATTGTAAAGAGAAACACAAACACACATACGCACTGGACCGTTTGCCAAATCAGTTCCACCAATATGCTTTTGTTAAAGTATCAACTGAGGATGCTCTTGCTTTCGTTAGAGGGTGTTTAGCACCCTCTAGCACCTCCGTAGAACCAGTCATGCCTCTCATGCTGCATCCGCCTCTGTCATTTTGCGCCCTAGGAAACCGCCTATGTCGCCTATGCCATGGGCCGGCCCTGGAAGTCAGGGACTAAAGCATGACATAACCTACAAACCCTACAGCTGTCTTGTGCTTCCAACCATCTTGTCATAGCTGTAACTGTTGTTTGAACAGCATGAAACCAGAAACAGGAGTATAATGACTATTTGGAAGTTTCCTGCCATGACCATAAAAATATCTGTGTCAAGGATTTTGTATGCCATTGAAGACAGGAATAACATGCTCTATATCACTGTCAAAACTTTACAACGTCATGTCATCAACAGTAATGACTGCTATAATACTGTACATACTTTGTGCTTGTGAATATGTTATAGCCGCCTAATAAAGACTTTACCAATATTATGCTGCAGTAAGCAGTTTCAAAAGACAGAATTGAAAAATGGGCAACTACAAATCAATATGTGCAATCTAACCTTCCCATGCCGGCCTTACATAATTTCTCACCCCAAAAATTCCACAACTGCACAACCAGATAAAAGTGAACAACAAAAACAGGTCAAAGACAGACCTCTGCTGCAGGCTAGCATGGATGGACTGTGGTCTCTGTGCCCAGATTCTAAGAACAGGCTTTGCTGTCTCCACTGTTCCTCTCACATCATTACGAGTCGTTCCTAGAAAAGCATACAGATGAAGCTTAGTGAGATCCTTTTCACTTGAAGCAGATGTATCGTTTTCCACAGTGAGGTAGGCACATGCAAAACAGCAGTCATACACAGTCTCAATTGTGGCTTGTGGTTTTTTTCTAACCATCTGCTCTATTTTGAGGTGGGTTGATTTTCCTGTGGTTTCTCTCATGCTTCTGTTCAAGCTTCGAAAGGTCCAGTTTTGTCACCAAGCGACATTTGTGGTCCACGGGAAGAGTGTAGCACCAAAGCTTAAATCACAGAGATTCCAACATAAATAAAGTGATATTTGGATACACAAAAGAGGCCTGAAGTGTTTGCATGTATATATGACTCACCTGTCCATCACCAGACCCTGTGATGAACTGACTGTTTTGCTCCATGAAGAACAGACTAAGCAGTGGATATGCTGTGAAACAAAAACATCTTCACTACATATTCTCTACATTTACAGGCTATAATGAGTGAAGAACTTCAATTTCTGTTGCATAAATATTGGTTTTAGAAATTATACACCGACCTGATAGAACAGCAGATTCAAAGAGAATATCCCGCTTCCTCACATCCCATATCTGTTAGAAAAAAGATAGCCATATATATATATATATATATATATATATTATAATTGTTGGATCGACTGTTTCTCATCTTTCTCTTGAAAATATCCCATAGATTCAGGTCAGGCATATTGGCTGGCCAATAAAGCACAGTAATATCATGATCAGCAAACCACTTGGAAGTGGTTTTTGCACTGTGGGCAGGTGCTAAAGTCCTGCTGGAAAAGGAAATCAGCATCTCCATAAAGCTTGTCAGCAGATGGAAGCATAAAGTGCTTCAAAATCTCCTGGAAGATGGCTGCATTGACTTTGCACTTGATAAAACACAATGGACCAACACCAGCAGACGTCACGCCCCCCCCAAATCATTATTGACTTCAGAAACTTCACACTAGACTTCAAGCAGCTTGGATTCTGTGCCTCTCCAGTCTTCCTTCAGACTCTGGGACCATGATTTCAACATGAAATGCAAAATTTACTTTTATCTGAAAAGAGGACTTTCGACCACTGTTCACTGTCCAGTTCTTTTTCTCCTTAGCCCAGGTAAGATGCTTCTGACGTTGTCTCAATATATATATATATATATATATATATATATATATATATATATATATAAAGTGTGTGTGCTGTTAATATTTTACATCTATATCTACATTTTTCCAGTATTCTTTGATGAATAAAAAACAAACTTACTGACCCCAAACTTTTGAATGGTAGTAAACACAATAAACACTATATTAGAAAATCCATATTTAGGACGGGTACAGTCATGCTGTCGTGGTTTGTATCGTATCTGTAGTACCTTGAATGTTCTGTCTTCTGAGACTGAGATGAGAAGATTAGCATCCCATGGACAGAATTCTGATGCAGTCACAGGACCAAGATGAGCTTTCAACACTCCAAGCATTTCCTCTTTCTATAGAAAATATGGTAGCCCCAAGTTTTGTGTCTTTATTTGTCTTAATGGAAAATATGTTTATTGTTTTATAATTTAATTAAAAAGTGTTTTACTACATCGAGCAAAGACAATTGTATATTTTGAAATTAATAAAATGGTTTTTTTCTTCTTTTTCTTATATAAAAGACAGAAGTCGACGGGAGGCTTATTCTGATATTTTTGTACACTGATTTACTGCTGGTTTCATCTGAGTATTTCAATGTTATCTCTCATCTTTATGGGCTGGTCAATCATAGTCTGAGTAACGGAATGTTCTGCATGCAGGCCTTGTTCAGCGTTTCATCTGGAGATGGGTCAAAAAGGCATTTTTTTTCTCTTTTACTGTTTCAGCATAACTGCTTTTGTTTTCAATTTACTGACAAAAAATTGTGTGTATCTTATTTCATACCTCTGCATTCAATAGAACCACTCTGGAGCCTGAGCATGCTGCCACTTTCGCGCTCAGTGGACATAGTGACAGATGCACCACCCTGCCGAGCAATGTGCCAACAACTCTACCCGAGGCAATTACACCTGGAACACAGATGTCATGGTTGTGAGATAAAGCAAAAAAATGACAGACATAGAATAATGGCTACATTCTTGAGTGGCACTGTTTTATATTTCCGGATGATTTTGAGTCCAGATGAGCAGATTTTTTTAATCTGTTTTTGAATCTAGGTCTATGGGTGCTTATTACCTTCTTTGATTTGTCTGTAGCAGCGAGCGATGTCCCAGACAATTACATAATCTTCAGAAGCACTACAGAGGATGAGACGATCACTCACTGTCCCAAATACCATGGCAGACACATCGCAATGGTGACCAGTAAGTTCCAAGGGAGACTACATGAAACATTAAAATTAGTTTTAATCCTAAATATATTTGATAAAAATACAGTAAACATTGTAATAACGTAAAATATTATTGCAATTAAAAAAAACTGTTTTCTATTTTAAATAAAAACAAAAGTTTTTAACATTTTTGAAAGTCTTTTGCTTCTCACCAAGGCTGCAGTTATTTTATCGACAATACTGTAAAAACGATAATATTCTGAAATATCATTACAACTGTTTTCTATTTGAATATATTTTACAATGTCATTTATTCCTGTGATTTATTCCAGTCTTCAGTGTCACATGATCCCTGATTTGCTGCTCAAGAAACATTTCTTATTATTATCAGTGTTAAAAAAGGTGTTGCTGCTTAATATTTTGGTGGAAATTGTGATATATTTTTGTAGGATTCTCTGATGAATAGAAAAGGACAGCATTTATTTTAAATCTTTTATAACATTATAAATGTCTTTTGTGTCATGTTTGATCAATTTAATGTGTCCTTTCTGTATAAAAGTAATAATTTAATTTTACAGTAGAGTATAACAGTTTTCACAAAAATAAGAAGCAGCACAACTGTTTTCAATATTGATAATAATAATAAATGTTTCTTGAGCACCAAAGCATATTAGAATGATTTCAGATGGATCATCTGACACTTAAGACTGGAGTAATGGCAGCTTTGCCATCACAGGAATAATGTACATTTTAAAATATATTTAACCCTTGTGCGGTCTTCGTTTGGGAAGTACACTCAGGGTCTTTGGGGTCTCCAGAGGGGTCTTTACTCTGTTTATTAATGTTTTTACTCCACATTTGTGCAGTTTTGGGAGGATTTATCATATTTTTTTTTTTTAAATTTATATAAATAAATTACAAAATATTTTTTTAAATTAGGTTTTTATACAAAAACAGCTTTTTATGTAAAATTCACTTTATAAAAGACAAAAAGTATTTTTTATTGTCATAATTGCGATTTCATATATAGTTTTTTTACTTTTAAAACTGCATTTTCCAAAAGATGGGCAAAAATCTCACACTAAACCATGTCAAATTATCCATGTTATCCCCATGAATGAAAGTTAGAAATGTGGGTCTTTTATAAAGTGAATTTTACATAAAAAGCTGTTTTTGTATAAAAACCTATTCAACAAAATATTTATTTATTTATATAATTTAAAAGATATGATAAATTCTCCAAAAACTGCACAAATATGAAGTAAAAACATTAATAAACAGAGTAAAATTACATTTGTTTTTTAAAAAACAATTATTTTGTTACAAAATTACATTTTGCTGCCTGGGGTCTCTGGAGACCCCAAAGACCCTGAGTGTGACTTTTTTTTCTACACTAACATAAAAACAAGATATCGCTCCATTTTTTTTTTCCTTTGTAGATCTAGAAAGTGTTAACAACTGTACAAAGTTTCATGTCATTTGGACAAAGAGAACATTTTTTTTAATTTTAGCAAACATCGTTTGGGGTCTAAAAAGATAATATATTAAATATATATATACATATTTAATATATTATTTTAAATCGTAATAATATTGCACATTATTATTATTATTATTCAAATAAATGCAGCCTTAGTAAGCATAAGAGACATCTTTTAAAAACATTAACCCCAGGTTTCACAGACAAGGCTTAAGCTAGTCCCAGACTAAAATGCATGTTTGAGCTGTTTTAACTGAAAGCAACTTGCACTGACATTATCTTAAAATATGTCAGTGTCATTGTTTTGTCTCAAAATGCAAACCAGTAATGTTTTTTTTTCTTTCTAAAGCACCTTTATAAAAGCTACTTAAATGTCCTTATTGAACTGAGGCCTACTCCTGGTTTAATCAAAGCCTTGTCTGTTAAACCAGGCCTATGTCTTATTGTGGTATTCGTTGAACATAGATATAAGTGCAGAAAGACCTCCAGGTTGTTGTTTTCATAAATCCTTATATTCTTGTCCTCCCATGGGACAGCACAGTGGGAAAGGCAGCAGCTCAGCTGCAGGTGGGACACTGGCTTATTGCAAGTTACAGTGAACCTCTCAACAAAATACTGCTCTGAGGTCACAGCAGCCATGGGGTCCCCAATAGTCACCTGTAACAACAAATGAGAAAGTCTGAATAGAAAACAATGCTTTAGTGTTTAGCAGGAAAGTATGACATCTAACAAGCCTAGTTGAAGGGCACATTCCATGAATACTGTACACTATGGTGTCCCATGAGATTTTATAAAGTAATAGTGGATAAGAAAATATGTTTTTTTTTTTTTTTTTTGTGAGACCTATTAGCTATGTTTGATAAACTATCATATAACATTAAATTACTCAAGCATGAAAAGCAGACATGGTTAAACACAGCAATCCCTCTCTTAAAACTGGGATTTGTTTTGTCCCATCATTCTTGAATGTTTACAACGTCATATTTTTAACATAATCTGTTGAATATTCAATTCACTGAAACAAAAATCTAATAACTTTAATTACCACAAATGTAATATTCAGTTGTGTCCCACGTTTGTGTACAATCCTATTCCCGCATAATTATCACGACCCAGAAATAACATCATTTGAACCATTTTCTCAATTTTTAGACAAATTGCAATTTGAACTGTCTTTAATTTATAAGCTATTATAAACTAGCTAGCCCCTGAGAGAAAGCTTAATTTAAGCTTTAAAAATCTCAACTCTGTCATCTTCTTAAGATTAAGCCATTTGTTGAAGACTAGCTCTGCGTTTTCTGAGCAACGTTAATAGGCCGTGTTTTGTACACTGGATTCGTGGAAAGTGCCAATGTCGGCTTCAAAATTACGTTTATTCCGTTCATCACTCACCTGAAAGTAAAATGCGTTGCTGTTTAAGTATTACAAATGTAACCACACATATGGTTTAATCATATATCTGTAAATAGTAACTGAAGTTCAAACATTCGTGCCTTTATGTTTTTGGCCTGTGACCCAGTAGTAACTGCGTCCTTGTTGCTTTGGAAACGGGAACTTTTCGGGACGGCACACCAGAAGGGACAAATGCTAACGTTTCTACTGTTGGTTTGCGGGTTTAGGCGATTGTTTTAATAATTAATTAATTTGTGAGTATAGTGTACAGTGAAACAAATACATGGCTGTGGCCATACATCTGTAGCCTCTGATTTATTATTTACACAAACTGCCCAACTTACACAAACTTATAGAAAACACTGTATTAGTCTAAAAAGACAGGGAATCAATCTTCTATGCAACAATGCCCTCTGGTGGCAAACTGCAGTTAGTCGGTCAATGCACATTGAAATTGAGTTACAATGAACAATTATAAAAAAATAAATAAGTGAAAACCAAAACAAGACAAAAAACATCAATAGTAGTATATATAAATAATATATAAAACAGGTTTTGGTTAGTTAAGTTATTGTATATCTAGATCTTAATCCAAGCTCACTACAAAAATCTTAATACAATGGGATAAATTTAGATATTCCACATTTGTGAATATAAAATTATAAATGTTAGCATGTTGTCAATACCTTTATCATCATATTTACAATAACAAACGCTGTCTTTAACAAAGTTATATAAAAGAGAGATTACATTTTTCCAAATTTTTAGTACAGTTTGACAATCATAAAACAAATGACATCTTCTATGACTCTTCTATCGTTTCACGGAGGGAAAAAAAAACATTTCTTCAACACAAAATCCTATCACATAATCCTATCTTTTGAACGTTACAAATGCTGAATGATGTTTTAGCAACAAAACGGTCTGCGAGTTCACGCCCACATATGTTTTCCGCCAATGAATCTCAGCCAAACACACTGAGCTATCCAATCATCAAAGCGTTATATACATATGCCAGAGATTTGGACACGCCTTTGATATTCATCGACCAATCAGTCTATTGTTTTAGCCGGTCAATCAACTTTCCCCGCCCAGTTTTTCTGACGGAACGGAAGCCGAGATGGGCCAAACCAGCCCATCCGGATAACAGAGACAAACTTGGCAGCGAGCGGATGAACTGGTTGGATCTTTGTTCTTCACAGCTAGACTATCAACCTCTTTATTTTTGCATATCGTCACTTATATGTGTCACATTTATATCAAGATATAAAATACTCCTTCTTTGGGCACGCAGCTTCAGCACAGGCAGATACTTTTTGGGCTAGCATATTTTCCTAGTGTTTTTAGTTCATTCTCCCCCCCACCGACGAGGTTTTATTGGACCAAGATAGGCGGCGCGGGCACCAAGATGTCGAACCGGATGGTGTGCAGAGAAGCGAGCCACGCCGGCAGCTGGTACACGGCCTCAGGTAGAGCCAGAGAGCGGCCCGGGCCTGAAGTCCGGTGTCCTGCCTAACACCAATGTGTGTGTGTGTCTGGCATTATCTCAAAACCTAGTGAGCTGCCTACATAGACAGCATTTCTGGGATGTTCAGCACGCTCCTATGATAGCCAAACATGCTGCCTAGGTAGGCAGCTCACTAAGTTTTTGACACAGCCTGTGCGATCAGCTGGGAATTATTAAATAGCCGAGCTTAAAATTGTTTAAAGACCACAGAACGTGTTTCTTTACATTTATACCTTTTTCTGAACTGTCATCCTTTTGAAAACGAGCTATATTTGTTTTAAATGCGAACTGAAACATGTCAGTTTATTTTAGTTGAAGTATACTTTAAATAGATTTAATTCTGCTCCCTAATTCGTCTAATTCTGTAAACAATAGTGGGTCATTTACTTCATCCTGGCGTTTAAATGATCATTTCATGAAATAGTTTATATGCTAGAAATGATTTTGAATAATTATTTCTGCTTTTTATCGAGTAAACTAGAACCACTTCCATTTAAATTCATGGGCCATTACTTAACTCGACCAGACTATTTGTTTCTCTCACATTTTTTGCCTGTTGTTGTTTATTTTTGTGTCTCGATTGTATATGTGTAGCTTATCTGTGTGTATCAGCAGCTGAGAACAAAAACAGGCCAGCAGTTAGCTGGTTAGCCTATAGCCGGTGTGTGTGAATCTCTCATACACACACCAACTACCCAAACTAATACCACAGATTAATATACCATCCACACTAACTTTACCCAGCCCTACTTTGCCGGATCAGTAAATCCAGATAGATAAACGTCTGCCGCAATTCAGAAGACTGGATTTACCCTGCTAACGGCTAAAGCTATTTGTTGAAGTTCATATAACAGCTGTACATGACAGCTGTGTTTTCATGGAGAATCAAACTGTATGTTTCATTAATACTGATGTGAAGTAATACTGTTTATTGTTATATCGGTCAGCATTTATTTGTCCAGTTCCATTCCAGCAAATACAGTGAGCACAGTCAGCAAATGAAAGTCTTTGGAGGGCCGGTGGTGTTTTTTTCGCTCTCATGCAGTAACAAAGGATGCATGACAAAAGCCCACTGCTACACACACACACTAGAAGATCACATATATTTACACCGTACAGAAATCAGTCTGCTTGCCTTTACATGATGACCTGAGTTCTGCATGCTGCCACCATATTTAGAGATCTTGTTTTGTCAAAAACAACCAGTCTTTTGCATGTGTATTCTAGAAGGTCTATTTCCAGCAAATAATATCATTTATTGAAAATGTCATTTATTTAAAAACAGACTAGTGAGTCCTAAATTTGTTTAGTTTCCCCCATACAGGGTACTGTGGCATACAAGACTATAAACATTCTTAGATTATTATGTCTTCATTTACAGATTTTAGATCATGACTAATGATTGTTCTTTCGGCAATGATAACTGTACCCGATTGGCCAATGAACAGGAGGGTGACAGTTTCAAATTGTACTGACAATCTCTCTCTCTCTCTCTCTATTATATATATATAAAATCAATATTAAATATTTTTTACATTATATAAAATGAATTAAAATGTCACATTTGCTGTCATTAAATTGTGATTAATTACAGTTCTGTATATATCTGTAATCAGCTACCCTGCATTCTAAAGTTTGTTATAGGCATCAGTCATTACAGAAAACATTTCTTTTGAACAATAAAATTACTACATTTGCTGATTTATTGGTATTCTTAATATGTGCTAGACTGAGATAATTTATATATAATGTTGTATTTTATAAAAACAGCACTTAGATATTAATGTCTGCATCAGCCATTAAAAATCCATATCATTCCAACACTAAAATGAATACATTTGCACATTCAATATTCAGACCTGGCTGCTCTTAGGAATGTTATTAGTGATGTAATAGTATGATTCATTACAGTTTAGAGATTTGATTAACAGCTGTTAAAATTTGACCAAATTGGTTGTATTGTTGTTATTCTTTTCACAGAATCAGCTGAAGTCCATCTGTTCACTGGTTCTCAAAACTGTTATCTTGTCCTGTCAGACTCTGATAAGAAAGTCATTAGAACTGGGACAATGGCACTGTCTGAGGCTGAAATATTGCTGAAATCAACATTCAGGACAGCCATTTCACCTTTTGAGTCATTTTTGTTTGAATGATTGAAGTATAGGATGAATCCTCAGGTGAATGCTTGATTATAAGATTGTTTAGCATGTTGTGGTACCGAGGTGATACTATGATGAATAAATAATAAATAATATGCAATTTTTTCCCCCCGCATTGCTGTAATGAGATTTTGTTGTTGTTGTTGTTGTTGTTGTATTAAGGCAATGGAAATTAGGGATGAAAATATGCTTAATGACAATAAAGCAGATTTTTATAGTGCTGTTTTTATTTATTAAATAATGAACTTTATTATTTTCTACATTAACATTTATTTGACACAATATTTGTCATGAAAACAATGCATAAAACTCATAATTGTCCTAAAATAGGCTTAATTTTCTTTATTTTTTTGAAAAATTGTGGTCCAATCAAAGCACTCACTGTACTCTCCCAGCTAATTAGGTGCCAAGACCCATGTCTCTGTAGTCAAAAGTTCAAATATTGTGGTGAAATAAAACTTGAACATTGTCTTGACAGATTTTGCGAGCTTCACCCTTGTATTTTATGTTGTAGATTATAAAGGGAGACTTGTAATACTTCTGTTGATTGAATAAAAATATTTCTACATATTGTGAGAATGGTACCGTACAATTACATTTGAAAGCCATTCAAATAATCATCCTTGCTGAGGTGTCAAAGTTATGTCTGTATCTCTCATATTTGCTAATGAGATTTTTCTCTATCTCTGCATTTAGGATCCCAGCTTAACGCACAACTTGAGGGCTGGTTATCTCAAGCACAATCCACAGCTGGTCCAGCTAGAGCCATAATAGCACCGTATGTGAAGTGAAACCAGACAAACGTCTTTCTTTGCTTGTTTCCGTTGTTTCTGCATTCTTAAATGACTGTCTTTTGCAGGCACGCTGGCTACACCTACTGCGGCGCGTGTGCCGCTCACGCCTACAAGCAGGTGGACCCCTCGATCACGTAAGTGTCATCAGAGCTTGTTTAAATTCTCTTGAAGTAGCCGTAATGTTAAGTTTGCCGTGGGGAGAGAGGTAACCGCAGCACTCTCTTATTCATCAGTCGGAGGGTGTTCATTCTTGGCCCCTCTCACCATGTGCCGCTGTCTCGCTGTGCCCTCTCCCCCGCCGAGGTCTACAGAACGCCACTGTATGACCTGAGGATCGACCAGAAGGGTAAGGAATCTCATTTCCTCCCTGCACACTCCCGCAGGATTAAATGCTGATTGAATAACAATGCACAGAAAGGTGTTCACCCAGATTGTTTTTACTTCTAGCTCATTTGCTCTGAAACTGAGCTTTGCAGAAGAGTTGGCAACATTTTCAACTTGTATATGGCTATATTTGTTATTACACAATAGTTTGCTAATAGCTGTTGTCTTTGGCTATAAACGTCGCAAATGTGCAACATAGAAATATGAGCGATAATCTTTTATTTGATGGTGTTCATGTTAATAAGGGTTTGTGTAATTATCATAAATTGCCTTTTCTGTTTGTAACTCCTCAATGATTGAAAACACAAGAGCTTTAAATCCCCTCGTTTCTTTCTCACACAGTTTACGCTGATCTGTGGAAAACGGGCATGTTTGAGAGGATGAGTCTGCAGACAGACGAAGATGAACACAGCATTGAGATGCACCTGCCTTATACCGCTAAAGCCATGGAGAGGTAACAACCAGACACTGAACATCTTCACTGAACATCTTTTTCACCCTCCCCCCCCAAAAAAATTCTGTCATCCATTACTCACCCTGATGACAAACCTGAATGCATTTCTTTCTTCTGTGGAACACAAAGTCACTGGCGTTTCACTGTGTCGTTTTGAAACCTATTGACTTTAATTATATGGATAAAAGCAGTTGAACATTCTTTAAAATATCTTCTTTTGTGTTCCACTGAAGAAGGTCAGTCATACAGGCTTGGAACAACATAAACTAACCCTTGAATACATCAGATTCTGGGAGGACAAGATACAATTAAAATATACATATATACATGATTGTCAAACTTTTTTTTTCTTGTTCGCCCTACATTTTTTTTTTTTCGTTCCAGAAGTAATTTCACTCAGATATACATTTAAACCAAAATTTATTCAGACACCTTGATTTCATTTATACAGTATTATACAGCATATTTACTGTAGTTTAAAAAATGGTAATAAAATATGACAAGATCTCAGAGTTAAACTGTGTCAGAAAAAAATAATCTTAATTATGTCAGATAACACTTAAGTAAAACATGGTCAGGTCAAAGTGTCTGAATAATTTTTGGTTCCAAATTTTTATCAGTTTTACTGGTAGTCACCGTATGAAGAAGTTATGGGTCTAATATCTCACAGTTTATTTTGCTATCCTCACTTACATAAATGAACTATAGTGTCCTGCACCCACTAGTAAAAATGTCTGAATAATTTTTGGTTTGACTGTACGTCAATAGGGATGAAAAGACTATCACAACTTCCATTTCATGCTGATTTTAAGTGACTGAACGCCAGTGGGCAGGACCTATGGTGCGATGATTTATAACTATTTGTTGATGTCTTGCTTTAGAGGGATTCATATGCAAATGTATATCAATTTTGGAGCTTGGTTACATAAATGCTTTTTTTATAATGAAGATGATGTTTTAATGGTACAAAGACCTCTTCTTATATGTCATTTGATTTCTCATGTCATGACCGCTTTAAATTTTTGGTAGTGTATATAACTTTTATCCAGGAAAAAAGCACAAATGTGAGTGATTTCTTTGAAGGAACCAAGAATATTAGCGGTACTGGACATATTTACACGTTTAACATAATCATAGGTTTTACATGCAAAGTCTCACCCTTTGCTTTTTAACATTTGTGTCAATGTTGTGGTATTGCAAAATGTGTGATATATGTTATAGCTCTTTGTGGTTTCCTCCAAGTACCTTGGTTTCTATATTTGGCTACCTGCTAAAGTCTCCCTACAAGACATACACGTTCTCGTGAAGGACAGAATCTCCCCAGAGACTAAATGTAAATGTAAAGAGAGTGAAGGTTTCACTGCATCTCTATGCAGAAGCCATGAGCAGCATTATTGACCCATAGCCCCACTCTAATGCTCATTCATCTCTGCCAGATTCACTAATTATGTTGTCAGGATCTGTTTACATAGTGCTGTGCCTCTAATTAGTTTGCAGTGATGGATGTTCTGTTGTTTTTTTTTGTGTGTGTGACTTTTTTATTATTAATGCAGAAGCCACCAACCGCTTCTATTATGCCATTAAAACATTACAGTATGTGGGCATAGGAAAGTTAACATCCCCTCAATTTGTTTGATTAGACATTTGGGTATTTTTTTTCTGAAGCAGAGCAATTAGTTGCTGAGCAACTGTAATATTTTTCAGATACCCCACATTATACTCTCACACCTCAGAAATCTGGGTAACTGAAAACCCTTTCAGAGCTATTGATTTGATATGGCCACAGTGTTTTAATGAGTGATCCAAAACTCATTGGCAAATGAATATTAATAAACATGCAAATGTCAAATCTCCATCTGGGACTTGACAAATAATTTTCTGCTGTGCTTTGTTTCTCAAAAACAGCCATAAAGATGAGTTCAGCATCGTCCCTGTGCTGGTGGGAGCTCTGAGTGAATCTAAAGAGCAGGAATATGGCAAGCTGCTAAGCAAATACCTGGCTGACCCCTCCAATCTCTTCATCATCTCCTCTGACTTTTGCCACTGGGGTTTGTGTCCACTCACACACTTTAATTTTTCAACTGTCAAACAAACGGAAACTAGTCAATATCAATTACAGTCAGTAATCTGTTAAGAATTTCCTGTTTGTTGAAATTAAATGTACTGCTGACAAGATGCTATCATCTATTTAGCAGTAAATCTTCTAGGGTTTGTAAACGAAATGACCAAATAGTCATTTAGTTCTGGCACAGGTCAGCGCATTGGGTCTGTGTCGATTAGTCAAATGACTTTGGTAGCAAACTTAAATTGTACACATCAATTTTGAAACCGTAATACATGTGCATGTTTATGCATATCATAAAAAACAGCACTTAACACAAAATTTATACAATTGCCAAGGCCTTAGAGAATAAAAATATAGAAATATAAAATCAATTTTGAAATGCTGCCTGGCCAAAAAAAAAAAAAACTGTCACTGTTTGGATTTAAATAGGCAAATACTTAAGAGTGTATGACTGGATCATTATTGCTGTGATTATATGTTATATGTTTTGGAACAGTTCTTTTAAGTCTAATTGATGGAATGTGCAGCTTTTCATTTCTTAAACAACCATGTAGGAAGTAGGGTGTAACGGTTCAAATTACTCAAGTTTCGGTTTTTAACACGGTTTTAGGGTCACGGTTTCCATAAGGTTCGGTACTGTATGTGCTATGTTCAGGGAAAAAAGGACTACTGTCAAATTAAAATAAGGAAAATAAGAACCAATAATCAAACTACAAGCAACAGCACAAATAAATACAATAGAGCAAAGATACAAATAAAATACACACTGCTTTTCGGGTTTTTCAGGTATCTAACAGTAGTTTTCAGGTGCAGAAATTGATTGAAGTAATGTAAAACAACATTACATATAATATTCACTGTAGAAATTAAATAGATTAATCATTATTAAAGTTACGAAAGCTATTCAGTCAAGAGCAGTGAGTGATTTTCTTGTCTTTTGTTGTTTGATTAATAACATGAAAAACACAGACAGCAGGAATATTAGGCTGCTGTCACTTTAAGACATAATCCAGTGCACTGATACTGATAACACATGCGTTGTCTTTCTTGACCGTTCACTTAAGACATAACCTACTATGTTTGCTAGGATTCTTGCCAAGACAGGCATGTTGACATAATTTTTGTGTGAATTTGTATGTTCAAGCTCAAGACTTGAAAGAGAGCTTGATATTTGCGCGCAGTCTGAATATGCACTCATCCGAAGCGCGCACACAAAAATCTTCTCTATAAAGTTTTAAATAAGGATATTTGTCTTACACAAACACATCGATTCACTTCAGAAGGCCTTTATTAACCCCCTGGAGTCATATGGATTTATTTTTTTTATGAATGGATGCATTTTTTTTTTTTTTGTCTTCACAACCATTATAAACCTTGGAGGATTAAGGATATTTTTTAAATATATCTCTGATTGTGTTCATCAGAAAGAAGATAGATATATACTCCTAGGATGGCTTGAGGGTGAGAAAATCATGGGATAATTTTCATTTTTGGGTAAACTATCCCTTTAAGTATTTGTCTATTTAAATCCAAACAGTTACTTTTTTTTGGCTGGGCAGTGTATATTCCAATAATCACAAACGCGGAGAGTAAAGACCTGACATTGGTTTGGTATACCAAACTTTTATAATTAAATGTATTTGGAATTATGCAAAAATTAAAATGTAAATCAAAAGCACAAAACATGTTAAAAGCAACAACACCACAAGCATCTGAGATGGTCTGTGCTCATTTGTTCAAGGCAAAATTCTTGCGAACCGCCCTAAATCAAGTGTCGCTCAAATTAATGATAACGAAAGCAGCATGAATCTGGTAAGGAAGATATGCACGCTTTAATTTCATAGCCACATCGTCTCGGGAGCACAGACATTCTCTCCACTCTAGTTCTCCGTCAATGTGCTGGACGTGCCAGAAACACAAGCTGCCTGCTTCCTACATAGACTTGGCAGCATCCAAACGGAAATAAACCTCGTAAGTGAGTGTTTTGAAATACTCTACATAGGTGGGAACTCGTACAAATATACCCGATTGAGATTTCTATTTTTTTTTATTAATGATTCAAATGATTAATTTGAACTTTTTTCGTCTTTTCTGCAGGTCAACGTTTCCGTTATACCTACTACGATGAAAGTCAAGGAGAGATCTACAGATCTATTGAGCACCTTGACAAAATGGTAAACCTATTTCTATGCCCTTTCCTTCTGGTAACACACTTAATGTCTGACATATGAGGTTTACATGCAAGTGGCCCATTCTGCTTTCTGGCCCATTCTGCAATGTGCTAATCCTATTGGTGGTTCTAGAAAAAAAAAGGTGAGGAATTTTTCTCCAAGCTACAGAGTCATCGTTATGGTTACTTTGACGTGGAAGTCGGTGATTCAAAGGCTGACTTTAATACTTTCCACTCATGACAGTCTGTCAAATAGCAGATGTTCTTAGCAACCCAAACCTCATTAAAGGCCTACCAACTGGGCAAAGTACTTTTGCCTCGGTAGGGTAATTTACTGGACAAAGATCTCGTTTGATCTGGAGCTCCTTCCAGGAAATGTCCATTCATTACTGTGTAACTGAAAATTCATCTTGTTTTTTGAAAGTTGAATATTTTATATCATGATGTTGTGTTGTGCAATTAAACTACAGCAGATGTCTAATGCAAAATTTCATCGTTAGAGAGTCATAAATAAAAATTACCACATTATTAATGGCGGTAATGACAATGTTTTGTTGATATCAGTGAAATATATGCATGTACATTTCTTTTTTTTTTTTTTTTTTTAGGGAATGGGAATTATAGAACAATTGGACCCCATCTCCTTTAGCAATTATTTGAAGAAATATCATAATACTATTTGTGGTCGCCATCCCATCGGCGTTCTTCTAAATGTAAGTATCTAATGAATGATTCATATGAACGGCTTCATGAATTTCCCCCAGGACATTTTATTATTTAGCAAACCATTGTTGACTCAAAGCAGAAGCAAAGTAATGCGAATAATGGCTAGTCCATAAGCATGGTAATTAGTCTAGCACTTAACTGTCGCAGAGCTTTTATTAAAGTCATTTTTCCCCCTAACTAATGTCTTGCCAGCTTTCTAGTCTTTCATCATGAAGCTTTTAAGATTACCATTAAAGATCTCTTTAGTGTTGACTCTCCAATGATTCTCCTCATTCCACCAGGCCGTGGCGGAACTGAAAAAGAACGGCATAGACATGAACTTCTCTTTCCTAAACTATGCGCAGTCAAGCCAGTGCCGAAACTGGTCGGACAGCTCTGTGAGTTACGCTGCTGGAGCTCTGATCGTTCATTGAGGTGAACTCTCCAAGGAGCCATGGAGCCTCCTAGAAGCCCCATCTCCTCCCACCCGTCCTGTTCCTGACCACATATCCCCATCCCTCCCCACCTCTTCTTATAGGAAGGACATGCAAAGCTTGTCCCAGCTGGGAATCCTCATACACACCCCCCGAATCCAGATGTAACGTTAGATACTAACCTCCTATTCCTCCAGCTTTCCCTGTACCCTGTTTTCCAAGTGAGGCAACTCGGATGATGCTATAGCTTGAAGTTCAGCCACAGTTTTTTTTGGGTGTTGCAAGGTCAGATTTTTGGCTGGGTTTTTTTGTTATTGTTTGTTGGGGGCAGAATCCGCTTTTGACCCTCGAAGGACTTTAGGTATCCAATGAGCCCTTGTGTAATTTAAAAGCAAGACACACTTAAAGTTTAAATAAAGTAAAAGAAATAAAACCATCGACATTTCACTCTTTTTGCAAGTTTGCATAATCTACATGATAAATGTCTCACCTAATGATAAATAATTTGAACAAGGAAGTTGACAGACTGCAACATGCCCATGTACACCCTGAGAATTGTAGTAACAGCTACTGCATTGGTCCTGTTGTAGTTTTTAAAGGGCTACACAATACCCACTAACCCTCCACTGTACTGGATATACCAAAAAATAGTTTTTCTTTCATCTAATCTTTTATTGTAGTCAAATTAAAGTCTTTTTTCTGATTCTTATATTTGGTTCTGTTTATTTTCCCTTTTGTGATTTACCGTTATTTAGCTTTTTAGTTTTATTATGCGTTTGACATATAATCTCAAACTGTGTGGAAACATATTGTAGTGTATGAAGTATACAGAAGTGCAGTTCATGTTTGATTTAATGCTAGTTCAGGTGGACGCCTTTCAGACTGCCTCAAAGTGGCCATGCTTTTCCATCAACCCTAAAGATTTTAAATGGTAAGGCGGAATTCTTTGGGTTATTCTTAAACCGTTTTATTTTCTCATACAAGTTAGCAGCCATGTTTAACAGCTGATTAGTAGTTAGTGATGCACACCCGTATTGAGGAACCACCAGAGGTGAATTTTCTGAACGGCGTAGGCATTTTGTCTGGCTTTCCTCTTTAACGCATCTACTCCAAGCCTCCCAAAGAGCACAATGCAGCAAGATTTTTCCTGGGTAACCATAAGAAGGAAAACAGCAACGCTCCTGTACATCCCCACCAAGGTTTGAATGTCTCAAACCAGATCCTCAAAACAGAAAACAGACAAAGCATGTCATACCATGCAGATGTGCCTTGGGTCAGTGTTAAACATGTTTTGTTTTTTTGTCCTTTGCTTTCTACCCTAGTCCACCCTTCATCTACCCCCTAAAAAAAATGCTTGATTTAGTCTGTCTTTTAAATCAGTTTTCACTGTTTTCAAAGCAGGGGAAGAGAATCATCGGCTTCACCCATCATAACACCTGTTCTTGTACTGTTAGAATTTTTTTTTAATGTTAGTACCGTTTATTATTATTCTAACTATTATTACAGAGAAAATAACAGTTCACACGTTGTCAAACCTATGTCAGAATTAATCAAAGTGCTCCTTAGCGGAGTCATTTTTGAATCTCAGGTTACATTGAAGCATTACAGAATTCTCGCCAGATATGACTAGGGTCATGGCTGATGTTGCAAGGAAACAATAAAGTGTAATGACAAAAGTTACTATGTTGTGGCGTTTCTTTTACTCGTCTTAGTGTTTGTGATTCCTTTAGGTGTTTGTGACATGTTTATGAGCAGTTTGTGAGTTTGTTATTGAAGCCAGAGCTGGGCAAGATTAATTTAAGATGCCATATATTATAATATGAGTTATGTGCTTCTCTCCCAAGATGTAGTTTCTCTGCCTTTCCTTTCTAATTGAAAGTTAGCGGAATCATGGATGCTTGAGTTTAAACCACATTCTATTCTGTAGTTGGTGAAATAATTAAAGGATTTGTGGGCAGTAAAAGCAATCCTTAACATGTTTCACAGTCATTATGAGCATGTTAACAGTATGTCTGCTATGGCTACCGCTTGAATTTTGCATTAGTTTTGTTTGTTTTTGCAACACATCTGTAAATGTAACCATTCTTAAGTCTTGACACTTGCAGAACATAGTGACACTGCTGTTCAAAAGTTTTTTTTTTTTTTTTAAAGAAATTTTTAATTTTATTCAAGTACATATTAAATTGATCAAAAGTAAAGATGTATATAAAGTTATGAAAGATATTTAATTTCAAATATATTCTTTTGAACTTTCTATTCACCAAAGAACCATGAAAAAAAAGCATCAGTTTCCATCAATGCAGCACAGCTGTTTACATAATATGTTTCATAATGTTTCTTAATACATTAATACATAATGTTTCTTGAGCAGCAGATCAGCATATTAGAATGATTTCTGAAGGATCATGTGACACTGAAGACTGAAGTAATGATGCTGAAAATTCAGCTTTGCATCACAGGAATAAATTACATTGTAAAATATATATATATATATCAATAGAATAGTAAACAGTTGTTATGATATTTCAGAATATTGCTGTTTTTACAGTATTGTCAATAAAATATCTTCAGGCTAGGTGAGCATAAAAGACTTCTTTCAAAAATATTAAAACTTTTGAATGGTAGTGTCAAGCCTTAAATGAATAAAAGTAGACACGTATGAAAATCTTTTCCTTAATTGCTTTTGCAAATTTTTTATTGAAAACAGACCTGCCATGCACTGCTTTGCTAGCCTCATGCAATCGTCACATTATTGTGGATATATTTTAAATGGGAAGAGCACACACAGTGTAGTGCATCTGCATGGCAGACCAGTTTTTACCTTTTAATTTTGTGTGCTATGCAGCTAAATTCCTGTGGGACGAGAACTTCCTGTTTATTCTCTTTTTTTCTTTAGATAGATGTTAGCTATCAAGGGCCTATTAGTAATCAAGGAGATAGATTTTGACTGAGGCAGGGGCTGAGGAAATTAAAACTCATTGTAGAAAAGAAAAATTCTAAAAATCTGAAGAATAAATACAGTAATATACAATCTCATTTCCAGAAAAGTTGGAACATTTTGTAAAATGGAATAAAATTAAGAATCTGTGATTTGTTAATTCTCTTTATCGTACAAAGAAAAGTTTTTCAAAGTTTTCACTGACCAACTTAATTTTGTAAATATAAACAAATTTTAATTTTGACTCCAAAAAAGTTGAGACAGAGGCATGTTTACCGCTCTGTCACATCACCTTTCCTTTTAATTACACTTTTAATCATTTGGGAATTGAAGATATTAACAATTGCAGTTTTGCAAGTGGAATTTTTACCTGATAGAAGACAGCTGCTCAACAGTCTGTGGTTGTCATTTTTTGATTCTCCTTTTCATGATGGGCCATACATTTTCAATAAGAGTCAGATCTGGACTGCAGGCAGTCAAGCACATTCACTGTATGGTGTAGAGAGTCTACAAAACTGCTTTGTTGTAGCACTTGCAGAATGAGGCCTGGCATTTTCTTGCTTCCCAGGAAAGATGTCATCTTTATGGCAGTATATGTCTCTGTACAATCCCAATATATGCCTCCACATCAGTGGTACTTTCACACATATGCAAGTCACCCATGCTGTTTGTTCTGATGCACCCCCATACCATAACAGACGTTTGCTTTTGCACCCATTAAAGTCTGGATGGTCCCTTTCATCTTTGGCATTGAGAACTCAATGTCCATTTTTCAAAAACAAGCTGAAATGTGGACTCACTCATCTGACCACAGCACACATTTCCATTGTCTTGATGAGCTCAGATCCAGAAGACTCGGCGGCATCTCTGCATACTGATGTATAGCTTTCTCCTTGCGAAACAGTTGCATTTCTTGATGCACTGGTAGACTGTGTTAAGTGACAGCAGTTTTCAAAAGTAAATATGGATATTTTTAACACAGTAGCATGATGTTTTCACATGCAATGACATCCGAGGGCTCGAAGGTCATGCACATTTAACAGAGGTTTCCTGCCTTGCCCTATACACGGACTGAGATTTTTCTGGATTCCTTAAAACTTTTCACAAAAGATAAATTCCTTGCAATCTTGCAATGAGAAATGTGAGAATTTTTTTTTCTTTGTACTTTTGTCAGTTAAGTAAAGGTTCAAGAGAATTAAAGGGTTAGTTCACCCAAAAATGAAATTTCTGTCATTAATTACTCACCCTCATGTAGTTCCACACCTGTAAGACCTTCGTTCATCTTCGGAACACAAATTAAGATATTTTTGATGAAATCCGAGGGTACATTGCTTCATAACATTAAGGTTGAACCACTGTAGTCACGTTGACTATTTTAACCATGTTTTCAACTACCTTTCTGGACGTCAAAAGGTGCAATGACGTTGCTGCCTATGTGTGGATCAAATACCCTCAGATTTCATCAAAAATATCTTAATTTGTGTTCCGAAGATGAACAAAGGTCTTACGGGTGTGGAACGACATGAGGGTGAGTAATTAATGACAGAAATTTCATTTTTGGGTGAACTAACCCTTTAACAAATCACAGATTCTTGATTTTACTGCATTTTACAAAGTGGCCTGGAATTGGGGCTTAAAATTGTTGTCAAACTAGCATGAAAGATGTCTTTAATGGTGGTAATTGCCTGGGAAAAGATACACTAAAAAAAGATTGTAATTTTAACTGTAAAAGACTGTAAAATATGACAGTAAAAACCTGTTAATTGGTTAACAGAACGTTCCCGTAATATATACAGAGAAAAACTGTAATAGATCTAACCTTACATTTTGTATAATTTTACAGTAAAAAAAAGTGAAATAAAGTGACGTGTGGCCAAGTGTCCCATACTCGGAATTTGTGCTCTGCATTTCACCCATCCAAGTACACATACACACCGTGAACACACACCCGGAGCAGTGGGCAGCCATTTTTTTGCTGCGGTGCCCTGGGAGTGATTGGGGGTTAGGTGCCTTGCTCAAGGGCACCTCAGTTGTGGGTAATGAGAGTGGAAGAAAGCACTGTTCATTCACTCCCCCCAACTACATTTCCTGCCGGTACAGAGACTCGAACCCACGACCTTCGGGTTGCAAGTCCGTCTCTTTAATCATTAGGTCACAACTGCCCCCTAAATGTACAATTTTTGAAGTAAAAAGAACAAATCATCTAATAATTTACATTAAACTGACATTCCCAGAAGTTCTTGTGTGACACTTCACATTTTATGATTTTCAGTTTTATTTTACACTTTTCTATTTTACACTGTGCACCTTCTATATATTAGTATATACCTCAGATTGTGGAAAAGCTACTTTGATTCATCATGTTTCATTCTCTTTACCACCAGTGTTGTCAGTATATGTTAAAAGTACAAAACAGATTTAAGTAGCAACATGGCCTTGCTAATCTAACAGAAAAGGGCTGTTGGATTTATAAGTTTAAAATGTTTTTTTGTTTTTTTTTTGGTAAAGTTTTAAACTGTAAAATGTACTTGTTCTGTTAAATATGTTTATATTTTCACTGTATTTTTACTGAATTATTCTGGTAAAAAACAGCTGCCATTTTGTTTCTGTAAAAGACAGGGGTTTTTTTACAGCTTACTTTTAAACATAACATTTTTTTTTTTTTTCCCAGGAGTTGGAAGTAAAAGCAAATGCAAACATCTATAGAGTCTGATGTGTTGTGCAACTATCATTCAGCTGTAGTACCTTCAAACCACAACTCACACAATTGTGGTTTTCACTTTTTGCACTGGCTTAGAGTTCGAATTCAAATAATTTTGAATAATTTTTCTCTGACCTTTCTTTGAAATAGGATTTGTGAGGAAACGGTGGTTCCCATTAATTGGCCCAGCTCAAAAAATATCACTTCATCAATCTGTTCTTGCTGTTTAGCAGCGTCGACATTTCAAATCTCCTGAGCGGTTTCAGGTCACACTGAATGCCTTCGGGTGAGGAGAACGTTGTTGAGAATTAGTTTGGACACAGGTGTCAGCTGTGGTGACCGCAAGTTTCTCCTCCAGAAATGACTTCAGTGTTGGTCTCCAGCTTACATCATGCTCTCGAACAAAATTAAGAACTTGTTCTGAGTTAATTGGGCGAATCTGGTCTGATTTTTATTGTTGTCTTTATTTTAATTTTTGCTGAGTAAATATGCTTTTGTAAATCAACATTAATCAAATTTAAGTTGTGCACTGTTCATTTTTTTAAATGAAATGAAAGAGGGTTATTTTAAGATCAATTTATTAGTAGTCAGGCTGTAGATTGTATTATTTTAAGTGTTTCCTTGGAAACATAATTTGAAAGACTTGGATTTGTTGTGCGCCCTGTTGTTTTAAGTGACTTTTATTGAGTGACTGCTTTATACTGGGGACATAAACACTGAAAGGTTATTGGTAATATGGATAAATGGTGCGAGGAGAAACACTCAGACATACTTCCTGCTGTTTCACGTAGTTCTCTACATATACAGAATCCATGCATTAATCACCATTCTCAGTGGGTGCTCCCTTAATTACAGGAAACAACCTATTGCAAGCTGTAGACACATGCTTTTCTGAAAGTGAACTGAATTCATCATATATTAATTGCCCCAGGGATCTGATTTTTTTCCTGCAATATTAGGAAAATACACCTAGCTTTTTATATGTAGATAAAAGACGCTGAAGTTTGGGGTTCTTTAGATCACTATCATGGTGAACAAAAAGGCTGTTAAGTACACATAAAATGTAAATTTTTGGATGCTATTATTTCAATATTTATAATATTAAATAATATAATGTAAATATTTAAATGTGAAGTTCCTTCAAAAGATGCCAAGAGGTTCTACAAATGGTTTAGCCAGTGTTGTGGAAATGTAAGGAAACCTAAATGGTGCCTCAAGCATATTTTCATTTTTACAGTCTGAGAGGAGATTTCCTATTGAAAAGTATTAATATGTACACCAAAACAAACACAAAAGGAAAATAAATGCCCATTTTCCTCATTGAAATATGATGATACTAGCTCTTTCACCTAGTTTCTCATGCTTTTATTTGTGTAATCAGGTTGATGAAAGAATAATTGCTCTGTAAAATGACTGAAAATCGAATTTCTTTGTTCATCTTTCTGAACACAAAATATACAGGATTAACAACAACATGGTCTTCTTACTGATTCTTACTGAAAACAATATTCCAGCCTCACCGACATGCCTGTGTTTTGATACCATTCTATCATATGAAAACTGATGCTCCCCACCAGTGCATTAGTGGAAATATCTCTCGCAATATGTCAAAAGGGAAATCTGTTTGAAAAAGGCACTCTCACATTTCAGCAGGGTGCATACTGTCGCATGATCAGGATTCGGCTCTCCCTCTGCTTTTGGGGAGGAGCTGCTCTGAGACGCTGTGTTTGCAGCGGTGATTCTGGTGAGGGGTTAAGAGGCGAGATACAACATTAGGCTCAAACCTGGTCTGGAATTGGACAGATACTCAACCTCCATGCAGTGCCAGGAGCTCCTCGTGCGGGGCCTGAGCTTGGGGATGATCCTGGGTGGGGTAATGCACTTTATATGTCTCAGGAAGTCTCACGCTGCCTACGGCCGCTACGTGGACACCTCGGGCAGCTCCATGATGGTGCCCGCAAGGCTAGCCTGGTTCCTCCAGGAGCTTCCCGCTCTCCTGGTGCCGCTGCTTTTGATGCTGATCACGGATGGAAAACACAGCACCGGGAAACACCTGATGCTCTGGACCTTCTGCCTGCACTACTTCCAAAGGTAAGCCGTGTGCATGATGGGACAACGTGAGTGACCGTTGGTGGGGCTGAAGAAGAATTCAAAATGTTACTAAACAGTTTGTATTATGTTAATTTTAGAACATTATTGAAAGATCACTAGTATAAAACACAGACAGGCCAGAGCGGATGAATGCATATGGATCATAGCAACTTTATAATGCCATTGGCATGTCGTCAGAGCGTTTTTGCTTCCATTCACTTGTTTGTTTTTTTTGATATGCAAAAGTTAATTTCACAAACCTGGATGTATTATCTAGCTCACCCAGAACAAATGAGAAAAAAAATACCCTTAATCCGAAGACAAAAGGGAACGGATTGGGTGGAATGTTCTAGATTCCTGCTTCTTTAGACTATAATGCTGTCCTGACAATAAATTAAGGCTGCTGCGGAAATGTAACGGCTTAAATGTATTAATATTTGATTTGAGTAATTAACAGAAACAAAAGCAGGTGAATGATGTGAGAAAATGCTTGAATAATTCAATGGAAGCATGGTCTGGACAAAACACAACAGGTTTGTGAGCAGGTGTTGAATTACATAGAGCACGCAGACGCACAATCACAGTTGAAGTGTGATGTAGGCAGATGTCCAAACGATGCATTTGATCTGTATTAATATTCTGGTTTCCAGGAGCTGCATCTACTCTCTGCTGACCAAAGGGCGGCCGTATCCGTTCAACATCATGCTGACAGGGATGGTGTTTTGCTCTATTAATGGCTTCCTGCAGGCACACTATCTGCTGCATTGTGCTACATATCACAACACATGGTTTTCTGATGCCTGTTTACTAGCCGGTAAAACTTATTTACTGAAAGAATTATTATAATAAAATTGTGTGCTATTCAAAATCTAATTTGATTTGAGGTGGCAAACAGGATTCAAAATTGTCATTTGAATTTGTATTTAAGAAACTAGAAATGAAAACGGAAGGTACATTTAAAGAAATTCATATAGAATATGAACAAATATAGCCATATTTTTAATACGAACTACTACTTTAAGCTGAAAGCTGTCAGACATTTTGAAGTGCTATATGAAAAAATAAAAATAAAATGTTTTTTTAATACTGTCAAAGAGAAATTAGTCAAATATATTGGTAACACTACAAAAAGGTCTCATTTGTTAACATTAGTTAATGCATTAAATAACATGAACTAACAATGAGCAACATTTTTACTGCATTTATTAACTTTTGTTAATGCTACTTAAAGGCAGAGCTCTCAAGTCTCACGCATTCACCGTGAGACACACGCATTTCAACCATTTCACACGCTCACACGCCACACCTTGTATTTCTCACGCTGAGAAGTAAGGGATAACTTGTCCCTCTATATACAATTAATGGAGGAGGCTATTATACATCGCACGTTGAACTATTATAAGCACCAAGTTCCCGTACGAACGGAACGGACCAATTATCTGCGCAACATGACCGAAGCCCAGTTTATTTAATTGTGCATGCGTGGCGCGCGAATGGCTGTATACTCTGCGCGCGTTCAGCAGTGCGCTCCAAAAGTGTGATAAGATTTGTGCGAGCCGTTCCTATCGCGACGCTGAGAAAACATCATCCTGCACCAACATAAAATAGAAAGACCTCCTTTACTAGAATTTACCTATTGTATTTATTGTGGTAAATTGACTAACTTGTAGAATTTATAATAGATTATCTGTTAAGGGAATAGATTTTTCACAAAAGATTTATATTACAACTGTGGCATACTGTGCTATAGTTACTATGTGTATAGGCTGCTTTTACCTGTAATTATATCCTTATTGTAACAAATTCTATTACAAGACAATTACAAGAACTATAGTTTTTCAAAAGGCCAAGTACAAGTTAGAATTAAGACAAGACCACAATTGATTTTCCCCATGTTTAAAATGTGTTCTGCTAATAATTACAGATATTAGGAAAAACCTAGCAGATGACAGGAAATTAACATTTTCAATATAAGAACTGTTTAAGTAATGTTCTTTAAGTGAAATTCTGTCAAAATGCTTAATATTTTAGATGCTTAAAAATAAAATACATGCAGCTATGTTAACCAACTTTTTATGTGGATGTAACCACAAAAAAGACCATTTTGCAAAAATAAACAAATAAGCGCACAAATAAATCTCATGAGGGAGCATGCCTTGTGACCCCGCTAAACCCCCCAATGTTCAAACCAAAACTACACCCAACCCCTTCATTTTTTTTAGCATTTTGATTTTATAATTCCTAGACGAAATCACTTGCCTTTGATCAAAAATAGTGAGAGCTGATGTTGGGGAATATAGCCAAATTCATGCTAAATTATTATTGATGCAGTCAAAAACTCTCCCAACTGCTTTAGCTTAGTTTGGCTATCTGAAACTAAGGAAAGTACTAGAGATGTATTTAATTATTTTATTTCAAATTCTACTGTATTAATACTCTTTTCAGCAATGTTAAGACTACATCTCTTAAAGCAGAGCTCTCTGGCTATCATTTCAGTAATATTTAATTTACTGGCAATGCATACATTAATCATTGCATTGGTCTGTTTCAAAGATGTCAGAGAAAAAGCAAAAGAGTATTATTTCATTCTGGGCACCAAAGGGTCAGCCCCCTAAAAAGGAGACAGTGGAAGAGGTGGAGGCAGAGATGGTGGAGAAGATAGTAAGAGTGACAGTTGGAGAGAAAGTAGAAGAGACCATAGAGGAGACAGTGGACAAGACAGGGAAGAAGAAGAAAGCATTAAGTGGAGCAGCCACCAGGTGTACTTTAAAAAGTGAGTGGTCAACCAAATGGCCATTCATTACCATAGGCACCAGCAGCTCCTACAACTGGTGCTCTGTTTGCAGACAGGAGAACTCAGGTGAACAGGCATATAAAACATAAGGGTCATCAGGCCAAAGAACAGGCACTTCAGTCAACAAGCAGCATAATTTCTATTTGTGCTGGTCAATTATGAACAACACTGTAGGTAAAATTAACTGCTAGCAAAAACTTGAGAGAATTTGGTGGGGCAGAGGGGCCGCTGCTGCAAATATTTGAGTGGCTCCTCCCCTAACAGATGTAATCTCACTCCAAACTTTTAATAAAACTTGAGAGCTCTGCTTAAAGGATTATTTCACTTTTTAAATGAAAATTACCCAAAGCTTTACTCACCCTCAAGCCATCCTAGGTGTAGCCTATATGACTTTCTTTCAATCTGAGAAATCCGAGAAATATTAATAAATATCCTGACGCATCCGAGCTTTATAATGGCAGTAAACAATACCAACGAGTATGAGCTGCCTATTCAACTTACGGAAAAAGTGTAATTGACGCGACGCCAGTTTACACTTTCTTCGTAACTTGAATACGGAAGGCGGTCTGGCGGAAGCTAGATAATTTATTTCATAACTTGTTAAATATGTATATTTTTTTTAAACACAAACGTATCGTTTCGCTTTAGAAGGCCTTTATTAACCCCTCCGGAGCCGTGTGGAAAATGTTTATGATGGATCGATGTGGATGGAGACACTTTCTTCAGCTCATACTCGTTTGGTAACGCTTATTGCCATTATAAAGCTCGGATTCGTCAGGATATTTATTAATATGTCTACGATTGTGTTCATCAGAAAGAAGAAAATCATATGGATGGATGGCTTGAGGGTGAGTAAAGCTTGACTAATTTTCATTTGAAAGTGAACCAATCCTTTAATGAAAATGTTCATGTTAGTTCACAGTGCATTAACTAATGTTAACAAATACAGCTATTAATAAAAAAAAAAAAAAAAAAAAAAAAATGTTGAGATTAACATGAAATAAGATTAATAAATGATGTAGAATTACTGTTAGTTCATGTTAACTAATATAGTTAACTAATGTTATCAAATGAAACCTTATTGTAAAGTGTTACCAATATATCTAATCCTCTATTCCACACAGGGAATAAATATGCATAAATATTGAAAGATTATTGTAATTATTTATAAAAATGAATTTGTTGACCAATTAATTTAAAATTCCAACCTGTGAATTAAAAGGGAAACACACAGAGAATATGGTAATGGAAAAGAACTACAGCACTTGAGCTCATTATTTGTGGCTTATCGTATTATTACATTTTTTAATTAAATTTACTTCAGAGGAATTGCTTTATAATGTTTATACAAAGTTGTACATGTTTATTAAATGATTTTTAAACTATATTTTTCTAGGCCTGATAATATTTTTCATAGGAATGGGAGTCAATATTCACAGTGACCACATTCTTCGCAGCCTGAGGAAACCTGGAGAAATTTCCTATAAAATCCCAAGAGGTACAAATCTTTGAGGGTCTTTTAAATGTTAGCAACACACATCATTTACTGTCTTTATTTCAGTCTCTGTAAGCAAACTGCAATTAGTGTCACTGATTTATGTGTTTATTTTAACTGCAGGCGGCTTGTTTGAGTATGTGTCTGGTGCAAATTTCTTCGGGGAGATGGTACAGTGGCTGGGCTACGCTGTTGCTACCTGGTCCTTACCCACATTTGCTTTTGCTTTTTTTACAATTTGCTTCATAGGCCCGAGAGCCTATCACCATCACAGGTAAACCAAAATTCACAAATCACTTACAGAATTATTAAACTGTACGTCTTTGGCATGTTTTCATTTGGTATTGATTGATTTAGAAAAATACATGTGGTTTCTTTAATGTGTTTCAGGTTCTATCATGAGAAGTTCAAAGATTTCCCCAGATCAAGAAGATCTCTCATACCCTTCATCTTTTGAGAAGATAAATGTAGTTGCGTTGCGTTCTGTCAGAAGAAAAGAATTCATCTTCTTAATTGCTACAGTGTAGACCTTTTTCCTTTTGGTTTGTTTTCATTACCTGATTTAGCATACAGTATGTGGGAATTATTGGCACTAATTGGAAATATATGACTTGAATATATGACTTGAATATGTTACCAGATTGTGTGTAATGGTTTTGACTTCCTGTATGATAAAGGATTAATCATATAACAGGACAATTTACTACAACTTAATCTTTTTTATTACTTGTACAGTATGTTATTGCTGTTGTTAGTATATTTGTGTGTAACTGTGTATATATCCCAGCTTAATATTAAGAGACAACTGTAAGTTGGTTGATTTACCCAAAAAACATGAGCATCTCCGCCACCTTTGATTCAACCAATTGCATGATTTTGTGTAAAGGATTATCTGTTGGCTGAACAATGACTGTCAGCATGTTTGGTAAACCTGACTGAAATGAATCATTATTTTGGTGATGCTATGATGCATTATTTCACTTCATATTTAAAGAAGAAAATATAATGAACAGAATAATGAAATCATGTGTTTTTTTTATAAAATGCAAAACTGCATGCATTTTTTTTTTTTGCGGCTAATCGATGACTCACCGCTATTTTACTGTAGTTGTCAATCACAGGCATTTCTGTTGAAAACAATGGCCAATCAGTGGTGATAACTGAGTTTTCTTGCGAATAAGCTCAGGCTCACTTTCTGTAGGTTACATAATCCATTCATAATTTGAAAAAGGTTTTGTAGAGGACCAATGTCCATGTATACTGCAAAGTTTCAGAAGTGACATTTAATTACGAGAATAAATCCGCTATATTCTTCTGTAAGTCACTCCAGAAATTGATATAATTGAAAGCAATAAAGTGGCAAAAGGTCCTCTGCAGCCATCTACTGGTGATAGTGGTAATTTAATGTCATTTTCATTTGGAAAGTGTTTGTTTTCCATCAGATGTCAAAAATTGTCCACTAAAGCAGCAGGTTTTCCATGTTTTCTCCATGAATAAA
This sequence comes from Ctenopharyngodon idella, assembly GCF_019924925.1. Taxonomy (NCBI): domain Eukaryota; kingdom Metazoa; phylum Chordata; class Actinopteri; order Cypriniformes; family Xenocyprididae; genus Ctenopharyngodon; species Ctenopharyngodon idella. Next base: position 15,839,934 of record NC_067232.1, on the reverse strand, counting down.
AATGAGAAATGTAAATCTTCTTTAAAGTGAATTTACAGTACAACTCAGAAAATAATAAAAAAATGTTTTAAATTAGGGATGCACGATACCATTTTTTAAGGACCGAGTACGAGTACCTATACTTTTTTTCTGATACTTGCCGATACCGATGCCTATACATTTATTAATTTCTCTCTCTCATAAGCTCTTAGTTTGTAGCTGGTGCATGTAATTTAAGCTATAACGATGTTGTGATGTTGAAGTATAAATGGATGTTGTTTGGATAGTAATTTGTGATATTGGGCTATATAAAGCCCATTTGATGTTAATCAAGAGGTGTTATGTTTCTGCGGCCAACAAAGAAAATGTTTGTCTGAAAACATTTCTTGTTTGTATTTTGTGTGCCCTGTGTGGAACATTAATGTCACATGCCTGTTTAAGTGATGAACTGCACTACTTAGTTGTTTTCAGAGATATAACATATGTTTTATACTAGGCCAAACAATTGTAGCACAAAACGTTCAGCCTCTGTAGCACCAGTGCTATTGGCAAAAAAGGTTAACAGATGAATATGGCTGTACTTCTCCTAAAACATTCACTACTAAGCTTAAAGGGATAGTTCACCCAAAAATGAAAATCATCCCATAATTTACTCACGCTCAAGCCATCCTAGGTATATGACTATCTTCTTTCAGCCGAACACAATCAGAGTATATTTAAAAAAAATATCCTGGCTCTTCCCAGCTTTGTAATGGGCGCCCGAGTTTTTGAAGCTCCAAAAAGCACATCCATTCATTATAAATGTAATCCATATGACTCCAGTGGGTTAATAAATGGCTTCTGAAGCAAAGTGATCAGTGTTTGTAAGAAAAATATCCAAATTTAGAACTTTATAATCTATAATCACTGGTGTCCAGCAATGGCTGTACGCAAGTCTAGTTCTGGCGGAAGAGTGACCTCTGACCCGACGCATGACATATTGATGAGTGCAACGTGGAAGCGCTGAACATAGAGAAAAACAAAACACCGGTCTTGAATTAGAAGTCTAAAATAAGAATTTTTAAAAACAAATGTCAGAGGATTTCGATATAAGGGAAGTGGAGCATGAATTTGTTGCACAGCCCTATATTTTTTTTACCGCAAGAGGCGTCTGTTCTCTATTCTTAAGCTACTCGTACATCCTACGTCATACGTTAGGTCAGAGGTCACTCTTCCGCTGGAACTCGACTTGCATACGGCCATTACCAGAAGCCAGTGGTTATAGTTTAAAAAGTTTTAAATATGGATATTTTTCTTACAAAAACCCATCGCTTCATTGTGTGGATTACGTTTACGATGGATGGATGCACTTTTTGGAATTTCAAAAACACGGGCGCCATTCAATCCCATTACAAAGCTGGGAAGAGCCAGAATATTTTTTAATACAACTCCAATTATGTTCAGCTGAAAGAAGAAAGTCATATACACCTAGGATGGCTTGAGGGTGAGTAAATTATGGGATAACTATCATTTTTGGGTGAACTAACCCTTTAAGAGATATAACCAGTTTAGATTGAAAGGCTTTCAAGTTGACTTTCTGAAGACGTTACTGTAGCTTTACCTAGACATGGTATCTATCTATCAGTGTTGGGAAGGTTACTTTGGAAATGTATTAAGTTACAGATTACAAGTTACCCTATTTAAAATGTAATAAGTAGTGTAACTATTTCAATTACTTTATTAAAGTAATGTAACTGATTACATTTGATTACTTTTCTAAATTTCTAATGAATGTTTTCAACTGTTAATCATTTTTCAAACATTTAAAGGGTTAACCTTACAGTAGTACTCAACACTGATTACTGTCAGACTTTCAAAATCCTTCACTTGAATTAAGATTATAATAATTTAATTTTAAAGCTACATTTTAATCAGTTCACACAACTCGTCTGAGTGATTCATTCACGAATCGGACAGAATCCGTCAGTTGAGTCGCTAGTTCATCTTTTTTTTTTTTTTTTTTTTTTTTTTAAGAAATGCCTGATTTGTAATGAACATAGAATCGTTGAGTGAAATGACAATAAGAGCATTTGAAGTGAAGCAAGAATTTGACTGGTGGGACGAAAAGGTACTTTAATAGCCAAATCAACAGCAGGAATGTTAACGTACTGGAAAAGATCTGAAATCAAAGACTACACCTACTGCGGGGAATTACATGTACAAAACACACAACTCGTTGTTCTTTCTTACAATATATAATTTCCTAGAGTAGATAGTTCTATGTAGTAATTTAGCAGATGTTTTTTACCCTTGCAGTCAGTGCACTAATTACAGGAACATTACCCCTGCAGCTACCAAAGACACAATGGTGATGATTTAAGCAGGACCTTTTGCCACTCCTGTCAAATACGGGTGAATTGAGAACATGTACCTACCATAAGTACTTCTTAGTAGCCATGAAACTTTAATTTGCTTTATTTAAAAGTTCAGTTGTCTTTATGACTGCAGGTTTAGCTGTTTGAATATTTGCATAAAGTGCAGGTTATTGCGACACTTACAGCATGAGACAACTCTCTGCGTTCCTCATATTTTGGTTTTGGAGGGTTAATGTAAGGAATATTTAATGCATACTTTGCCACAAGGAGTTATGGAGGAAAAAAGTCTTGGAAAATCATTTGATTATAAAATATATCAAACCTAGAATCTTTATTCAAAGCACAGTTCTTCATTCATCAAAATTCAGTTGATATCCTTTATTATATATTTTACATCAAGAACAAAATTAGCCATCTCGACCGCCACATTTAAAGCATTAAGCTTGGCAGAAAATGAATCTAATATTCTGGGCTGATTGTCAGTGTTTTCCAAGAAAACAGGAGAGAAAGTGTGGCACGCTGTATTTAGTGGGGTCTTCTCCAGGTTGGATCTGTCTTCCACCAGGCCACAGCCACAGGTTTGTCTAGCACTGGTTTGGGAGTAGATATCTGGGACCCATCGGTGAGCATATGTCAGGTCAATGAGACAGTCCTGCCCATCATGCTCTAAGGAAAGTGCCACAGCAAGCAGAGAGCTGCAGAATGCTTTGACTGCCATGAGGAACTCAGAGTGAGAGACGCCCAGAGCTGCAGCTGTTGTTGTGGCTGTGGACTGATTCTGTGAAGGAAAATGACAAAAAATCAAATATAGCTGAGAGCAGAAATTACAGGGCACACACCAATAGAGTGCTGCAGGGATGACATCCCTTGAGATTTTCCTATGGGTTTTTATAATGGGTTTTTCAATATATGAGTAAAATAAGGTCTAGAGTTGTCAAAAGTACCGACTTTGGTACTGAAATTTTAAAAATGTGATGCTTTGAGCTCTGTTGAGCAGATTCCTAAACAGCTCTGATTGGCCATTGTGTTGACGCGCTCATCGGATATGTCTGTGATTGGCTACAGTGATCAACACTGTAAAAACGTTGTAAATAGTCATCAATGACACTCTTCACCTAGCGCTTACACAGATACACATGAGAGCGTTTGAAAGCAGGCGTCTATCGCAGACCAGTCCGCTGATAGACGCCTGCTTTCAAACGCTCCTGCTCCCACTTTCAAATCTCTTTCAAATTCAAACACTTCCGTGTGTTGATCATTGTAGCCAATCACAGACATATCCGATGAGCGCGTCAAAACAATTTGTGTTTAAGAATCCGCTCAACAGCTCTCAAAGCGTTTTAGAATTTTTAGAATTTCAGTACCGACTTGGTACCAAAGTTGGTACTTTTGACAAGGTAAACATAAGTTGACAATACTTGGACATTTTTTCTACAATGTAAATTATACACACCTATATCAAAAACGTGAAATTTGAAGCTGTTAGGAAGCTGTAACATTAAAGCAAGTTAAATGGGCATTTTTCAGTTTTGTGAGGACTGGTCAGAATACGGTCTGAGCCAATTTTTGTGAAGATTCATAAAACCTTGTCAAATCTTTTAACAGGGCTTCAGACTGCGACCAAATGGTGGTATTTTGTGATCTTTTTTCCTGCCGGTGCGACTAAATTTTGATAGAGGTCTTTTTAAAGTGTTTCACACTTTTTCCTGCACTTCAAAGCTCTAAATATTATCCAATTTTAATGTTATTTTTAATGTGATGATTTGAAAAACTAAAAGTTTAAAGAAGAAGGAAAACTAACACTTCTAGGCAAACAAACACAACAAAAAGACAGTCACAAAAGTCACAAAGTCTCATGAAAAACAAAAACTTCAAATTGTGACTAAATTACACAGAAAGCAAGTAAAGAGCGCTCCTTTTATAATCACTGAAGCTGTCGGTTAGTTCAATATGGTATATTTAATAAGAGTAGAATACTGACATTTTTCCCTATAAAAACTTGTTAAATGTTTTTGCACATTACTGTTAATAAGATAATTTTATCTGCATCTCAATTCAAGCTCAGTGTTTACTGTCAAATTTCCAATAAATAAATATGTAATATTAGAAACTGCACGTATTAATGCAAAACAATAGTAATATGATTAAATTACCTTTATGCTAAAAAACAACAACAACAACAAAAAAACAAAACAGCGCCACCAAATCAGGTGCTGGCACCCCCTTCTGTGGAACTTCTGAGAACCACTGCTCTCAAATGTTAGTCTGGAGCCCTGTTTAATAACTTTTGACCAGCATGGCTTAAAAATTAACTTAAAAAAAAAAAAAAAAATCAGTTAATGTCCATACACTCATATTAAAGCTCCATTTTTTTTTTTCCCCCAACCAAGAACAACGTTTCAACCAGTCAGGTACTTCATCAGATTGTAATAATATTTTCTGGAGCTTTAACGAATGTCAGTGTGCAAACATCTACTTCTGTTGTTGTTTTTTTTTAATTATTATATATATTTTTTGGCAATTTGGGTTTTGGATGATCACACCAATTTATCATTTTTTTTCCTTCTCAAAAACAGTCCAACAAAAGCTGTAAAATGTGTTCACCCCCCCCCCAACCCCCCAAAAAAAGAGAAAACAAATCAAAATGTTCAAAAATGTGGTGCTTGGCAAGTACAATAAATTTCACAGTTAATTCATATTTCACAGTCAATAAATGCATAATGCGTGAACCATTTCATAACATTCTGACTTGTAAAACTTAGTAATCAAATAATCAATTTTGTATAAATGCAACTGAATGTGATGTGTAACTCAGAGGAACAGAATACCATGTGTGTGATGTGGGTGGCCAGCAGTGTCTCTGTGCAGCCTCCTCCAAGCAGGGCGTAGGGCTCCCTCAGAGTCAGTCGCAACACATGTTCTGCTCTCTGGCATGTCATCTGTCCAACAAATGAAACAAATGTTCATATGAGAGAAGTGAAAGAGGCGATAAATTTGAATGAATAAATAAATGTGAGTCCATTAAATCTGGAAAAAGTCATTTGGAAAATTGGAACTTAAAAATACAAAGAACATAATAAATAGCTTGGAGAACTGAGAGGGAAGAATGCACCCAAAATAAACCCAACAGAATGAGCTTGGAGACGGCACAAACAGGGATTATTAATAGAGCGGGGCAATACATTGAACCATCACAAAACCATCGTCTGTGATGATTTTACTGCTGATATAAAATTACGTATTGTGAATATTACAATGATTTTAATGCAGCTTTCATTTGGGCATTAAGTTTCTTAAGGACTGCATCATTGGACTAGATCCTTTCTTGTCTCATGACTCGAGAGTATGAGAGCATTAAAAAAATAGATGTTTTTAAACACATCTAAGACAGATGTTTTCATAAGCTTGATTTAATTTGGTGAATTATTTCAAACTGTGTGTTTGAAATAATTGCTATAAAAGCTGTTATATTGGTGCATTTGAATGAAAATAATTAAAATGATTAAATGAACACATAAAATTCTTGACTTGTTCGACAAACCTTCAGTTCTTCCAGCATAGTTTCATTTCTGTGGCAAAGTACCACGGTGCTAATTGCAGCATCTTTAGAAGGAAGAAGCTGGAGCAGCTCTTTGGATCCACATGAGTGGAAACAGAACCCTCTAACCAACCCGTAAGCTTCTGCCAGGACTGGAGAGCAAAGAGAAGCAACAGCCTGAGCACCTGAAATTAAAATAAAATGAAGCCTCTATGAATGTAGACAGACATTTCTTTTCAATACTATTATTTTGCAAAATGATGTTATATATTATAACCAGTGTTTGGTGTAACTCATTATTAAGTTATTAATTACTGCAATTTGTAAATTGTAATGTAATAAATTGTAATAAAATAACGACTTTATTCAACAATATCTAGTGATGTCAAAACACTGCTTCATGAAGCTTCGAAGCTTTACAAATCTTTTGTTTCAAAATTATCAGTGGTTCAGAGCATGTATCAAACTGCCAAAGTCACGTGATTTCAGTAAACGAGGCTTCGTTACATCATAAGTGTTTTGAAATTTCAATGGTTCACCACTGGGGGGGCGTGACTTTGGCAGTTTGATACACGCTCCGAACCACTGATTCGAAACAAAAGATTTGTAAAGCTTCGAAGCTTAATGAAGCAGTGTTTTGAAATCGCCCATCACTAGATATTGTTGAATGAAGTCGTTATTTTGTTTTTTTTTGGCACACAAAAAGTATTCTTGTCACTTCATAACTTTAAGGTTGAACCACTGTAGTCACATGAACTGTTTTAAATACATTTTTAGTAGCTTTCTGGGCATTGAAAGTGTTAATTATCTTGCTGGCAATGGAGGCCTCACTGAGCCAACAGATTTTATTTTAGGATGAGTAATTAAGGCCAGAATTTTCATTTTTGGGTGAACTAACCCTTTAAGACTATATTAAACAACTTGGAAAACAGCTATAAATTCATATTCAATTCTATAAATATTCAAAAATATCTACCTGTTATCTGGATAAACGGCTCCATCAGGGCAAGTCCAAGCCTCTCTATCACCACCACTCCATGTTCCCTCAAGAAGTGCTGAAGGACTGGATGTACTACTTTCTGACATGCAAATAAGCTCACTTTGTCTTTTACAACGTGTTCCCCAAGCTTCAGGAGCTGCTGAAAGAGATCAAGCTCTGGGTCCACTCCCGTATGGATCTCCAATGTTACATCTCCAAACTCAGAGAAATCACCTGACAGTGATATACTAAAAAGCACCACTTTAAATGGGCCAGATCCCAGTCTCTTAAGATCTGCAGGCTGAAGCATCTCAGGGACATCCACCAGCAGCCCAGGGAAAACAGAAGAATCGCTCACCGATTGGCCCTCAATGCCGATGGTAACCGTGCTTCCGAAGCAGCTCACACCAGGAGAGTTGCAAGGGATTGAATACAGAAAGGCCTGTGCGATCAGTGAACTGATATGCTGTGTCTCCCTGCTATTCAACATGCAGGCTGGTTTGCTGGTGATCATGCTGCGGGCCAGTGTGACGAGTGAATCACAGCTGCTGAAGTCTACTGAGACCTTACAACCACAAGAGTCTCCTTTAAGATACATGTTACATTCTTCCACAAGGCGTTTGTATGACTTGGCTGCTACAACTGTCCTGAGGTTATATTTTTGAGTATTTTCAATAAGTCTTAGCATGAAAATCCCCATAAACAGCCCACAGTCACTGTAACGTGCGGTGTGATGTTGAATAGAAGTTGAGATCAGTTTGAGAAGTGGCTCAGACATATCTACTCGTTTGAGCAGCGCTGTAGAGGTTGAAGTGGTCAAGACGTGGCCCCCAACATTGTTGTGTATTTGTTTCAGTCTGCCAGTAGGTCCATAGGCAGTACTGAGTATATTTCTCAACAGAGCGATCTTTTGGCAGATGTCACTGTCGGAAAGTGGTTCATCTGTGCACACAGCAGGTTTCTTCTTACAAATGCGAGACATACTATGGTTTCATTTAGAGAAATACACTGAAGGTTATTGATACGGGTCAGTTACTTTGCAATAATACTCAGAAATAAATAGATTGCATGCTTAATTATGATTTTATGTAATGATTGATCAATATTGTAGTAGCATAACATCTTTGTTTTAAATCAACATCAAGATTTTAGGTTAACATGTATATTAATGTATAAACGAAAGTGTGTGTGTAAGGTCCTCTAACTGGTCACAGTTTCTCTTAGCTTTTCCACCTTTTGCCTTTAATAGTTCATTTTAAATGACCCTGTGGCTTGACTAATTATTTTTTTAAAAGTATAATCCATGTAACCTCAATTAATATGAGGTCATAAAAACTGCTTACGTGATAATTATAAAACAATTAGTCAGATGCTGTTTTGGAGTTAAACAAGTGTTTCACGTCAACAACTTATTAATATCATACTAAACATTATCATTATCATACTAAAATTAGATATAGAATTATAGCATTTAGAAATATGTCATATAACAACTCTTGTTGCTGATTTGTATTCAAAACAAATGCAATAGCTTATGAAACGTGAGAAGACGTGTAAAATTTACATTGCAAGGCTCGTACATACCCCAAAGTTACTGTTCAATTAACTAAACATATAAGAAAGAAAAATCAAACCAACCGTACGACAAAAGCTAAGCGGATTTTGTTTACGTCTTACACATGCTCTCATGTGGTAACCAAAACATGCCAGTTAAAAAGTATTTAACAACAAAAGCCAATAAAACAACAATTGGCTTTCACATCGCCAATATTACACATTAAACGCGTAATTATAATTTTATTAAGATATATAACATCATGGGTATTTCGCGATTTACGAATAACGATCATAACTGTCCGGCAAAATACGTAGCCACCTATATCCGACTGCGTCTCTATGACAACTTGCACGCGCTGGGGTCCTAACATGACAGGGCAAGTTTCAAACCATCGGCGGGAGAAACTGATTCAAGCTCCTTTCATTATTTTATCGTTTTAACTAATTTTAATTACATATATTAATTTTATATAGCCAGTTATATCTAATCATCCCAGAATGTCATAAGAAAAGTATGTGAGCGCTATTTTATCAACAATCCTGGTTTGTGTTTTGATTTGGACTTTTCTTCAGCTGCATCCAACTGCTTCTGTCACAAACACGTGAGTATTTCACTCTACTGATTTGGGTTTCGTCACTGTATATTCTCAGAAACAAAAATGATTTAGGTTTCTCTATGTGGAGATTTTGACCAGTTTCTTTGTTCAGCACTTTCTCTTTGAATTTTTGCAGTGTTTCATCAGAATGCTGTCTAAATTTGTGGTCAAGGTATGTAAACGTATTTATTTTTATCTGTTGGTCATTGCTGTAGTATTTTATGTTAATATTATTGTTTTTAGTGTGCTTAAATGGATAATTAAATGCCCATTTCCGCCACACAAGAAAAATGTATGCTTTAGTAAAAATGTCATAATTATGACCTATAAAGTCGCAACTTTTTAGCTCATGCCATAATTTTGTCATTTATCTAATCATTTTAGATTTTTATATAATTGCCTTTTTGTCATCATTTCGAATTTTTATGTCATATTATGGCTTATGTCATAATTTCAACTTTTATGTCATAACTATGACTTTTATGTAATAATTTGACTTTTTATTTCATTGACTTAAAATGTCGACCTTTTATGTCAAAATTATGACTTAGCATATCATACTTTCCACTTTTTATATCATAATAGTGACTTTTTGTGTCTTAATTATGATTATGATTTTTTTTTCTTAAGTGGCAGAAATGGGCTTCCATACATTGTAGTATACCACGACGTTGTATTATGAGAAACCTAAAGAGAAGTGTCGAGACTCGACTCAACTATTTTCAGAGCCGTTGAAAAAATCTAATTGTACTTAATTTTCTAAACGCTAGAGGGGGTAGTCGCCTCAGCAAATGAGTGCTGTCAGCATGCAGCTGTCTGAATGTAGTCATTATGTAGCTTACAGTACAACTCCCACTTTTTCACGTTCTCTTTGTGTGCTCATTACGTGTTCGGCTTGCATTTTGTTACAAACCATGCAAAAAAAAAAAAAAAAATCTTCCAGATTCCGTCATAGCGTTACGCTGTATTATATATCCCATACCACCCCAGTCACTTTCTTTCACATCATGCATAATCATGCATGCATCTATCCAGCTGAATGTCTCTGTGTTTCTCGGCAGCACAGATCATGCTGAACCGGCCCTGTCTGTTCATCCTCAGGCCAGATGAATGTCAATGAATGTCAGTGCTAATGCATGTCAGATGTTTCTATTAAGCGCTAGAAAAGCCCTGGGTCTCTTTCTTTGTTGATGTTTCATATAGTAAAGGCTTTAACTCTAGTTCCTGGACACTGCTGTGGATCACACACATCCGTGTTTAGTGCCAGACTTTGGCTGCCTGCATATTTCTCTCTTTCTGTCTTTCTCACTCATCATCTCTCCCGTCTTTCTGTTTTTCATTGTGGGAGAGCACCACTCACCAACTTCACCCTCCCAGTCTGCACATAATGATACTGTTATATATGTTGCTCTCCCTGAGAAAGGAACTGTCATGCCCAACACTGTGACCACAGGGAGACATTTAAAACGGGGAGGCAAACAATACCATCAGCTGGCCCAGTTCTCAGCTGAACTCTTGTAGGGGAGCATAAGACCTGTGTCAAGATATTAAAATACTTTATTCTTTTCTATCCCAGCTGAAAGGGATAGTTTATTAAAAGATGAAAATTCTGTCAGCTTTAAGCCTCATGTCATCCCAAACCTGCATGACTTTCTTTCTTCTGTGGAACAGAAAAGAAGATATTTTGAAGAATATTTTGTCCTCAAAATGAAAGTCATTAGCCCTATTCAGATGGTAATTGTTTCTCACGTGGACGTCTGTAAAAATAAATTTGCATGGCATCTCAGTGATAAAACATTTAGATGGCGATTTATTCATGGAGGAGGAGTGAGTTTTGTGATCTACAAACCCGGGGAATGCGCTGCTCACCCGGTTGCATGATTGTCTGCTGTAAATAAAATGTCGTATGCTTGGAATAATATGAATAAATTCATATTTAATTTAATAATAGGAAAATAATATCCTATTTACTATAAATAGGAAGATATTCACGCTATAGTGGATTTCTGTCTTGCATTTTATATCAAAATGAAATATCGCTTATTAGCGGTAATAAGTTAGTGCAGCCTCTTATTTACATGAGGTAAACATAAAGCTGCTTGGTTTATATTTTTAATGTATATAATTGTAGGCTATATAATACATTTTAACATTGTATTGCTGTTATGGCCTATTTCAAAATGTTTACATGCTTTTTTTCCCTCTTTCTCCTTTCGCTGAGGTGGAGTGGTGATAAAATATTGTTCTTGTAAATACTTCCTAGCATTTTAGTAATAAAAGTGTACATATTTAAAATGCATGCAAATTACAGTGAAGTTCAACAGTTATTGTACAGTGTTCCACAGTGGCCAAAAAGGATTCAAACTGTGAATTTTGAATTGATCTCCTCTTGTAAAGTCAGAGATGTGGATTCGGATGGGAATTAAATTACCACACGACCTCGTTGTTTTTCCAAAAACACTAGGTAATTCGGCCGGGGATTTTTATGCAGGTGGTGGGAGAAAAACCCTGACATTCTGGATTCAGACAGCAATAAAATCACAAACCAGCCCCTGTAAATGCTGAAAATACCTTACGTACCCATGAGAAACAATTACTGTCCGAATAGGGCTATTGTATGCATAAAAAAAGTCACACAGGTTTGGAACAACATGAGGCTAAGTAAATGATGACAATGTCATTCTTGGGTGAACTATCCCTTTAAGAAAACTATAATTACAAAAATCTGTAGAAAATCAGAAAAGGTACTGGTAATTTTCTGGTAGGACATTACCTGGTAAGTTTGCAGACATGTTCATTAACCCTAAAGCACAACACAATGCAGTGCGTAATTCCTTCATATTACCACTGTACATTGTGACCTACTTTTACAGACTTTTCTGAGTGTAAGCCACTCGTAGATTCATTGTTGATTGTTTGAACATCCCGACCAGCCTGACACAGCAAAATTAAGTTGGATGTCATGTTTCCACTGTGCAGTGCAGTTCTTGTAGGCAATGAGATACTCCCACGTCAGTTGACTCATGCTTCAAGTCGAGGCCCTGACTTTTTCCTTAACGCCTCAGAAGACACTGAATATTTATACAAGACCTGCCACAGCACTCTGCTGTTATACCCATCTGGTGCAGGAGATGATGGGAGAGCGTGATTCTTTGTTTTTGAGTATGAACGTTAAGTGCTGGGTAGTATGACAGATGTCTTGGCTCTGGTTTATGTGCTAGGTTGACTTCCCTGGTAGATACGGACCACACACTTGGACCTCCAAGCATCCTGTTACTGTCATCGGATCAAGGAAATATGTTGTAATTGAAACGCGGAGGGAAAAATGGGGTGGATGCAGCTTAACAGACATGGGAGGATGTAATAGGATTCTAATCATGTTGTTTTTTAGAGAATGTCCAAGATATATTTCAGATTATTTATTACTGCAGATGTTTGAATTCACCAGCTTAATGTTGGTAGTTTTGCAGTATTGACGATAAAAACCACAGTGTAAGGAAGTGGAGGAATGTTTTTTTTTTTCGTTTCCGATACTTCCTTTTTACTAGAATTCTTGGGATCTTTCTGATATTGTTCCATTGTTTGTAGAGCTTTACCAGGTGATATTCCTGCCTGTTCTTGCTGTAGGAATTTTGCTTCTGGGTTGTGTCCTTGCTTATGAAAAAAAACAGAACTCCATTCAGGTGTGCTAACATCCAGAGATTAACTCACAGAGCACAGAGCTAACTCACAGAGTTCATAGAAATAAAGGCCAGCTTAGTCATAATCATGTTGATTTATTAGTGGTTTGTGTTAAGGTTTTCAAATCTCCTGACCCTAAGCAGGGGCTCCAGACTAAAAAATGATTAGGGACTTTTGGCTCCTATAATAAACATTTGGCTTTTCTTTTTTTTTTCTTTTCTTTTCTTTTTTTTTTTTTTTTTTTTAAAGCTTTAATTAAACAAATAGCTTTTTTGGTTGAAAAAATACAGAATTGCTCAAAAATGTTTTTTTTTTCAATACCATGATTCAGTGAGCAAGTCAGTTTTGAACTCAGTAATGCCTCTGAGCGATTTTCTGGCTGAGTAAGTCTGTTTCGAAATAGTTTGTTATAAAAATAAAATATAAAGAGTCTATTATAAAAATAGTTCAAAAATAGTTTGTAAGAGTAATTTGTTCATGAACTGGTCATCACAACTCATACTGTGTTCATTGTTGCATGGACCAAACACCAGCACACAATCTAAAGATATAATTATAGAACACCACCACTGAGATATGACAAAACCACACTTTTTTAGATTTTTTTCCCCCCTGGAACACTAAAATTGTTTGTAACTTTTACAGGAAAAAATAAAAAGGCTACTGTAAAAACCTGTTATTTGATAAACTAAGTTACATTACCATATGCGGTGGAAAAAATTGTAAATGGTTTAACATCGCATTATATGTAATTTTACTGTAAAATACAGCAAAATATATGGTTTTTGCAAGTAAAAATTATGAATTACCATATAATTTACAGTGGAAAGTGTAAAAAGACATTCCCTGCATTTATGTTGGCCTAAATCATTTTGTTTTCTTCTTATTTTTGTTATCAGTAATGACCTTACGGTGTTTTGTGTTACATTTTATTTATATTATTTAGTTAATATGTATTGCATTATTTTAGAGTAATGTGTGTTACATTGATTTTGCACAGAATTTATTACAGTGAATTTCAGGCAACCACAGCTGCCTCTTTTTTTTTTACTGTAAATTTGAACAGGATTTTTTTTGCAGTGTAGATTTAAATTATTTAGTCACCTTTTGACCATTTTAGCTGCAGTCTAAAGCCTTGCTATATTTAAAAACTTTGGCACATAACTCATCCCACATTAGATTTGATATGCTGCAGATTTGAGCGATGTCTCAAATCGTTTAGCTTATTGAAGAGAGATGTGCTGTTATGTCAAATGCCATAGACCTTCATTGAAGGAGGGACCTGAGCCATATGTAGAGATCAGAATATCTTGGAGAGCTGAAGTTGGGCAACTTTTTAACGTGAGCCAGTAAGAAACCACCACAGAACACCTTAGCAACCGCATAGCAACCCTGGCAGCCATCCAGATCACACTAGCCTCCAAAAGATTTTGCATGCAAAAATCTAGTTTAAAAATCTAGTTAAACTTGTTTGTGCCTCATGGCTCTCTTCCTTACAATGCAATTGTTGACCCTCTTGAAGGAACGCCAGGTGACTCACAACATACAAAAAATCAGCAAGTCAAGACCAAAGATTTAAACTTTTAACAGGCAACACCCATAGATCTAAAGAGTTCCCTTAGGCTCCGGAGACTGTTCGTCGACCTGCGACGCTCTTGCAAAGACAAAGACGGAGCTAGACAGAGGGGGGAGTTTTATTGAGTGAGACTGCTTCTGCTGCCCTCTGTCTCTCATTCTCGCTTTCTCTCTCCCAGCATAAACATCTGTGGCTGGTTAATGTTAGCCCTGGAGCTAAGTGCAGAGAAAGGGGGTCTGGTTCTCACAGCAGCGATAGCAGTGGTAAAAGGGCAGGGATGTGTGGTGGCGAACAGGCAACTGCTGCACAAACGCTTCTGGGCCGACTGCCCGACACTAATCAGAGAGTGAGGGCAGGAGAAAACTCAGTTAGGGAGGGTGAAACTGATAAGAGAAGGTAACAAGGGAGCATCTTGGGAACTGCAAGTGATGCAGAGCAGAGCCAGAAGTGCAAAAAGCCTAAAGCGACCCGGTTTGCCTCATGTGTTTTCTTAGCGATTGGGAGTAGAAAATAGTACAGCTTAGCCATGGACTTCGGTTAGAATGGCAGGGACTGATTTGGTATTGTTCTGTTTTATTGTTTATTTGGTTTTAGGCCTTTTGTAGTGTTTTTTTTTGGCAGGTCATGCTGATCTGATAAAGAGTGATAGGTAAGAACGAGTTTAATCAGGAGGTTATTGACCTACAGAAAGCCTCAGGTGTATTCAACGAGGATCAACAAAAAAGAGGATGTAGAAAAAGAAAAAGAAGCTGGTCTTTGCCTCAAGCCCTATATACAATAATATAGTGAAAAAAAAAAAAAAAAACCTTGTATGATCATATCTGCAAAAGATTTCCTGAAGACAGTATCATTCTTTCTCTAGAATGTGACATAGAGCTGTCAAGACTTTTATTGCACAACAGTGAAGGATTTGTTAAAACCATTGCAGGTGTTTAACATAAGCGGACTAATAAATCACACATGGATGAAAAATAAACCAGCACATAAAAAAGTTACTCAGCAAACAAAAGAAACTCTGCGAACAAACCTAGATTACATTTCAGAGAATTTTAATGTATCTGCCAAGGGATTGTTTAACAGAGGTTGTGTAGCGGGCTAGCGGCTTAGGTCAGAGATCACCTCTCAGTTCAGCTGTTTTCTGGCAGATTTTTCCCCCTGAAAGGCTTTGCTGTAAGACATTCAACAAAACTGTTGCAAAAGTAACTGTTGCAAAACTTATGTTTTAATACCATTCTCTGCAAATACAGCCAAGGATTTTCTTGTTTACTGACATAATAAAAGACATTGGATGGCAGTTTTGAACTATTTTTAGATTTCTCACAAAACAAAAATGAATCCAAATCTGTAGATCTCCTTTATTGTTACTTGGTAACGCATAATTGTTTAACTTGCTTTTATTCATGCAAACAGGGCAGTTGTTAAATGTGCAAAAGCTCCCAATTGTCTCTATGGCCCTGTTTTACACCATGGTATTAAGATTTGTTTTGGTCGATCGGATCACAAGTGGATGAGACAGACACATACCCGTCTATACCTGGTGTTTTAATCTGTCTCTTTTGTCCATTTTTGACCACTTCTGTCCTGATTTCTTCGAGGGGAGGGTCTATGGGCAGGTAAATATATGGGCTTCTTCAGAAGTTTTGATTTAATGTGCAAAATAACTGCATGCAATTTGCATATGAACGTGACCGGAGACAACGGGAAAACATACAGAGAGCATCTTTTGTTTCTGCTCTGACAGCCACGAGATCGAGTGTTTGTTAGAAAACATTGGGCTTAGTACGTTTTTCGTCTTCAAACCAAACTTTTGGCTTCAGCCGGCAAAGTTTAAAACCCGTCTGGCTAGCATGCCTCCCATAATGTTTATTGTGTCAGTAGGCAGTCTTTAGCGGGTGTTCGAACACATTCGACCACGTGAGCGTCTACACCATGAACGCAATCCGGTCGAATGCGTTTTCGACTACCTCTGGAAGTGGTTGAAAGTGGACAAGCTCAAAACATTTTATAATCCATTTACACCTGTATTTAGCGTCGTCCACTTGTGATCAGACCAAAACGCATCTTAATACCAGGCGTAAACAATGCCTATCTTCCATCCAGTCTTCCCACTGCCCCCTTTAAAGGGTTAGTTCACCCAAAAATGAAAATAATGTCATTTATTACTCACCCTCATGTCGTTCTACAACTGTAAGGCCTTCGTTCATCTTCAGAACACAAATTAAGATATTTTTGATGAAATCCGATGGCTCAGTGAGGCCTCTATAGACAGCAATGCCATTGAACTTTTCAAGATCCAGAAAGGTACTCAAAACATAATTAAAACAGTTTATGTGAGTTCATTGGTTCAATCTTAATATTATAAAGCAACGAGAAAACTTTGTGCGCCAAAAAACCAAAATAAAGACTTTTCAACGATATTTAGTGATGGCCGATTTCAAAACACTGCTTTGAATCTTTTGTTTTGAATCAGTGATTCGGAGTGCCAAAGTCACATGATTTCAGCAGTTTGGCATTTTGACACACGATCCGAATCACTGATTTGAAACAAAAGATTTGAAGCAGTGTTTTGAACACTTTAAAGGAATCGTTCATCCACAAATGAAAATCCTGTCATCATTTACTCACTGTCTTCTATTTCATCTGTTTTTTTTCCACTTGCAATAAAGTCAGTGAGGTCCAAAACAAAAAAAATTCTAAAAATAGCTTCTTTTGTGCTCCATAGAAGGAAAAAATGCATGCCGTTTGAAACAACATGAGGGTTGATGTAAATTATGATATGATTTTCAGTTTTGGGAGAACTATCTCATTAGTTCCAATGGCTCTAATCCTTCATGAACCAAACCTCATTGTTCTTTCCAATCACTGTATATCAAATAGACTGCACAACTCAACTGCACATTTAAATACAGACCCCCATATTAGGCAAATCCATTTTACTGTTTCTCTCTGTCCCATAGTCACACAGGGCCTGGAAATGCCAAGCGAACATGCCTCTCAAACACTGGGAACATTCCTAAAGTCTTCTGTAATGGCATATTTCGGATTTCGAAAGGAAAGTGTAGAAAAACAGAACAGCATGCGATAGTGTGGCGGGTCCAGAGGCAGTGTAAAAAGACACATTATGGGATCATCGAAGCCAAGCTCCTTTTCACTGCCTGATTGACAGTTCCTGTCCATCCCCTCCGATGCTTTCCCACGCCACAGTAATTGTGGAAGGCAGTCAGCCGAAACCACTGGTCAGTTGCAGAATGGTCACAGCACAAAGACGTGAGGAGAAAGCCGCCCAGTGTTTTCTAAAGGATCTGCTGTTGTCCACATACACACATACATAAGGATGCCTCTGTTTCTTCTTTTAGCTCTTGTCTCCACTTGCCCACAAAGGATTAACTCTTTCTTTCCCTCAAACGCCACATCAGATGAGATTTATCATGGATTTTGGAATGAATGTATCTGTAAGGATCTCAATGAAACAAAAACAACCTTGACACAGATCCTAACAGAGTTGTCTCATATGTCACCACCTATATATAGCTGCTTATCTTTAAACAGTACACTTCCATAGTCTCACACAAGGGGGCAGCCTGTACCTCAAGTTCAACACAGCCGCCACCAAACTAACCCTCATGTACACAAAGCAGCAATTAGAGGAAAATATGCTTTCATGTCAAAAACAAAGCTATTTGGCAGCACTATTTGGCCTGTCTGTGTGCTAATAATGTGCCGTAATCCTGCTTGACTGGAGATGAATTCAGAGGTTAGAAGCCAAACGAGAATGCTGGAGACGTTTTATTTACTCAGTCGCTGTAGATTCCTCCGGTATGGGGAGGCATAAATCATTGCTTATGTGACGAGCGAGAAAGAGACAGAGATGTAAAGAGGGAGAGAAAACGAGTGTAGCCAGAGAGCGGTGCTGAACAATGGGCTTTACCCAACACACCCTTCTAATTCACTTTCTCACGTCATCCTTTCCCAGCTGGCCTCGGAGAAACATGGACCTAGAGCATTACCGCCTGGCCCAAGCCACTTTAGCTCCTCTCCAGGGCCCACTAAAACACCCTCGCTCATTTGTGTTTTTATCAGGCACTCTGGAAGTGCTCTAGAATGTGTTCTGGACTGTGTCTTGAAAAGGGGAATTTCTTCCTGTCTGCTCCCCTCTGATGTCATCAGCTCGTTTCCCCCTCAGTCTATCAAGCTTACGTCCCCGCGGCATCAATGCGGCCGCATCTAGCTTTGAGCTCAGGTGTTGACATGCTTCAGCGCCGGCTCCTCTCCATCCTCTTGCGGGTGGTCCGGGAAAGGCCTGTGTGAGCGGACCGGAGCACAGTGACAGGCTCGCTCTTGTGCTCATGTGTAAAACATAATCAGGCCAGTGTGGAGTGGAGATGTAACAAGTGCTTAAACGGCCGCGACGGCTCTGGCTCTCCTACTCTGCCGTGACTTATTGTCCCTGACGTGCTGACGCAGCGCTCCAAGAATTCCACTCTTCGGATGAAGTTCTGCAGCCTCCCTGAATCTGGCCCTCTTCTCGTCACATTTCCATAAACTAACAGGTTAGCGAGGTCATCCTTTAGCAAAGCCTGCAAATCTTTTGCTGTGTCAGTTCTCCGTACGTCTTTGGTTTTAACACCATCGTCTGTGAGATCAAGTGTATCTGGTTACTGACATGATGCTAATAAGGTGCGTTTACAAAGCTTGTAAAACCGGTGGGAAGAGAGGGGGGGAAGCAGATGCACAAAGACAAGAGGAAGAGGATGGTGTGACTTGCCTTCAGCTATGGATTTGAAGGTGTCATTTAATCAGCTCAGTGATGACTTCTTTTTGTTGTATTTAAGACCCCCATCTTTTTCTCTTTCTCTCTCAAAGTGTGGGAAATTCGCCGTGCTAGTGGATCTTCACATACTGCCCTTAGGCAGCCAAGACAATGCCAGCTGGTTCTCTCCAGAGCACAGGAAGGTACGGGAATTAGGGTGTGTTTCTGTTTGTTTGTGTGTGTCCTCTCATACTTCAATAGACTGATACTGCAGAAATCTGGAATTTGGATGTACTCTTGTGGATCCCTCCCCCTCCTGCCTTTATAAGATATATGTTTTTATTGGCCCACACAGCCGAAAGGCTTTGAATGATTTTCTCTCCCAGGTTTAACTCTACATGCAGCACTTCCAGTTAAATTTGAGCTCCATATAAAAGTTTTAGGATGAATGTCACCTTGGGAGGTTTGTCTTTGTTTTCAAGATTTCATATATGTGTGCAAACTTTTATGTGTTTGTATTCACAGGAAGTCGCCTCTCTGATAAGAGATGCATTGGAGCCGAGGGTGAGGCAGTTTCAAGAGGCCAGATACCAGAAGATCCAGCCCAAAACGAGGAAGGATTTCACCCTGACTGCCCCGCTTTGTCTTGAAGGTACGGCACGCATGCGCTCTGTTCCAAAACGCCCTAAAATCGCATGCTGTCTAGTAGGTACTTACTTTGCGACCATTAAAATGAATGAAATTCGGATGTACTATATCTGCCATGTTGTCACGGTCATGTGACCTGTCATTGTAAGTTGTGTCGCTTCACTGCCATTCACAACTGCTCTTTTTAACCCCTCGGAGCTGTGTGGAGTATCCCATTTATGAAGGATGATTGCACTTTCTTGAGCTTTATACTCCTTCTATTCCCATTCACTGCCATTATAAAAGCTTGGATGCGTCAGGATATTTATTAATATAAC
This sequence comes from Ctenopharyngodon idella, assembly GCF_019924925.1. Taxonomy (NCBI): domain Eukaryota; kingdom Metazoa; phylum Chordata; class Actinopteri; order Cypriniformes; family Xenocyprididae; genus Ctenopharyngodon; species Ctenopharyngodon idella. The sequence goes on along the minus strand of NC_067232.1, from coordinate 15,819,959 downwards.
TCCGATTGTGTTAATCAGAAAGAAGAAAGTCATATACATCTAGGATGGCTTGAGGGTGAGTAAATCTTGGGATAATTTTCATTTTAAAGGGAACTAATCCCTTCAACATGCTAATTCTATTAAAATCAGTTGTGATTTTTGTGGAGGAACGCTGTTTGAGCTTTCTTTTCAATTTGGATGTCACCTTTGAAGGCATGTAGTAGTAATAATAATAATAATAATTTGTTACATTTATATAGTGCTTTTCTGGGTACTCAAAGCGCTTTACATATGGAAGGGGGAATCTCGTCAACCACCACCAATGTGCAGCATCCACCTGGATGATGCGACGGCAGACATATTGCGCCAGAACGCTCACCACACACCATCTTATTGGTGGAGAGGAGACAGTGATAAAGCCAATCAGTATATGGGGTTGATTAAGAGGCCATGATGGACAGAGGCCAATGGGCAAATTGGGGCAAATTGGGCCAGGATGCCGGGGTTACACCCCTACTCTTTTCGAAGGACATCCTGGGATTTTTAATGACCACAGAGAGTCAGGACCTCGGTTTAACGTCTCATCCGAAGGACGGTGCTTTTTGACAGTATAGTGCCCCCATCACTATACTGGGGCGTTATGACCCACAGAGACCACAGGATGAGCACCCCCTGCTGGCCTTCCAGCAGCAACCTAGTTTTCCCAGGAGGTCTCCCATCCAGGTACTGACCAGGCTCAACCCTGCTTCAATGGGCAACCACTCTTGGGCTACAGGGTGATGTAAAGCAAAGCAGCTCACTAGGTTTTGGAACAAAGCCATGAAGTTTTGGCTGTTTTTCTGCACCAAACTTGTATTAAAATCATGGCAGTGTAACAAACATTTTAGAGTTGGTGCTGTTAATTTTGGCAATGATAACGCAATTATTTAGTTTATGCCATTGGCATGTGTTCAGAAGATGGTGACGTACAGACCCATCCCTTATGTTAATTAATGTCTACTAATGTTATTGATTTATGTCTGTTTTGTTGCACCCATTTGAACCACAAATACCACTGTAATCTTCCAGTACAATACTGAGTGTACCTGTTAAGACTGTAAAATATATATTGCACCTGAATATTTGACAATTTGCTATAGGCTATTGAAATATATAATTACCCGTGATCAAGCTGCAAGTAAAGACCTGTGTCTTTCCCTCACACCTACTTTAGAAACAATCTCTCCTTCATAAACACGAGACATGTCACACTGCTTCACAACTGTGGCACTCTGTACATGGCTGTCCCACAGCAGGAAGGGAAAGATTTCAAAACAACGTAGAGAAATTGAGACCATACCTGCATGCCAGCAAGAAACCAAAAAAAATTACTTTAAATGTATACAAAAGAAGTAGCAAGCTGTTTCAAACCACTGAAACCAAGTCCAAACTAACTTTGTTTTAGTCAGATTTAGTTTGAAATGACATCACGCCCGTTCATTCTTCGATTTCGCTTGATGTGTGTTGGGGCCTTAAGGGAGGTGGTTCTTTCTACACAGGTAGCACTTAAAGACTGTAAAAGGCTGACTCACTGCATGGGCCAAGTCCTGCTGAGAGAGGTAGATTACAGGGCAGTTAAGCTCATAAAAAGAAATTTCTCCTCTTTAGATGTTGCTGCCCCTCTCACAGCACGTCAAGGCACGGCTGCACCGCTGCGGAGGTGCTCGTCTTTCTTTCTTCTTGTTGTTCAGTGCTAGTATTACATGCAGTTTTGCTTATTTTATTCTCCTCTTGCTGCTGGGAAACAAGTCAGACAACGAGATAAAAAAAGCAAGGAGGTGGATTGTTTATAGTCTGGCATTGGCTATTAGGGTTTTTAGGGTCTGTCAGTAGCTGGTTTCCCAGATAAAGATTGACTTACCTCAGCCTTCACTCATGACATGGTGTATGTGTCCAGCACCTCTCATTACAGAACGATCTAAGATCTGACAAGCATATCATGAATCACTGCTCACTGTGTATGTAACAACTGTGAGAAATGCAATGTCTCGCCCTTGGTCCAGGTGAGAACAGGGCTATTGTCTAATATATCGGAAAGTTTGACTCATTATCTCTGACAGATAAGCATAAAAAATGATGAAATGCACTCACAGGGAGTGTGTGCATGGACAGACTGTCTCCTTCACTTGTGTCCATAAACCTAGAAGGTTAAAAGTATTTTTTTAGGCCTCTGGCAGGAAATGGAGTTGGACTGTGACTGGGAAATAAATGCAAGGGTCACATGCTCAGTGTGGAGGTCAAACAATAACCGGCTGATCTCCTTCTCAGTGTAGCATACACACATGTGAGGGTGCTCACTCAACAGATAATAAATATCTTTCATAAGTAATTATATTTTGTTTTTTATTTTTTTGTGATTTTTATATATATACAGTTGCAAGAAAAAGTATGTGAACCACTTGCAGAATCTGTGAAAATAGAGATAATACAAAATGCATGTTATTTTTTATTTAGTACTGTCCTGAGTAAGATATTTTACATAAAAGATGTTTACATATAATCCATAAGACAAAAAAATAGCTGAATTTATTAAAATGACCCAGTTCAAAAGTTTGTGAACCATTGATTCCTAATAATGTGTGTGGTTACCTGGATGATCTACGACTGTTTTTTTGTTGTGTGATGGTTGTTAATGAGTCCCTTGTTTGTCCTGAGCAGTTAAACTGAGCTCTGTTCTTCAGAAAAATCTCCAGGTCCCAAAAATTCTTCAGTTTTCCACCATCTTTTGCATATTTGAACCCTTTACAACAGTGACTGAATGATTTTTAGATCCATCTTTTCACATGGAGGACAACTGAGGAACTCAAACACAACTATTAAAAAAGGTTCAAACATTCACTGATGCTTCAGAAGGAAACACGATGCATTAAGAGTCTGGGGGTGAAAACTTTTGGACAGGATGAAGAGGTCCAAATTTTTCTTATTTCGCTTGAATGTCATTTTTTTTTTTCATTTAGTACTGCCCTTCGGAAGCAACAGAAAATACTTGCATGTTTCCCGAAAGGCAAATTAAATACAATTTACCTTGATCTTCAAATTCCAAATGTTTTCACCCCCCCCATTTATTAATGCATCATGTTTTTTTCTGGAGCATCAGTGAATGTTTGAACCTTTTTTAAAAGTTGTGTTTGAGTCCCTCAGTTGTCCTCAGTGTGAAAAGACAGATCTCAAAATCATTCAGTCACTGCTGTAAAGGGTTCAAATATGCAAAAAATGCTGGAAAAATGAATAATCTGCAGGACCTGGAGGATTTTTCTGAAGAACAGAGCTCAGTTTAACTGCTCAGGACAAACAAGGGACTCATGAACAACCATCACAAAACAAAAAAACAGTCGTAGATCAGTATTAAGAATCAATGGTTCACATACTTATGAATGGGGTTATTTTAATAAATTCAGCTATTTTTTTTGTCTTGTGGATTATATGTAAACATCTTTTATGTAAAATATCTTCCTCAGAACAGTACTAAATAAAAAATAACATGCATTTTGTATTATCTCCCTTATTTTGTTAAAATTATTAACATTTTCACAGATTCTGCAAGTGTTTTTTTCTTGCAAATAAATAAATATATATTATGTATGTATACTCTCGAGTTATGGGGGGCAATAAAAAAAAAATCTTTTTTTATCATTTTAAACCATGAAGGCGAGCTAGTGGATATCACATGTGTAAACTTTGCGTGAGAGTTATGCGGGTGAAGAAGTCTCAAACGCCAGTCAGTTATTCACTACAGAAACTGAAAGTAAAAACTGGCCAAGCTTTTGGCATCTGACGCTGCATTAACGCCGCATATTCTCTTAGATACGATGAGAGATGAATCTAATTTGTTTTCTTAATATTCCTCTTGTGGCCCATAGTGAGAAAAAAATGAGTATTTTTCACAAATCAAGAAGTATTTCATGATAAACAAGTTTTTTAAATGAGGAGTAAGCTATCTAACTAATCTTTTATTATTCTCGCAGCTTGTCGGTTATGTGGTGATGCTCTATGATATTGCGGGGTAAATGAATTGCAATATTAATTTAATAATAAAAGTAGTATAACAATAATAAGAATAATTTAGTAGCCCTGCATGCCCGTCCGCTATACGCCACTGTGAAGGGCTAAACGCGTCCCCCAGGCACGGCATCAAAGCGATTAACTGTTTAATCCAAATCCACATGCATGGACCGTTCAATGTTCAGTACTGCAATGTCCGAGTCTCTCCCGTCTCATGATGTTTCTCATGTGTTGTCAGTTGGCGCAGGCAAGAAAAAAATCTTCCACACTTTGCGACGTTTATCGGCACAGTCAAAAACAACTTAAAAAGGTTGCCAACGTTTACTAGACTGTGGACTAGCTTTGAATCTCTGAACAGTGGCTACACAGGTATCTTTGAATCAGAGCGGTTGAGCTTGGCAAAGCCTCATTTGCTAGCTTATGACAGCCAGAGTCTAATAGATTCCCCTTTTACATTTAATATGAAACACTTACTAAAGCAAAACAATGAACATAATCATGCTGAGGATGTGTAGTTTGAAAAGTGTGTAATTTACGTTGGTACATGGCACCAGTGTTATCTCTTCTACTTGTCAGTACTGTTTCTAAGGCAGAATCTGTCTAACCGTTTTTTTCCTCCTAATCTCCTCCATATCGCTTTAAAATACAGCATTCTGTGTAGAATTCAAATGGGTCCGATACGTTTTGTGGTCTTCGTCGACTTGCACATATGATCCGCTCTGTGCTCTCGTGTCTCTGGACCGGAGCAGGCTGTGTGCACGCTGCGGTGGTTCGCTTGACACTAACGTGAAACCAGACTTCATTCGTCCCCAACTGAAAGAATATTTAAACAGTCTGAATCGTTCCCTATCCCCTAAATACTGCATTATGTGCTATTCACCATATAGAACAGTAATTGTGTGAACAAGTGACTGATTTCAGCCACAGCTTCAGCATCTATTTATAGTGTAGGGGATGGGACGCTTCAGATTCTAGAGAGCATTGATTGGACAGAAAATCTGATGGGAAGCTGAAGTGCAGGGTGATATCATCAAAATCGTTGATCCATTTTGGCAAAAGTGAGAGACTGTAAGTTTTGAAGGCTTATAACTACTAAATGAGAATTTTGTCATTGTTTTGGAACACACTAGCTTATAGATAACCTTAAGGCTAACATATTCATACTAAAAGCCAAAAAACTTCAATGTTGATTTCATGAGGACTTTAATGATAAATGTTTATATGAAATTTTATATGACAGTACATGTGATTTGGTTCATTTATAGTATGTATGGCGGTGACATTCAATGTATACTTGATTCCTATATTGTTTGCAGTGCCTGCTGGACTAAGCATACACACTCCTTGTGATTTGTAATTCCAATTAAACTGGCCAAATACGTTGTGAAGTCCACTTCACGACACACTTTTAGGCGATTGGAATGTACCCAAAGAGTCCTGCGATTTTCCCAGTCACAGAACATGTGACTACTCCAGCTGTCGGCCATCAGCAGCTATTAACTCTCCCCAGATCCTTTTGTGTGAACTCGCTTATGCACTAGACATATTTTTCCCTCTCTTTTATGTGTCAGCGTACATGATTTCATCATGCATGCATCAAGAATGGCGTTTTGTGTTCAGTCTCAGCTTAGATGTGTCTGTTGTCAACCTCTGTGTGGCTGTTTGAACGTGCATGTCACATTTATCATATCCAGTGAGCGTGTCACATGCCGACACATTTCCTGAGCAGTCTGCTCTGCTCTCAGCTGCAAAGGCCATTTTCCAAATGTCAGCCCTTGTAGATTCTCCCTGACTGGCTACCTCATGCTTCCCCATTAGCTCATAGCGAGTTGATTTATTTATGCTTTGGAGAGGGCGGGAAAGGGGGAACTTTTCCCACCAAATGTCTTGGCTTGGTGGAAGCACGAGCCGGACTCTTGGCACACTAACCAAGAAAATGTTTTTTTGCTGGAAGACAGCAGATTGCAATGTTTTATTAGTCATTTGTTAAAGCATGTCTGCCCTGAAAAGGGCAAAAGTAAGGTTTCTCACTGACTTTTCCCCCTTATTAAGAAATAATGTTTTTTGGAGTGAGATGAACGGTATACTTGTTGCACTCAGGGCAGATGTCTTTTTTTCCTGATTATTGCCCATTCTTATGAAAGAAGCCACTGCAGCCCCTGGATGACCATGTCTGTCACCCAGAGAGTCTGTTTGCTGTTACGTTACAAGTGCTTTAACCTAATCTCTGATGCTACAAATTCAAAATAGAGTCATTAGGTTTAAATGGAGAACATGAGCTTATTAGATTGTTGCTCAAAGTTTCTGCCAAAGAACTTTTTTTTTAAGATGAAGCTAAATCAACTCAGTCTTTCATGGCAAGAGTTGCAGCATAAGAGATGCTTTTTCTCAACTTTCTCTCACCTCATTTTTCCAGGAGTACTTTTACTGTGAAAACCCATAAATTAAAACATCAATTCCTGCAAAAGAGTTCACAAAAGCAATCCAATTTCATCTATTAGCAAACATACACGCATTTGAGAACTTAATGAATGACTCACTTTGCATTCTTTCAGTTTGGAATGTAACTAATTTGTGTGAAATCGATTTTGTGTGAATCTGCGTATCGAATTTGGGCACTAGCAAGGATTTTGATCGACTAAACATCGGGACTCTGATGACTCAGTTTTCTTGCAACACGATTATGTGGTTACGCATTAAAGCGCCACTGCCATTTATCAACAACATTGCTGTATAACATGCCAGGACTGAAATCCAAGTATGTTCCTCCGATAACTGTTAAAAAGTCATCATACTGTCATCATTCATTGTGCACGCCTCCTTTTATATCAGCTTGAGAGTGACGAAAACATGACGACGTCATTTTTGGTATGTGAACCTAATTTCTCTTTCAAATCATGTATGAATCTTTCTGTCATTTTTAGGGAGCCATCGATATCATAATTCTCACCAATATTAAAATTATTTACTATTTTGTCTAAAAAAAATGTTGAAACAGTGTTTTTTCAAGATTAATGGCAAAGGTAATCTTAATGTTTTTTTTTTTTTTTTTTTAACTTTTATTCAGTTAAGGACATGTTAAATTGATCAAAAGTGATCATAAAGACTTTAAACAAATAAATGCAGCCTTGGAGATATTCAATAAGAATAGAGATAGATTTTTAAGAATTTTAAGTATTGTAAATATGTTGTATATGTATTAAAATATTATAAATGTATTGTAATTATCACAGTTTGATTGTAGTGGAAATTATGGTAGACTTTTGTAACTATACATTTTTGCTATGGTCTTTTCTCATTAGTTCTTAGTTTCCTACAGGTTGTAAAGTTTATTTGTCTAAATGGAAGTAGCACTAATGTTCTTTTAGTGTAGGTGTCACACATAATAAATTCCTGAAGGGTAAACCAAGAAGCCCTCCATCAAGTTCAGCCACTCTGAGGCAATTACAATTACAACGCAGCTGCATTTTCACCCATTTTTAGGTAACTCTGACATCTACCTATGCACATTCCCCCGCGTCAGTGTGTTTGATCTGATTAGCAGGTATTAATGGATGAAGGGGAGGAGGAAAGAAGTGGGCGGCTCCTTCATACCCCTCCTCCCCGCCGAGCCCCTTCCTCTTTCCCACAGGTGCCAGGGCTTACAGTGCTGGTGTGGCAGAGGGGGAGGGAACACCTGGCAGGCTGTTCCCCCTGATGGTCTGCCGGGTTCAGATGCATTTTCCCAGGCTCCCCAGATGAATGGTCACTAATAGCCGTGGGAGAGAGCTTTGCGAGTGCTGCACAGTGTACCAGGCTGACTCCTCTTGGCAGGCCCTGTGAGGAGGGCTTAAAGCAGTGCTGGCTGCCTGTGACCCAGCCCTATAGCCAGCACAAGTGCACTGCAGCAGATAGCCTTACCGCTGGAGAATGTGTTTACAAGGGCACAGAGGGAGTGATATCTCACTCAGTGAGTGGAGGGATGTGGGACCGGCTGCGGCACTCCATCCATTTCTGATTCTCTCTGGCTGTGTTCACACAGCAGCAGCAGAACACTGTGCTGGCATAGAGTGATTAATACGGTTATGTTCACATGCACTTCCTTTTGAAATGAATTTGATACTGCTGTCAGTATCAATTTAGGATTTGACAAATTGACTTGCGTTTTGATTTGACTTGTTTGTTCTAATGATGCACAATATCGGTTATCAGCTGATGTTAAAGATTTTAAAGGGGTCCTTTTTTAACTTTAGTTAGTGTGTAATGTTGCTGTTTGAGCATAAACAATATCTGCAAAGTTACGATGCGCCATGTTCAATGCAAAGGGAGATAATTTCTTTTACAGAAATCGCTTCTTTAAGGACTACAACAAGGGGCTAGCAGGGACTACAACGAGCTTCTTCATGGGTTGGTGACATCCTAAACCCCAAAAAATACATACACCCTGCCCCTGGGAACATGCAACAAAGGGGGTGAGGCCATGTTGGGCTGCTTTAGAGAAGAGGAAGAGTTGTTGTAGTAGAGTGTTGTTACCATGCCGTCATTTTAGTTGATGCTAGTTGATGAGTTGAATCAACTCCACAACAACTACATAAATTTATCCACTAACCATTCAGAAACATCCAGTTGTGACTTCTTCCTGAGTCTCTCTTTCAGACCATCGTCATTTTGGCTGCTTTCCAAAATGGCGTATTTTTGCTCACACCCAAATAGGGGCAAATTTGACAAGCTATAATAAATGATCTGTGGGGTATTTTGAGCTGAAACTTCACAGACACATTCTGGGGACACCAGAGACTTATATTACACCTTGTAAAAGGGGCATTATAGGTCCCCTTTAAAAATATTCTATATAGATATTACACAGTTCAAAGGTTTGTGGTCAGTAAGATTTTTTTTATTCTAGTGTGTTCTATATAAAAAACTCACTTACTGTTTGACTTTCTCGCTATCTTTGCCCCCTCTCCAACAGTTTGCAATCAGAGCGTTCTGTTTCTGCCCACGTGCCCCGTAGCCTTTAAATATAAAGCATGTGGTGGCATTAGCAGCAGTTACCTGCCCCGGAACATGTGAGAGGGACTAGGCAGGATTACCAGCATGGGAAATGGAGACCTGGGAGCAGGAGCTGTCGAAATTCCTTGGGCTCTTTTGACTGCCTGTCAGTCTGTCTGTCTCCTTGTTCTAGAATTAGCCCTTGATGCTTTGTCATGTTGCAGTTGCTGTGCAAATCCACCTCCTAAGTCCCACGTCTCACTGTACAGAAAAGCCCCTGGACAGCCGGACTCTTTCCGCAGACCTTTCTCCCACGCTTTCACACACAAACTCTCAAATACACAAATCTACACAGCTTTAACACACCCACCTTTGGCCTGAAACTGATGTTTATACATTCAGTATGACTAGATCTCACCACACACACCCCTGTCTTTCGTCCGGGGTCAGCGGTGTTCCTCTGGTGCTGTCCCACCACAGGGCTCTGTATGTAATTAGGGATTGGGGAAGGAGAGCTTGATCAGTATGGGATTCATGGGACTGTTTCTCGACCACAATCTGGTCAGGCAGACTCATACACACATACAGACACAGCCTTCGTGAACCCAGGCTATACATGCCGCCTGACCAAACTTCACTTCAGGAATTACTAAATCGTTTTAGAGGATCACCCAGCTTTTTCCCCTCAACGTTTTCAATTCAAGGTCCAACAGCAGATCAAATAGCAAGTCATGTGCTCAGGGTTAATGGTGCCTTTCTCCGTTGAATCCATCATTATTTTTTGGCCATTATTATATTGTAATTGAGTACATATTTGTCTGGTAAAGGAAGTTTGATTGTTCTTCCACTGTAAATGGCATTTCATATTTCGTCATTAAGAACTTGCAGGCATCAGTGCGCTGTCCAGGTGAGTCAGTTTTAATGCACACAAATTCATAATCGCACAAGCGGGATAGATTTAGTAGGAGAGAGAGATGAGGAGGTCTGGATTCAATGACAGGCCTTAGCTCAGGTTCAAAACCTTAAGCACTGCAGAACAGCACATAAGTCAAGTTTTCAGAAGCCTTCCCCACATCGTTAATCTGCTGGAATCAAACAGGAGGAATGTGTTTCTCTGCCCTCATTCACACCACTTTTCTCTGTTTGCTCTTGTGGCATCCTTAAGGGTCCCAGATTCCTGTATTTACTGTATCATACCTGCATATAATTTAAGTATTTATGGATACCAAAATATGTATATACTGTGTAAGTTGCACTTATAAAACTGGTTACAAAACCATAATTTAGTCTAATTGCTGTCTGTTCGGACAGGACTAGTTTTCCATGAGAAGGTCTGGTAATTTTGTCTTTCACAGATTTACAATGTGATTTTAATCCCATCTGAATCGAACATGCACACACACACACACACACACACACACACACACACACACACACACACACACACACACACACACAAACACAAGCTCAGTAAATATTGTGGAGTAAATTACTTGTTTTTCAGTGGTCTCCTGAGAAGACTAATCTTCCTGATAGGAATGTCTGTAATTGTGACACATTATTTCCTCATAGTGCTGCTCATTTATTTTGACCTTTGTCAAATGTAGTTACTAAAGCTCATTTTGTCAATATGTTGCCTTGGTGTACTTTCATTATTTATTTCTATATAATAATAATAATAATAATAATATTGCCAGCTTTCTGGGTGAAACAACATTTGTTGCTTCACTTACTGTTAGATTCTCATCTGACTGCTCATAAACTGCCATTGTAGTTGCAACTACAGGTATGATGCTCACCTTAGTTTCTTCCTTTAGTTATATACACAATCTGACTGGTTGACGAGCGTTCTAAGGGGTGCAATTGTTTTCTGGGAAACACACGGCTAAAGTAGTTCTAGGCAGGTCTTGACTGCATTACAGTTCCATATCACTTCGCCAAATGATTTCAGTTATTTCAATAGGTGCTTACAGCCTACAACCGCAAAAGAAACAAAACCCACAACGACACCGACCAAGCAAATAAATACAGTAAACAATAGGATAAAAATGACAAATTATTGTCATGGTTTTTACCACAAAATAGGTTTCTCTTTTTCTCTCTCTCAACTGCATTAATAATTGTATTATTCTGCTATCAATGGCTCAAGCCTCCATTACTGGTTCTGAAATGACGTTTTGGAATTAGCAATGGAGGCTTGAGATGAGATGCGTAAGAAATTAGTCCCACACACAAGAGTGTTTTAAGGACAAAAACCTGACAAATGTCTTGAAATATAACATCTGAATGGTGTCGCGAGGTGTAGTGACCATAGTATAAGCAGAATAATTAATTCCGGACCATTGAATTATTAGAAAATAATGCACACGCTTCGCGCCGTGGCCACATTACCACCTCGGGTGTGCGTTATTTTCTAATAATTCAATAGCCTGTCATCAATTATTCCTTACATGTTTCATATGCACTACTATCCAAAAGTTTGGGGTTAGTAAGATTATTATTTTTTTTTTTTTGAAACAACTTAGTACTTTTATTCAGCAAGGATGCATTAAATTGATAGAATGTGACAGTAAAGGCATTTTATAATGTTACAAATGATTTCAATTTCAAATAAATGCTGCTCTTTTGAAAGAATCACGATTTCCTTAAAAAAATATTAAGCGGCACAACTGTTTTCAACATTGATAATAAGATATGTTACTTGAACACAAATCAGCATATTGGAATGATTTCTGAGGGATCATGTGACACTTAAGACTGGAATAATGGCTGCTGTTAATTCAACTTTGCCATCTGAGGAAAGAATTACATTTACATGAATTAAATAGAAAACAGTCATTGTATTTTTGATCGGGTAAATGAAGCCTTGGTGAGCATAAGATACATTTCAGCCAAAAGTATATCTTAGAGAGACATTGTAGTATTTAAAATTTCATTCAAGAATGCTGTGTTGGTGTTAAATCATTAGATGTTCTCACCCGTTTTCATAGCCATGCTGGTGTCATATACGTTTATAGTGCAGGTGTAGGCAATAAGTTGTTAAGTGTTGTGTTAGGAGCTCTAATTAAAGGGAACATCTGCTGGAACAAGAGGTGGGATGTTCTGTTTGAATGTGACTGATCACAGTCTTGTTCCTTGTGCTGTGTCATGGTAAAGCTTATTATAGGCCTTTTGGTCAATAAATGTCACCATGTTAGGTTTTGGTCTTGGTTTTGATTATTTTGTGAAGACTATAGAAGGAGTTTCTGAAGCCGCTCCATTTACTTATCTTTACAGTTCTCCTTTTGATCATGTGTTGCATCCTCCTGTTGGGCCACATTGCAGCATTTCATAACCATGCTGAAGGGTCACCCAAATGTTAAATTGAACACTCATGTGCAAATATTGTTTCAGGTGGACGTTGAACAGAGTGATAAGACACACCGACCGCTCGGCCCAGGCTACAGTTACGCAGCCGGGTGTGATGTTCTTCCAGGAAAACCCCTGCTCGGCCCTTCCATGTGGCGACCCCCGTGAAACACTCACACACATACGCACAATCACCCGGGAGCCCCACCCTGACCCAGTAAGAGCGGAGGATAAGATCTTGGAGGGTGATCATTCACATCAAAGAGAGGAGTGAGAGAAAATATTTCTACAAATTCCAACTCTGTCACCTAGACACCCGCTCTCCACCCGCCATACCCGGTTTTCATGTCTGTGAGATCGCGTCTGTTGCACACAGTAGCTATATACTCAGATATCACGGATAGTACCCGGTTTTACCACCAGAAATCGTATCTGATGTTGTCTGTTTTTAGAGCTTGATGTGTTTAGATTGTACAACCTCTTTGGCTTGTCAAGATCTAGACTGCGGTGCTGAGAGATGATTATTATTCTTTCGCATGTTGAGCTGTCTGTGCTCTCCATTTGTTTAGAGCTGATGAGATTTTTATAGCTCATGTTCTTCTTTGAACTCTGAATCAATGGAAAGAATGGCTCTAGTTGGAGACAAGGGATCACTCACCCTGCTTTTCCATTTTATTTCACATTCCTCTTTACATTCTTCTGGTTTGTTGACTTTTTGTTCTCTCTATTGTTTTCCCAGGAAGTGGTAAAAGCTCCAGGAGGGGTCGTGTATGCGTGTGTACTGATGTACTGTATATATTTCTGCCTTGGCTTAGTGTCAGCGAAGCCTTGCATGTATTTTGTGATTGTTGGAACACTTTTCCTCTGAGGGCATCTCAATCGTCTTCTCACATCACATGCTACTTGCATGCAACATTTTCAATTACAAAAAGAACATTTGTTTTTAATGTAAGTCTATAAGCAAATTTGGCTGGAAAATAATGACATATGATGTAAAACATTATCAGTTGGCAATTAGTTTTTAACACAGTCTTACTGATGCATCCAAAACTATCTCAACTATTTTTTTTTTTTGCAAAATTCGACACAACCTCATCAGTGTTAGCCAGCTAGATAACATTATCTTGTTGACAAATCAGTGGAATTTGCAAAAATAATGTAGAATACACCAGAGAAATCCAAATATTTTAAGTTTGCAAGGCATACGAATAGTTGTAGCCTAAAGTTCTGTCTACTAGACTAAATCTCTTTCATGCTGAAATTAACACATTTCAGTGTTTAATTTTATGGGCACATTTGTTTACTTTTGCATGATAAGCAATCTTGATACAGTGTTGAGTCGCCACTTGTAATATCTGGGTCCTGAATCAAAAACAGTTGAGAACCGTTGCTGTAAACATCGGTCTTTATCTAGATAACTCCAGTATTTTCAATTCTTAAAGAAGGGGTGCTTAAGAACTGAGAAGTGCTTAAACTGAGACACTGAGATTCACATTTAGCAAGAATTGAAGCTGCAAGAGCCTTTTTTTTTTAATCAACCAACAGCTGATTTATCAAAATGAGCCTTTTTGTGGTTTTACTCTAGAGCAGACTCCTCTGTCGGCCTTGTCTTGGGAATTGCCTATTTGAAGTGAAGGAAAGGAGGAAACACAAATGCTATTAAACTTCTTCTCCCTCCTTACCAAAAAAAAAAGGAGGATGGGTCAATTTAAGTTGGGATGGACATGAATGAAATGGACTTGACTGAAGGTTTTGAAGCACACAGGAAAGATGCCCATTTCTTTATCTCCTGAAATATGCAGATTATCAATCTGTTGTTTGTTCTATCCATCCACACCAGAGTTAAAAAGGGAAAGAACGTCCCCTAGGCTCTTGATGCTTAGCAGAGAGACTTATGTTATGAGCGAAGAGTTTTATTTTCCCATAACTCTCCCAAGCTTTCGGGGCGGCTCGTTGCATACTTGAATGATTAGGAGCAGGAAAGATAAAACGCTGATACTGTCCACGCACACTTTATATCACCCTCATTGAATTTGGTAGGGTTCCATGTGCCATCTTGATCTCTCTACCGGTGTTGCCTTTCTCCCTTAAGCACTTTGAGGTCCAAACCATCTCAAAAGCATATAAATCTGATATTGAAATCCTCCTCGGTTAATTCTTTGTGATGGAGAGGAACACCCGAGGGAGCATCTGATTCATATTATTAGTCATATTAACCTGCATTGCTTAGATGAACAGTTCTGTGAAGGTAGGTGTTGCTGTTCCCACTAGTCTTATATCACTTCCCTTAAGCAAAAAAAAAAAAAGAAAAAAAAAAGAGCACCAATCGCCTGGAACCTTGACATGTATATCAACTTTAGGAGCCAGTTTGGCAGGCTCACCGGGGTTTCACACAAGATGCTTTCTTATTCTCGTAGGTGAGATAAAATAACATTTATGATAATTAGTTTGTATCTTGGATACAGCAACTTGAGTTTGGGGTTTAATAGGGTTTAAATTCTCTGTTTGTTGTTTCTGTCAGTGTTTATGATCATGTTTGAGCCTTGAATGGAAGTTATTTCAAAGCAAGTTTGTGCAGGAAGTTTGATGCTGAGCTCTAATTTACCTTCCTTCTTTACTGTGACAGATTGTACCGTTGTTTTTAGAGTGCAGTTAGTTTGACTGCCAATGGAGGAAAAAGGTATTGTAGATAATTCAAAAAACGAGAGGAGCTGCTGTTAAGCAGTACTTGTGAAGTGGAAGAAAGTAAGAGGTAGATCCATCAATCACATAGGGGGGGTGCTGATGACAGTTTTGTGGCTGGCAGACACTGTAATTGCATATCATTACCTGGAGAAGCACATCAAGCTCCCGTTTGAGGACCTAGCTAGCTGTTAGTGGGGCCTGCAATGACATCAGCTGGTAAATCTGTCTTCTCTAATGCATTTCTGCTCATTTGACACATCTAACACACACTCTGACGATAGACAAATGTTCTCGATGTGAGGCTGTTTTAGAGTGCACACATTGAGTTTGTTTTTCTGAATGGTTTCTATGATCTGAACCGATATGCTTAAGCACTTGGGGTCATAAGATAGTTGTCCGATCCATTTTGTGTGTATTTTATGGTCCTGTGGCAGCCTAGAGCAGTCTCTCACAGACAGGCGGAGAGGCTGAGGGGTCTATTCAGGGCATAGAGTGAGAGCTGATGGATTCCCATGCCTGTTTTCTTGTTTACAGCTGCACCAGCAGATAGCTAGCGTGTTCACCAGGCCCCCTCTCTTGCTGACAAATTCCTCCCAGATTAAGCAACAGTGCTCTGCCTTCGCGTCTAGTGGATCTTGCATTCCTTGGACAATGACAAACAGATCTAGGCTGGATTCTTCCTTTGCCCACTGTCTCTTAAATTAAAACAGAATGGTTGTGTCATTGCTCCAACACTAGGAGGGTTGAATGAGCTTGTTTTCTTGGCATGGTAACAGTGAGTGGGTATGGTTGCTCCAGCAACTGTAAAAGTGAATGAAGACAATGTTAACATCACTAAATGCTTCATATAAAGAAGGTTCAAGTTAAAAATGAAAAAGTGTCTCACTTAATTGAATTGAATTTTGATTTTCTTGGTACAAACCATAGATAATGAAAAAAGTGCTGTGTATATAATATAATACATATATATAAAAAAATTAAATTAAACAAAAATTTAAATTAATTTATTATACATACATGTGCAAAAGTATTAGGCACGTATTTTCACCCTCAAAAAAGGGATCTAAGACAGTTATTTATATCTTTTGCTGTAGTGTGTCAGTAGGAAATATCAGTTTACATTTCCAAACATTCATTTCGCCATTAATTGTAATAATCCAGTGATATTTTTGTATGCACAAGCAGTCTGACAACAGCCGGTGCTCCACACAGAGATCTGATCTCACCATCATTGAATCCGTCTGGGATTACATGAAGAAACAGAAAAAACTAAGACAGACTAAATCCAGAAGAACTGTGGCCGTGTCTCCAAGACATTTTAAGAAACTTGCCTCCAAAGCTACCTGAAAAACGATGTGCAAGTATACCCGGACAAAAGCTGTTTTAAACGCAAAGGGTGGTCACACCAAATGTTGATTTGATTTAGTTAATAGAAGTTAAAGTTAATAAAATGTAAATTAAATTAAAATAATTTAAATAATTTTTTTTTTTTTTAAAAGAAACACTTGATTTGCTCAGTCCGAATCGTTGGTGTATGTATGTATGTATGTATGTACTCTACTGTGCAAAAGTCTTAGGCACGTTAGTATTTTCACACCAAAGAATGGTTTTAAGTCAGTTATTTATATCTCTTGCTGTAGTGTGTCAGTAGGAAATATCAGTTTACATTTCTAAAAATTCATTTTGCCATTAATTGTAATAATCCAGTGATATTTTTGTATGCACAAGCAGTCTGACAACAGCCGGTGCTCCACAAACTAAATCCAGAAGAACTGTGGCAACATCTCCAAGACGCTTGAAGAAACTGACCTGCAAAGCTACAGTACTGTGAGAAGTTTTAGGCACTTGTGTAAAAATACTGTAAAGGGAGGATGCTTTCAAAAATAATGTCATAAATGGATTTATCTATTAACTAAATCAAATCAATCTTTGGTGTGACCACCCTTTGCATTTAAAACAGCTTTTGTCCAGGTAAACTTGCACATTGTTTTTCAGGTAGCTTTGCAGGTCGGTTTCTTCAAGCGTCTTGGAGATGTTGCCACAGTTCTTCTGGATTTAGTTTGTCTCAGTTTCATCTGTTTCTTCGTGTAATCACAGACAGATTCGATGATGGTGAGATCAGATCTCTGTGTGGAGCACCAGCTGTTGACAGACTGCTTGTGCATACAAAAATATCAATGGATTATTACACTTAATGGCGAAATGAATGTTTGGAAATGTAAACTGATATTTCCTACTGACACACTACAGCAAGCTATATAAATAACTGGCTTAAAACCATTCTTTGGCGTGAAAATACTAACGTGCCTAAGACTTTTGCACTGTAGTGTACATACATACATACACCAATGATTCGGACTGAGCAAATCAAGTGTTTCTTTTTTTAAATAAAAATTTTATTTAAATTATTTTAATTTAATTTACATTTCACAATTTTTATTCTTATTATTACATATGTAGACTGTAAATTGCTTAATATAGTGCATGATATTCTCAGATTAGAAACTGCTTTCAGACCAGTTGAATGACATCTATCTTGAGTCCACAACAGCAGGTCTACAACGAAAATGTCCTTTTTTCGAAAGAGTGTTTGAGCTTTGAATAGATTTTTTGGTAATATCCAGAATGCTTGTTCAGTTCTGATTCTTTTTGAAGGATGTCAATCGTGAATGAGTCACAAACTAATCTTGGTTTATGTATTCCATCAGTTTGATTGGCCTTTGTATACACCCTATTTATTAAATTCTTTCTTTGTGTGAACATAATTGTGCAAACAGAAAATTTAATAATAAATCTTCATTTATTCTCCTGTCATCTTACCGTTGCAAAATAAATGCTGACAGAATGATCAGGTCTTATATCATAATGAAGAGGTTTATTTTGTGAAAATTACCTGCTGACTGTACATTATCCTACTTTAAGTTATTTTATTATGTGAGAAAAATGAGATTGCTGAATGCATCACGAGAGGCACAAAACTAGCACAGTGTTATTTACTATAGAGTATAGCAGTTATTATACTAAAATATTTGACCTCAGAATGCAGAAATCGACCAATCACAATTGAGTATTTCAGAGAGCCGTGTAAGAATAATAAATAACAGTCTTTAGTGCTAATTTTCAGCCACTCAGCCAGTGTTTAGAGATTTTTGCTGTCTAAAATACAGGTTATGCAGGCAAAGTGGCACATTATATGCTGTTCTCAAAGGAATGAAGGATGAATTCATAAAAATCTCTCACCAGTAGAGGCTGTAAATAGTTTCAGCGTTCAGTCAGTCTTGTTACAGTGGACTTCAAAGGCCAAGAAGCCCCTGGTACTGCTTACGTTCATGCCTGAACTATGATGAGGCTTCTTTCTCATTTGCTTAAAGGCTTTGGTATTTTTCAGACATTAAACAGCCTTTGAGCGGTGTCATATTTGGCAGACATTGGCAGCCTTTGTTCTGGCCTTTTGCATGGCCACATATAATTGATAACGCCCATGTTCAGTAGATGTGTCACAGACTATTAATGCAGTGCTGATTTGCATTTAAAATTATTTTCCGTAGAAAAATGTTTCCTCATTCGTAAACATGGATTTGTTTAAACAAACAGGCAGTCCTAAATGTGATTAGTTCATGATTAGCTTAATGTGTCAAACCCATGCTGTTTCAATATTACCTGTTCTAAATGTATTTTGACATGTAACGGATTTGACCATAAAATGTATTTGCTTCTGCAGGTGGGAATGTTCGTCTGGCAGTGCACTTCATGAAACGACACGTCAACTTGAGATGCATTGTCAGGCAGCACTACAGAGGTAGTTTATTTTCTCTCCTCCTAGACTAAAGGAAAATGATTTGAGTATTTTTTTTCCACATTAAGTTGCCTCACGAAACAGATGATTGTATCAGAAGCACCTGTGTTGTTATTAGTTCGTACAGCTGTCAGGCTCAGTCGGAGGTCACTGTCCGGATCGTTTTTATTTTGGAAAAAGACGACTGAAATATGTTCACTTAGTTGGCAACTCAGAACATGATTCAAAGTACGTTTTGTGCTGAACTTGTGGTTTCAAGTCAAATTTATACAGATCTAAGAGAAACTTCTTTGAAGAAACCACCCATTATATTTGGCTAGACAGTAAGAGACGAATGCACTCTGTCCTAATAGAGGCAGAGCTCAAATATTTGAGACTAAAACCGAGTCCACCCAAGCCAGGCTTGACAGCAGCTTACAGGGAAAATGTGGTTTGCTTATCATAGTAAACAAGTTCAGACTAAAGTTTGTATCTTTAGAGGTATGGCATGTCAGACTCTGTGAAGGAAATTACATGATTTATGTTTAACACAGCTCAAAGAAATACGACCAAAGTAGGAGCGTACAGACCAATAAGGCTGTCCGGTATAGATTATTTTAAGTGATCTAGGAAAAACAACATGGAGAAAAAGTAGCTGACCAACAATTTGCTTGGCCTTCATTTTTCAAGCTAAATTTGGCCAGGTTTGAAGGAAATAAACCGGAAAATACATCAAACAATGTGGTTTGTTTTACTTGTATCGAGTTACATATTTGAAACTTTATTGACTGAGGGGCAGTGGGGACATGAAGTCGCCCAGTGTTGACATTCAACTTTATGGCAACTTTGCCATTTCCTTAAAAACAACAAATAAAGCTTTTTCAACAGTATTCAATATTTCCCATGAAGAGGGCATTGAGGTCAGTTTATGCTGTTGAAGGCAGCTCCTGTAAATTCATCTTAGTCGCTTAACTCTGTGAGAATTTCTTATAAATAGCATGCATATTTTCAGCTCTCTTTCCATTTTGCCCTTTGTTTCAAACAGAAACTTTACTGTATATTATATTCTGCTAAATGGTTTCCTCATCACTTTAGCTACAGCTTCATCAGTAATTTTTTTTTGACCTTCACAGAGTTGCGTGTGTTTCCCGAGCGTGTTGTAGTGTGTGCCAGTCCTCCAGAGAATTCTGCACTTCCCAATGGAAATCTGAACCTGGATGTGGTAAGAGCTGCTTATGTTATGAAATAAAGTTTATAATCAGTGTTGGAGAAGCTACTTTGAACATAGCTTGCCAAGCTACAGTTTACTTAAATGTAGTTAAGCTACAGTAAAGTGACCCTCTTTAAAAATAGTTGGCTACACTATAAGCTAACAAAACTGTCTATTGAAGGGGTAAACTGATTTTATTCTATGGACAGTCTGAGGGCTTGCCCAAGATGGTGACTAGTTATTCTCCAGCTCTTTATATAATATATAAAGAATGTAAGAAAATTAAGTACATGTGTCTTTAATGTATGGTGCTTCCCAATCTTGAACCTATTCTGGATTCTGGACTCATGTAGTTAATTCCTATGTGTTTTGTTCTCCCCTCTCGCTTATTATGGGGCGACAAATGAGTAGATGGAAAGGGCTGATTGGTGAGGCTCTTTATACGCTATACTGCTCTCTGAGGTGGACCACTAAATGCCTTTGGCCTAAGACATGGAGCCCTGGCTTCTACACACCAGTGAGTGCAGCATGTAAATATGACCACTGAGCGCATACATTGAAAGTTTATATTAGGGGTTTTCAAACTTTTTAAAGCCTAGAACCCCCTTTCTAAAATCTAAAGGCACCTGTGTATTTTAAGACCCATGTGAACTGTGTAGAAGAAATATAGTATTTGTGATATTTGATGATATGCTTGACCTATAGAAAATGCTAATGATATGAAATTCTGTGTGTATTATACCGGTTTCGATGGTAACCATGATATTTTAAAAAATTATATACCGTTATCTTGTTAATTAGGGGTGTAGCAATATACTGATATTGGCGATAACCCTATTATTTCAAATGAATAGTACGCATATGATAATATGACACGTAAATTATCCAGCGCCAGTATCATGTTTACGCCAAATTCTGACCTCAACATCTGAATGTCGCAGCAGAAATCGAGACTCATCAGACCAGGCAACATTTTCTAATCTTCTATTGTCAAATTTTGTTGAGCCTGTGTGAATTGTAGCCTCAGTTTCCTGTTCTTAGCTGCTCTGTAAACCCTAGAGGTGGTTGGGCGTGAAAATCCCAGTAGATCAGCAACTAAGATCAGCCTAATTATACAGGACTTCTTTAAAGGTCGTGTTCACCCAATTACATTTAAAGGTATAGTTCACCCCAAAATCACATTTTTGTTATCATATTCTCACCCTCATGTTGTTCAAAACCTGTATGACTTTCTTTCTTCTGTGGGACATAGAAGAAGTTTTGAAGAATGTTGGTAACCAAACAGTTATGGTTACTCTTGACTTCCATTGTAAGGAGAAAAACATTTCTCAAAATACCTTCTTTTATGTCAAACCGAAGTCATTCATACAGGTTTGGAACGACATGAATAAATGACGATGACAGAATTTTTTTTTTTTTTTTTTTTTTTTGGACAACAATGCAATGTTCATCCATTATTCCTTTAAGACCAATTTGTCGAGAGGTCATTCAGTGAATGCACTGATGAGTTGATTTTTGATACATTTTTGATGTAGTTTTGTACATCCCGAGATGTTATAGGGTTATTCATCTTGAAGCTACAGTAGGAAATTTAATCCAGGATTCACATTCTGAAGTAATGAATTGCATCACTGGTACACTATGTATTTTGCCTCGGAAACAAGACCACAGTTTTACTTGGCTCACACACATGCCCTCTTACTCACCCACTTTTATGGCAACAGTTGTGTGTGAGTATGAAAACTGTGATTTGGTTTAACAGGATACTCAGAGGTAGAATCTCTGGAGCCATGAATGTCCAAGTGAAAGAATCCTTGCATGGACTTCCTCCTGTGTGTCCCGGGTCCTTATCTGTTTCGTCTTCGCCCCAATCAGATCTTCTTCAAATCTTTTCATGTCCACTTCTTCCCTCTGAGACTCTTGGTTGTTTGTACTCCATCTCCCAATAGAATCCTGGGAAATCTGCACAGAGCCGCCCACCTTGGGTGGACATCAAGGACGAAGACAGTCTCCCATCTATCCTGCCATTAATGTCGGTACTTTTTCGAGTTGAATCATTTGCCGTTGTTTTTCTTTAAGACGTTTTCTTTCTGCCCTTTTTTCCTGCGTTGCTTTGGCTTTCAATGAAAGCAAGAATTGTAATAATTTGAGTGAAGTTATCCAGTTCGACAGTGAAAAGTTCACATTGTGTAACCGCTTTTCCAGTTCATGGAAGCAGGGCCCTTGTTTTTGCATTCCCCTGCTCAGGATGTGGTTCTCTGTGCTTGTATATGCTGCGAGGAAGGGTTAGCAGGAGCTTGCGGTGGTGCTCTTGCTATTTGGCAGATTGGAGGAGAGAGGCATCAGGAGAGTGAGTTGGAGTTTCTCTCATGACAAAACAATTATTTCAGTTGCTCCGCTCTAATTTGTCAATGGCAGCCTTTTCCTACAGTTCTTTCTCTCTTTTTGATCGAAGTTAGCCAGGAAAGTTATGAATCTTAATAAGAAATGCAGCTCGGCTGTATGAGTAACATATGATGTAGAATTTCAATTTGAAAATGATAATGGCTCAGTGAATTTGTTCTTCCAGTGTTGTCATATGTTTATGGTGAGTTTCTCTCACCGCAGAGCTTGACAGTGAGAGTCTGAATGACGCCACATGTTTTGAGGCAGTTTGGGAATTTGTCTGTGGTCCTTCCATTTGATTTAGTGCTCAGTTTGCAAAACAAAGTTTATATCAGCCGCTCAGAACTGCCATAACACCTATCCAGAGGTCTTAAGGTTAGACTCTAAGAACGAGCGGTGATGTAACGTGTTGTTTCTTTCAGCAAGAGAGAGCGTGAAAAATATATATGGTATTATTTGGAAAGTCACCGGTTCAAACCCTGGAAGGGGTGTTTCATGAACTGGAAGGTGACTTGTATCCTCTGTCAAAGTAAGATTAACGGTTTCTTGAGTGATTCACATCCTGTGCTGTGGTCTGATGTGGGTCAAGCGGGAAGGATTCTTCATTGTTGCGTAGCAAAAAAGGCGATGCGGGTGCACAGTCAGCACAGCATCATGTCATTACAACTGAGACGGTAGACATATCTTCCTTTTCCTTTTTATGTACTGTCTCAAACACCTTGAGTAGTCGAGCTTAAATTGGGTCTGTATTTGGTCACACATACTGTACACCACTGTTTAAAAAATTGGGTTCTGTAAGATTTTTTGAAAGAAGTCTCTTACCCTCACTAAGGCTACATTTATTTGATCAAAAATACAATAAAACAGTAATATTGTGAAAAATTTTTACAGTTAAAATAACTCTCTTTATTTTATTATATTTTCAAATTATTATAATTTATTCCTGTGATTGCAAAGATGAATTTTCAGTCTAACATGACATGATTTGGTGCTCAAGATATCAATGCTGAAAACTGTC
Source organism: Ctenopharyngodon idella (assembly GCF_019924925.1). Taxonomy (NCBI): domain Eukaryota; kingdom Metazoa; phylum Chordata; class Actinopteri; order Cypriniformes; family Xenocyprididae; genus Ctenopharyngodon; species Ctenopharyngodon idella. The sequence goes on along the minus strand of NC_067232.1, from coordinate 15,796,547 downwards.
ATGCTGCTTAATATTTTTATGGAAACTGATCTTTTTTTTTTTTCAGGATTCTTTAATGAATATAAAGTTCAAAACAGCATTTACTTGAAATAGAAGTCTTTTGTAACATTACAAATGTCACTTTTGATCAATTTGCACTAACTTTTGAATCAATCTAAGTTAGGGATGGGAATTATATGGATTTTATAGATTCTTCTTAAAGGGTTAGTTCACCCAAAAATGAAAATAATGTAATTTATTACTCACCCTTATGTCATTCTACACCCATAAAGTTATTTTTGATTAAATCCAATGGCTCAGTGAGGCCTCTATAGACAGCAATGTCATTGAACTTCTTAAGAAAACAGTTCATCTGAGTTCAGTGGTTCAATCTTAATATTATAAAGCGACGAGAGAACTTTCTGTGCACCAAAAAAAAAAAAAAAAAAAACGCCTTTTCAACGATATCTAGTGATGACCGATTTCAAAACACTGCTTTGAATATTTTGTTTCGAATCAGTGATTCGGATCGCGTGTCAAAACGCCAAACTGCTGAAATCACGTGACTTTGGTGCTCCGAATCACTGATTTGAAATAAAAGATTCGAAGCAGTGTTTTGAAATCAGCCATCATTAGACATCGTTGGAAAGTCGTTATTTTGTTTTTTTGGCGCACAAAAAGTTTTCTCGTTGTTTTATAATATTAAGATTAAACCACTGTAGTCACATGAACTGTTTTAATTATGTTTTGGGTACCTTTCTGGATCTTGAGAAGTTCAATGACATTGCTGTCTATAGAGGCCTCACTGAGCCATCGGATTTAATCAAAAATAACTTAATTTGTGTTCTGAAGATGAACAAAGGTCTTACTGGTGTGGAACAACATGAGGATGAGTAATTAATGACAGAATTTTCATTTTTGGGTGAACTAACCCTTTAACAGTTTTTCTTAAACTGAAGTACCTTTTGTTACAATAAAACAGTTCCAAATGTGTATCTTTGACTATACTCATTTAATAAATACAGTACATTAATTAAAGGGATAGTACCCAAAAATAAAATGTTGGAATCGTTTACTCATCCTCGTGTTGCTCCAAACCTGTGTGGCTTTCTTTTTTCTGTGGAACATGAAGATATTTTGAAAAATCTTTTTTTGTACAATAAAATCCATGCTTTCCAGTGTTGTTTGGACCCCACTGACTTTAAAATATCTTTGTTTGTGATCCACAGAAGAAAGAAAGTTTAGTATTTTGATGGTGCCCCATCTGTTCTTCTGGATGTGTGCTGGAAGAACAGTGCAGATAGCAGCCTTGTAATGAAGCGGTGGATCAAAGCTCAGGGCAGATGTGTTTTTACAGCCTCCTCTCCCTTTGGGGAGAGCCACAGTGTTTATGGACATAACTTTATCCTTTCTTTGTTCCTCTCCTATCTCCATTTCTCACGGTTTCCAAAAGCAAGCCACACAACACTGTCATTTCAGGGCTTCTTGGCCAAACTCATTGTCACCTAATCTGGTTTGTATCTTCAGAAACAAAGAGGTGGATTTCTGGAGTGGTTATGGTTTATAGATACTCTTTATGTAAGTGCTCTGGTTTAGATGGCTGGAGTGTTGTTCTGACAGGTACTTAGAGAAGACATACACCATTTGTGTATTTTATCACCAAGAGAAATAAAAGGTTGTTCTGAATTGTATTCATTGTATAGGGTGACGGGCATTGTAAGGTGTCTAAGCTCTAGTTTCTCTCTATTTCTTCATGTTTGTTTGCATTGTTCTTGCTGTGTTGACAGAAATTTAGTCCAAACAACCAACTAAAATGAAGCTTCCAAGTAAGCAAGCCTGTGTCACGTTAGACTCAAGTCTCCTCAAAGGCATCATCTTTGTGAGGACAGCAATGTTACACAATCATGACTATGTTCAGACTTTCCATGATGGTAAAAAAAAATTGTGTGGGTGCTGCTGTGGTTTGTTTTAGCCTCTCCAAGCAAAAATGTTCTAAATGATCACAGCACGTTATTCATAATAGATGGATCTCTTGGCTACTGAATTAATAAGGTACGAAAGACTGTGCCATATTGTAAATATAGTCATGGACACAGTGTTGTGAGGCACGACAACCCCTTTAGCTGTCACTATTTCCACAACAAATATTCAATTATATATATTTTAAAAATATAAATACATATGATAAATTATATTATACATTTTTATTTTGTTTTAAATTATTATACATGTATTAAAATTATTAAAAATTACAATTAAATTAATATAAATTATATTCGTAATATAAAAAATAGCTGCTTATATAAAACTTACAGCTTTAATAAATACAGCTATATAATAAAAATGTTAAGGATTCAAATGTTTATTACAACAAGCAAATTCATTCTGTTAGAAGATATAAGCCATGACATGTAAATTAAAGTTATTGACCAATCAGTGGGAAGAAAACTGGTATCAGTAGGCTGTTCCAGTTCTTTAAATGACAATCTTTTACTAATAGTCATGTTTAAAAAGTTACATAAAATTGTATTTTATGTAACTGACTCATATTGTAGTCAGTGGGAGCAAAGCAACTTTGTTTCATATGACAGTGATGTCGCGTTGTGTCTTGCCCTGGTCGTGCCATTCGTTTAGCGGTAGTTGAAACTTCCATGGTGACTCTAAGTGTAGATCCAGTGTGTGCTTTGTAAAATCTAGCGTTCAAAGCAGACCTTAGCTGCGATGTACATAAAAGGTAAAATGTGAGACTACAGATGTTCAGTACAGTAATAATTTGATAGGAATACAATGTACTGCAACCCCTAATTTCATTCAGGAAATTTCCCCTCAGGAAGTTTTCTCTCAGAACAGAACACATAATGACCGTTGATAAATTTAACAACTATTAACCGGTTTGGCACAGACTACCCAACATTGGGTTAAATTGACCCAGTGCTGGGTAGGTGTGCGAGGGGGTTCATCATTTGTATTGACAGTAAAAATGACCCAGCAGCTGAGTTACACAAAAAACTACTCAGCACCTGGGTAAAAATATTAAAAACAATCAAATAAAATGACCTGGCATTTGGTTTAAAAAACATAACCCAGTATTTTTTAGAGTCTATGCTTATGTTTGCATTCCCATTCTCCTGCATTCGTATAGGTATTAATGGAAGTGAATGAGACACAGTCTAGTGTGACCACACCTTTACTCATAGTGTCTACAGTACACTTGTTGGGACAGTCCTCTTAGAGAAATCTTAAGTTAAGTGCTTTGCTCAAGGGCATCATGGTCACAGGCAAACTAGTTCATGGATCACTTCTCCCTGACTTCCACTTCCACTACCCGCATTGCGGGTCTTCGAGTGCTTTTGTAACAGTGATCTGCCTAACGGCTAATGAGTCCAGATCACGTGAATAGTGGTACATATTTGTTTGTTTACTAGTACAGATGAGTCATTGTAAGGGTGTCCTCTAAGCGTGCCAGCACTTATAGCATCAACTCAACCTCATTTCATGGTTGATTATGTATGATTGAGCTTATGGAAATGTGAAGGGTGAATGAGTTTGACTCATTTCCTTTTAAAAATGACTTATAGTTGATAGAAGTCACTTTATAGCTTACATTTTCAACAATCATTTAGTGTAAAGACAAATAGATGCTATTTTTAAGTGTTTATGTTATGTGTATGTGGGCTGCAGTTCTCCTTACTGGATTCCGCTTGAATTTGTTTCACTTTTCACTAAGTGTTTATATGCAATCAGGGCTTGACATTAACACCTGCCAACTCCCCAAATCTGGTGGGTTTCAGCAGTGGCATGTAACGCATGCACTTTAGCAGCTTGAATTTTATATATAATATATGCATTATTCAATTGTCTTTTTAAAAGGCATCTGAAATGATAAACTAAGTGCAATGTAGTGTTGTTAAAAAATATAGATTTTTTTTCGATACATATTGATACTGAAATATCAACACTTACAATACTCATTTTCCGCAGAATAGATACACAGTACCAGCTGCGCCTTTTCGCTCTCTCATCTCTCCGACAGCGAGTTGACACACAAACCCGCCTCCTTTTACTCACTCGTTTTATTTGCTACGGAAAGTACGGATGAATATTGTTGGTGTTACAAGGTGGGTTTGCGCGTATTGCACATAATTTTACTCATTCCTGCAGATTTTGTGCTTACACCCAAAGTGCGCACACATAAAGCCGCCTCTCAGTACTAAATTGAGTTCTTTTCCGCTGCTTATTGCTCTTAAACAGTCAAATACACACAAAATAATGTCAAAGTGCCGGTCTTGGCAAGTATTCACGTAAACGGTCAGTTATGTTTTAAGTAAACGTAAACAGTTGAAAAAGAAAATGCATGTGTAACAGTATAATGGATCTGTGCATCAGGTCTTAAAGTGACAGCAGCCTAATATACCTGCTGCCAAATTATGAGATAATATTAACAAAATGTCTACATGACACTTTCCCCCATGGTATCGATGTCAAAATTGTGGCTAGTAACTTTGGAAAAAAATCATGTGATGGCAAAGCTGAATTTTCAGCAGCCATTACTCCAGTCTTCAGCATCACATGATCAAGAAATCTTTCTAATATGCTGATTTGATGTTCAAGAAACATTTTTTATTATTATCAATGTTAACCAAAAATGAAACAATCTTGCACAATACTTGAATATGCTAAATCACTTAATGGCTTTAATATGCAGTGTTTCCGTCAACAGACCTTCCTCAGGCAGGTCTAATAATTTTTTTTTTAGGATACTTTGATGAATATCAAAAGAGCATTTTTTTTTTTTTAAATGATATTTTTTTAATAATATAAATGTCTTTACTGTCACTTTAAAATCAATTTAATTAATTCTTGATAAACAAAACTCTAGAATTTTTTTTTTTTTTTTAAATTGACCCCAAACTTTTGAACTGTAGTGTAATCGCACTAAATTTCTGCACTTTTTCGTAGATACTATATTCCCTGTTTTCGTAGACCCATTGACTGCTCTGTTCTTTATTCAGCTAACAAATCACTCCACCAACTTTCTGACCTAAATTTCTCTTCTTATCGCTCTTTCTCTTTCCCTTGTTCTTCTTTGAAGGCCAGCAGAGTACATGAGAGAATTGCTTCTTGGGTGAGTTTCTCTGGGAAAGAAACACTGCTCCATTGTTGCTGTCTCTTTCATCTATTTTCCAAAGGTTTGTAAAATGCATATGAAGGCATTGAAATTCAAATGTTCTTCCTCCCCTGTCCTCCATGTTTTTGTCTAGCGTGTGTGTCCGCTGTACCGTTCACGCTCACTGGGTGTGTTTATTTTCAGTGGACTTATCGTTAGTGAGTATGGGTGTGTTTTTGTGCGCTTGTGTGTCTGGATATCCCCCTAAAAACCATCCAGTCTTGGTTGCACTGGGCTGAGGGACGTGGTAAATAGGGGGGAGTTTCTGTATGTGTGTAAGAGAGAGTTTGACAGACGGTGGTCATAGATGGAGCACAGTCTACGGATCAGACAGCAGTTTGCTCGCTCTGACTTTCGAAATGAATTGTTTTTAAATTGTATTAGTGGTCCATGTTACAACATGATTTCCTATGAATACTTTTCTCTGTGGGTGAACACACACTGCAGAGAGTTTCTAGGGCCCTGATAGTGTTCTCAGATCTTCACATTCATCAACCTTCCTTGCACTTTAAAGAGAACCTTCCTACTAGCTATTGATCAGCCCATTTAGAGTCAAACAGCACTGATTTATGTGCAATCCTGGTAAGCCTGATTATTTCAAACAGCTTGCGGGAACAGAGCTTTGACGGAGTTGCAACTTTCTGTCTGTGGCTGGGTTTCCATTCCATTTAGGGGTGTTACCTTATATACACCGCTAGACACGATAAACTAGTAGAAACCTGACGATAAGAAGTGAGACTGATCGGCCGATCACCGATCCGGGCCGATCATGAGGAAAATCGTCCAATTCCGATCCCTGGCCGATCGGTCGGTGCATCTCCACAATTTGGTACTTGCGCACTGGCGTTGTTTTTGCCAATTTTGCCATTGTTATGCTCATGCCATGTTGCATCATTACAAAAGTTTATCCCTGCGATCCCTGGCCGATCGGTCGGTGCATCTCCACAATTTGGTACTTGCGCACTGGCGTTGTTTTTGGCAATTTTGCCATTGTTATGCTCATGCCATGTTGCATCATTACAAAAGTTTATCCTGTTTATACATTTAACATTTTTGCCAATTTAATGTTTGAAGAGATTTTAAACCGTTCAAGCGCAATAAGACAGGAAAGAGAACTCCATTCTGTACTTGCGCATTGGCATTGTTTTTGGAACAACCTTACTTCTAGCAAAAATAATTACATAATGTTATATAGTATATAGTAATTTTAAAAATGAAATGAATCATATTGTAAAATCATATTTTGGTCATATCGCTGTCTCTAAGTGTGAATTTTGGAATGCCACATTAAAAATGAAGGATTTAAAGTGCCCCTATTATGCTGTTTTAAAGGTTCTTAATTTTGTTTTGGAGGTCTCCTACAGCAGGTTTACATGCATCAAAGGTCAAAAAAAAAACTTTCATTTTTCTAATAATATACATTGCACATCACCTCATTTCTCAAAATGACTCATTCAAAGCGGTTTGAAGCTTCAGTCTCTCTAAACCCCTCCTTTCCATGAGCCTAATCTGCTCTGATTGGTCAGATGGCCCAGTCTGTTGGTCTGCCGTTTACAATGCATCTGTAACGAAACAGCCTTTACCATAACTGAATCTCAGCTCCAGAGGCTTCCTAAATCCTCAGCGATTGTACACACTGCAAGGACAGTAAAGGCCTGTTCACACCAAGAACGATAACTATAAAGATAACTATAACGATAACTGTATTTGCGTCCGCACCAACGAACAATAACAGTCTGTTTATTCTAAGCTCACGTGTTGCGGTTTTAAAGTGTGCGCAACATGTTTTTGCTGTTCTTGTTGCATTTACACGGCTTTAACCAGCAGATGTCCTCGGCATGCTATGTTTTGAGTGAATAGCTAGTGTAATCGATCTAATCTAACAGTGAATTTAGCTGATGAAGTCAATATAGTGGGAAAAAAAACAACGCTTAGTCTTTTTCACTGTAACTTCAAAGGGAGCAAGACAATGTTGTCGAAACCTGAGGTAATTTTATGTTACACTGTTTGCTAGCCTGGTATAATGATCTCGTCGTTAAACCTTCTCAGCATTTATTCCCAGGATATGATCGATTTATTTTCCATATATCCATTTTCTTTAAAGTATCCTTGAAAAGGGGGTTTGACTTGTCAAACAGTGGTGTCTTTTTCTGGACCTCGGCGATTAACTTCTCCGCAATGTCGTCTGCCATTTTAAATGTGAATGGATTAAATTAGAATGGATTCTGATTAGATGTCAGTTTTATCGTTCAACAATTGGAAAAAATCGTTCTGAAAGTGATCCCAACGATATCATTTCTCTATATTGTTATCGTTATAGCTGTGGTGTGGAGAGTGCTATTCTTTTATATTTAGAATGATTTTTATAACTATATCTTTATTGTTATTTTTATAGTTATCGTTCTTGGTGTAAACAGGCTTTAAAGAGCACGAGTCAGATGATGAAACATTGGAAGAACTAGTTATTCAACTTTTGTCGTACATTATGAGATGCTGCAACAGTAATTCCTCTACGTCAGCATTAACAAGTGCATGTCCACCGATATGTATATTTCTAATTTATTGAGGTGAACTGTATCAATAACAGGGCACTAATGTGAAAGACTTGTGTAACATTAAAGTTTGTAAAACAAATCTTGCTCTATCCTTTATCATTACTCAGAGTAGTAAGAACGACAGGCAATCTGCATTAACTTGTACAATTTTAAGTAACAGTGGGCCCACAGCTGATTAGCAGAACTATTTCAGTAAGACGGTTATAACGTGAGTTTGCCAGTTAGCCGGAGACCTAAAGCTGCACAATATAAAACACAAAACTATGTTATTTTGAACACTGGTAGAAAATATATACATAAATGATTAATCATACTTACAGGTTGTGATTCTGAGGAGCAAGTTGCTCCAAATAAAGTGGATACTGTCCCATCTTTAATGGATAAGCCTTTTACAGATTTCACATTGACCTTGCTGAGATTTGAGAAGCAGCCGTCATTAAAATGACACAACTAAAGGTTATACTGCTGATTTATTACTGTGGTAATTTTAACCACAGACTTCTCTTGTATACAAACAGTCAATGTTGGCGGGCAGTCAATGAAGATCGTAGGTGGGCATTATCCAAATTTGTTACCACGTTACATACACTTTATGCAGGTCATGGAAGTGAGACTGGAATTCATAGGCTGTTCTGAGTCAATTCTTTCTTTTGGGAGACAATAACTTTATTTATTGTGCACTTTCGACATTACAACTTTGCAGACCGTTTACATTCACAGACAGCTATATCACACTGCATGAAAGGTAATATTCAAAAAAGCATAATAGGGGAACTTTAAACACTAAGGGTACGTTTACACGACAGTGTACAAAAAACTGAGAAGTTTTTCCTTTTTGTACAGACAACAACATTTTCAAAACGATCCCCATTCACAAGGATCTGCGAAAACGTCTAAAAATGCTGTATTCATGCCCGGCCAGTAGCTGCCGATGTCACATTGTAAAGAAACACTGTACGTGCCTATAAACTGAACACGTAGTACATGTGACATCACCGTTTTTACGAATTTGCATCTTTGTTGTTTACACAGAGATGGTAACGGAATTGTTTTCAAAAACTTTCACTTTGAAACCCTTTTTTAAAAGCTTGCGTTTTCTGGCCCCCAAAGTGCCATTTTCGTGTAAATGAAAGGCCAAAACGCATAAAAAGTTTTCTGTTTTTTAGTTAAAAACGGTGTTGTGTAAACGGTACCTAAGATGAAAATATAATTTCCAAAATGCACATAAAAACACATACACTCTCTTGAGATGGATAAATGTTTTATTTAATAAGAAGACATGCACATAAAATAGAGTGGAAACCAAATCATGAATCTATTGGCGAAACCATTGGTTGATAGTGCCATACTATACTGTTTGAGATACAGGAATACAAATAAATAAAGATTTGGCTTGCAACCAAGAACTTATCTTGTGAGATTTTGGAATACTTTTTGTCTTCATTATATTAAACAAAAAAAAGCACAGCATTACCAAATGGTCATCTGACAGGTTGCGCCACAATCACATGCTGCAGGATCACTTGTGCATGCGGTAGGTGGACCTTTCTTGTATGATTCAAAACTCAGCATGACTTGCTCACAACGCCTCAGCTCAAAGCTGAGCAAAAAGATAACAGGTCAGTCTGTCATCCTCTATGTTGCATTCTTTTTGATTGTGTTGTACTGTTGACTTCACCATTGCATGCACTATATGGTTCAAACCTACAACCTTTTGGTTACAATTCCATATCATTATCCACTAGGCCACACCACCCCTCTTTATAAAACAAGACATTATATATGGATATATAGAGGCCCCTTCTTTAGACCAGTGTCTGTGCACTTCATATGAAACACATCCCTCTGCAATTTCCTCATTTCGCTCTAATGACTTGACGGACCTTGTGCTTATCTGGCCGTTTGCTCCTAAAATAGAACTAATAGTCTGTATATCTTGAACCTGTTCAGAGGCCGGTTGGTAAACCTACACTTTTATGAAATCCAATCAGTTTGGACTGGAATGATTGTTTTGTGTTGGTTAATCGCAGTTCAATGATCCTGTGCCCCTAAAGACGGCGACCACAAGCACCAGCTCTGTTCTTGCTCAGTCAAGGATTGTTCTGTTGATAGAGCTTCATTAGGACTGTTGAAGGTGTATGTTGGTGGGATTCAATAAGCTGCCTCGTCTCTTTATTCTTCTCAGCGCTGCCCAGTTAAGCATGGCTAGTACTAAAACAAGGACTTCAAAGTGTTGTTAAACTATTCAGGTGGTCAAGCCAGGTCCTGATAAACACATGCACAGAGACAATGGAAATATTATACTGGAAATTAAACTTGTTTTAGTCAACATTTAAAATGTAATGTTTTGCTCGACATGTGTCCAATTACTGATCTCTTGACTTAAGGTAAAGACACACATTCAACCATATTGGTAATTGTTTTGACATGATTAATATTAACACACATATAATATACAACATGTACAAGTATGTTGCTCTTAAAAGCAAAGCCACACACATTTTTTATTTTTTTTATTTTGATGAACATGAGATGACATTTGAGCCAGAGAAAAGGAAAAAAGAGAGCTTTCTCTGGACTCTGGCAGTTGAACACAAGCTTTTTTGCTTGGTCTCTTGGGTATGGCCGTCAAAACAAAACATCTCATGGATTCGTTCCCATGGCTACACCAAATATCTCCAAGTTCATTCATGTCGGTACAATGGACTTCTCTTAGAGTCCTTACAAAAAACAAAACAAGAAATAAACAATGTACTTCATAGTTTCTGTCAGGTGTTGAGAGACTAGCTCTGTTCCAAAACCTATTGAGCAGCCTACTGCCTACATAGACAGCATCCTAACTGAAACTAAACATAATAAATGACTGTATATAAGCTGATCCGACATCTTGAATTTAATGAATCTCTCTCTCTCTGTTTTTTTTTTTTTGTCTGAACAGAGTGAACAAAGCCAGTCAAAGTATTTTTCTGGCTCTGGCGAGACCAAAGATCCACTACCCAGCTCCACAGCTACAAAAAGAGCTGTCCTTCAGAAGATGTAAGTTCTTATATAGCTTGTGGTGATCTATATTTATCTTCATTTAACATGTCCTAATTCTTCCAGTGCCAGGCAGGCTAACGTCCAACCCCGACAACGCCAAGATGATCAAGAGTCCAAATCAGCCCAATTGCAAGTGGATGAAGCACAGAAGGGGTCTGCCGAAACATGTCATCCTGTCCTCGTATTGTTCACGGCTGAGTCATTGGAGGAAGGAAAAGTTGTGTTGTCATCTAAATTAAGTAACGATAAAGAGGTCACTGAACCACATCTTGATGCTACCGGTCCGAAGAGACGTCCACGAACCCCAAGCAGCTCAGGAGAGGACGTTGACCATCAAAAGACAAAAAGACTGTGCCTTGGAGATCCTGCAGTGTTGAGTGATTCCAACAAGCTCTCTTCCGGCATTGCCGCACCAGACGTTTGCAGTTCCCAGCCTGAGATTTCACAGACTAACCAAAGCGGGCTGGCCATAAGTCTGAGAGGCCTATCCGTCAAGCCCGTATCCTCTGGCTCTTCTATTAGTTCCAGATTGGCCGCCAGAGAGGGAAGAAAGGGGGGCGAGCCCAGAACATCCCGATTACGCCGGCTCAAGAAGTCCTGAGGGGCGCAGCGGCATAGAACGAGAGGATATCTGACGCCACCACGATGGATGTTACAGTACACACTTCTACCGTAATGCTGTCTGTCAGCAGCGGTTGCACAAGAATTCACCACACACAGTCTTTACAGTATTTCCCTTTTGCCTTTTAAGTAAAAAACACATAAACTGCTCAATAGTCTGTATTAGATTACCAAGAACCTCTCAAATATTTGAATAGGTTTCATTAGCAGTACCTTAAAAGGAACTCATGCAAACAATAACTTTGCTCTAAACAAAAACACAAACGTAGTTCGCTTTTTTTTTTTTTTTTGCACAAGATTTGTATTTCAGACTAACGGGAGCCACCGAGCACACTGTGGCTTCAAGCCCAAATCTCTGGCTCCATTCGTCTGAAATCTCCACTCTTCCAGCTTCAGCTGAGCACATGATTGATTTCGCTGTGTTTTCACATACACCGCGCTCCTTAAGTGATCAGGGGTTTTCACCGTTGGAGCCGACTGCCGTCTCCCTGCGGTTATTATTTGTAAATGTGTTATTGCTTTTCATAACAGCTAAAAGTCTGCTGCGGGATGACTGACAACGTTATGGAACGCTGTAGTGCAGCTCATGTCCGATATTTGGCTAATCACGGCTGCAGTCGACATTGATGTAGTGCGTGATGGCAGGATGATTATATGTATGGACATAAATTCAAATCACATGCTCGTGCTTACAAATCACTTGATGTTTATGCCTTTTAGTATAATAGATATGTGTCATAAAAACGTTATCGGAATATACAAACATTGTGCTGTAATAATGGCATAACATTACAGTCAGAATGCTTCTGGTTTAGAGTTAGAACACATTTTAAAGTCATTTTACTGTATATTTTGATTTCTGTAATGCAATTCGAATCATTAAAAATGGCAACCATTTGTTCTTAATCAAACAATGTTCCAATTGAGATACTTCTGAACTAAATGTTCAAGGAATACTAAAAACTGAAATCATCACTGTTCATGCTATCCATTGCTATCTACAGTAGTCAACATTTAAAGTGGATCCAAACCTCCTTCTTAGGATAACTTAGTTCTTAGGACAACTTTGATGAACTTTTTTGATCCACTTCAAATGTTGACTACTATATTTACAATATAACTCATATTTTACTTTTACTTTATCATTACTAATGAAGACATTCAAATTTTTTGACTTTGAATTATAAAATGCTCAGAATGACAATATTGAAGATTAACAAATTTAAGCTTAAAGTTGCGATGTAACAGAAGTAGAAACATCTTTTCTTAAGTATTGTCGGAGTAACAGATTATTGAAAAAGAAAAAAAAATGTAGGTTGTGAACTTCTATTTATCAGTTGTTGATTTAATTTTGAGATCAGTGGGGTTTAAATTGACTGACATTTTGAATAAACATTGAGGTCAGTTTTTACCTTATCATACACAAGTTCAGAATAAGATTAATAACATGCATTTGCAAAATAGATAGGGTGAATTTGCATTTCATGTCAACAAGAAAAATTTCATCCATGAATGAAAATGTCATCAACCCATTCCAAACCCGTTCAACTAACTTTCTTCTGTGGAACACAATAGGAAATTCTGTAGGCTGTGCTGGGCACCCATTTTGATGCACTTACAATGTGTCATTTTTGAAGCTTGAAAGCATCAGTCGCCATTCAAAGCACCATAAAATTATCATAAACGTGACTTGCATTATATTCAAAGTGTTCAGAAGCTATATGAAGCATTTGTGTGAGAAACAGACCGAAGTTTAAGTCGTTTTTCACTGATTATCCTCTGCTGCAAATGAAATGAGTCTGATTCATAAATCATTCAGACAGGTTTTATATACTGAATCACTGAAAAGATCTGACTCAAAAGAATGATTCATTCACAAATTTGGACTTGTTACTTCACCCATGATAAGGAGAGCTAGAGTGGATGTCAAGATTTTCCATTCAATTTCCCTCTTTTTCCTCACAGAAAGCTATCATATGACATAAGAAGACTTTGAATATAGGGCATGAGTTATATGGACCACTTTTATGACACCTCCAGTCCCCATTCATTGTGCTTGGAAAACAGCAGTCTAATTCTTCAAAATGTCGTCTTTTGCGTACCACCGAAAAAATAAAGTATGTACAAAACAACATGAGGATGACTAAATGATGACAGAATTTACATGATATATGACTGAAAAACACTGGGAAACCCCTTTCTTTTACTCATCACCATAAGTTTTGCCTTTTACCCTGCAGTTATTTTATTGAATACCTCATTAATCATGCGGGGAAGGTTTTTCAGTCACAGTGTCAGTCTTCACATGGTACTGAGTACAATCAGACCCGCTCAGCTATATCATTTAAACGCATTTAGACAGGCCTTGTGCCTTACGTAATATTACGTCAGCTTCTCCCAAAGCAGCACAATAGAGCACAAATCGAAAACAAACATTTAATTTTCCTTTTATACAAAATGTTTAATAAATATAACATTCAAAAATATTGCCAGGAACAAACTAAGAAAGAAACAAATTTACAATAAGGTCAAATATGAACATTGAATATTGCCATGATCTCATAGAATTTACAAATGTGATAAGCATGTCGGTTTGGTGTTTTAGAGAGCCTCAATATAAAAGAATTACGAAAAGAACACTACATGTGCACAGCAATAGAAATGGACTCCTGAAAGCAAGGCAGTCATCTACAGTGTTTCCATTGGCCCCCTACTGTTCAAGTATTCACAGCCTAGCTTATGACATACTGCAAACCGAAGCTGAGGAGAAATGATTTGTGTGAATCAGGTTTACCAACAAGCAACTAAAAGACTCGTGTTCCCTTTTATTTTTATTTTTTTTAATGATTTATTTTTTTCTTTTTCATCTGTGGCAAGCAATGTGTGCCAACAAGTATCCAAACAAAAAGCAGCCATGATGATGATGATATCACCTGCATTGAGCAAGCAAGAGTTGGCATAATACAAATATTGAAATATCTGACAATGTATAAAAAGAAAAAAAAAAAAAATCTCAGGCACACACATGCCCGTCTTGTTTCCTAAAAAATAGACTGCTTTTTTTCCTCTTCGAAATTTTGGTATGTGAAACATGAAACAAATGTCGTCCGAACAAAGCTATAGGCTTCAAAACCTATCAAAGCTATCAAAACCTTCAAAACTAGACAGGACATATAAATAAAAAGGAATGATATTTTAAGGCTCTTGATTATTAAGTTAATAAATCAAATATACACAGTGATTAATTAAAAAAAATATACATATCTACACTAAATTGACAATTCTTCATATTGGCAGCAAAATGCTGACCGACCTATCCCGCCCCAAGAAAAGAAAAATAATAAATAATTTTTTTGCTCTTTCTTTTTTTCTTTTTATACTCATTTTCGACAATTGCTGTGGTGCGTAGCTGTGAAGGCACTTTCAGTTCAGAACTAGAAATAAAACCAACTAGAGAGTTTCCACACAGCCGCTGGATAAGGAAGAAACAACTACTTAGCTGTGAGAGCATTGTCATTATGAACGAAAATAACACTATTTGCAAACACTATGCAAACTTTTCAGACTCATTGAGATACTCAAACGTATCCACAAAAATATAGACATTTGAAATGTGTACGTTTTCTTTTTTTACTTTTTTTTTTTCTCTTTTACAAAGGAAAACACTGGATGCGAAACGCAGCATTTGGGTTTTCTAGCCGTCCACAGCAACTATCAATTGCCAGTGTGAAGCCAGCTTGTCGAAACTTAAATTAACACAGGATTCTAGGCAAATAACAGCCTTGGAGTCCAGAACATGATGCAACAGTTTTAAGAAGCACAACCCCCACCCCCGAGACCCTGCCAAGTGACCGGTAAGTGCAACAGGGGTTCGGTCGCACGGCAACACAGCTGCCTGCTATACGATATACTCCATCCTGTTTAAGCTCTGTGCCGTCTCCAAGTCTCTGTTGTCCTGTTTGTTAGTCCAATTTGGGTTTTTGTTGGGCGCGCGCTCCTCCCGCTCCACCAGCGTGTAGGCCGGCTGCTTGGTGAAGCGCGCTTTCTGCAGGTGTTTGTCCATCTCCTCTTCCTCCACCTCAGAGTTATGCGTCCTAATTTTGGCAATGATGGAGTTCTTCCCCTCGTAGTCTTTTATGGCCACGCCGTGGGCCGCATGTTTCTCGATGGGGTTTTTGATTTGGTTGAGCTGCTCACGCACGTTATTGGTGGTATTGTCCTCTGTTGCTGAGGTAGTCGTGTTGCTGTGGGTGTTCTGTTTCCGTCGGCGGTGAATGCACCACAGGAAGGCCGAGGCCAGGGCGAGGATCCAGAGCACGATGAAGATGGAGCTGAGCAGAGGAACCAAGTAGTCTGGAGAAGAAGAACCAGAGGGATAGTTAGTTGGTGTTCAGGAGAATGACAAATCTTTTTAAAATATAGTTTTTAGAAATGTATTCGTGTAGGTTTCTTTTGGTTTTGAAAAACGTTCATTCCATTTTAGTGAAAATCTAATTTAATGGAAAAAAAGACAAGTGGTGTAACCATTAAAGCCCAAAGTATACAGTAGTTTTTACGTGTAAGCTAGGGTCCACGTACATTGCGTGACGCAAATTTCCTCACCAGAATGGTACGCACACCGCCTGATTTTGGCAGTTCGCACATTCGCATTGAATTTGTTCTGCACTAATCAGTTATTTCACAAAGTAGAAACACTGTTGTCACGTTTCACAGTAGAAAACGAAACTAAAGAGACGTAACAGCAACAACAAAATACTGGAGACTGCAACAACAACAGGCACCTCCATTGACAAGCACTTGTGTGAGGGGGTTATAAGATAGCCGCAACTTCAGTTTAAAAAAATATATTTTTATCAGTCATAACTTATGGAGATATATAGCACAGACACTGAAACAAAAATGAAACTTTTTAAAGTGCATGCTATCATTGGGGTATACTTTGAAAGGCTCCATGCTAGTGTATGTGTAAAAAAAAAAAACGAAGTATACTTTGGGCTTAGTGCAACTTCCCCAAAACATACTTATATGATTGATACTAAAATTGTTTATGAATTAATAGTTAATGATATGTTCATGATAAGATTTGTACACTCACATAACTCACATGAAAATGTGATTACTTTTTTACTTAAAGGGTTAGTTCACCCAAAAATGAAAATAATGTCATTTATTACTCACCCTCATGTCGTTCCACACCAGTAAGACCTTTGTTCATCTTCGGAACCACTGATTCGATTTGTAAAGCTCCGAAGCAGTGTTTTGAAATAGGCCCATCACTATATTGTTGAAGTCATTATTTTGTTTTTTTGGCGCACAAAAAGTATTCTCGTCGCTTTATAATATTAAGGTAGAACTACTGAACTCGCATGAACTGTTTTAAATATGTTTTTAGTAGCTTTATGGATCTTGAGAGAGGAAATGTCATTGCTGTGAATGCAGGCTTCACTGAGCCATCGGATCAATATCAAAATATCTTAATTTGTGTTCTGAAGATGAACAAAGGTCTTACAGGTGTAGAACAACATGAGGGTGAGTAATAAATGACATTATTTTCATTTTTGGGTGAACTAACCCTTTAAGCCCAAAGTATACTTTGTTTTATTTTACGCGTATACTAACGCACGTGCGACCTGCACTTACAAAGTATGCACGGTTACAAAAATTGGGCAGTGCACGTATGGTAATACACATACTATTCTGATGACGAAATGTTTGTTTCATGCACTTTATGCGGACCCTCACATACGTGTAAAAACCAAAGTATACTTTGGAGTTAACTTCGCTGACAACAAAGGAGCAATTTATCTGATAATTGAAAGAGACATATTGACCTTGATAGAGTCATTAGGGTCTGCAGCGGTCCTCTATGTCTATATCTGATGATATATGTCCAATTTTGTTTTTCTTCTTTTGCATGTTGGGTACACTATAACTTTGTTGTTTGTTGGTTTGTTTTGGTGGATAAAAGTTTTTTCTAAGCTTTACGAATCTTTTGTTTTCGAATCATGATTTCAGTAAACGGGGCTTCGTTACGTCATAAGTGTTTCAAAATTTCAATAGTTCACCACTGGGGGGCGTGACTTTGGCAGTTTGATATGCGCTCCGAACCGCTGATTCGAAACAAAAGATTCGTAAAGCTTCGAAGCTTCATGTTGAATAAAGATATTGTTGAATAAAGTTGTTTTTTGGCGCACAAAAAGTATTCTTGTCGCTTCATAACATTAAGGTTGAACCACTGTAGTCACATGAACCGATTTAAATATGTCTTTAGTAGCTTTCTGGGCATCTGAAAGAGTTAATTATCTTGCTGGCAATGGAGGCCTCACCGAGTCATTGGATTTTATCAAAAATATCTTAATTTGTGTTCCGAAGATGAGCGAAGGTCTTACGGGTGTGGAACGACATGAGGGTGAGTAATAAATGACATTATTTTCATTTTTGGGTGAACTAACCCTTTAAGATTAAGATTAATAATAAATGGTATTTCTGTATCTCAAAAAGTAAAGCATGTGACTAGCAATGCCAAGGTCATGCGTTTGATTCCCACTGAATGCAAGGACTGATAAAAATGTAAATACATTGAATACAATTTAAGTCACTTTGAATAAAAGAAGCATATGTCAAATGCATAAATGTAATTTATGCCAAACTACTTAAGGTTTTCATTTCAAACAGTTCATTCTTTTAATCAGGATTTTTCTTCATTATGATATCAGGACAGAATTAAGAAACATGCTCATCATAGAAGATGTGGTTGCAAATTGCTATATCTATGAATTTTAATGCACTTTTGAATAATAGTTCTGAACAGAAAAAAAAAAATGAGTGTCATGTCATTGACCTTGTTCCTAGACTACAATGGAAACTTGTCTTAAGAGCTGCCACATGTTTTATTCCTATTTACTGGTGAACATTAAGAAATGGAAATGGTGTAGGAAAATATAATCCACACATCAATTTAACAGCAACATTTTCCTATTTTGGAGAAGACATACCCTGTTTATACCCGGTCCCCTGGCCCAATCTACAGAGCCTGGCGCACATGTTTTAAAGGTTTTTTTAAGTGAGGAAGAGACTAAGCAGCTTGGCAGAAACATCGGACGCCATTTTTGATGAACAGCATGCATAAAGTGGGCCCTGATGTCTAACTGAAGTTCCATCCAACTGGCAGAGCTGATGTAACATTCCATGGCTTCAATGACTTAAAGCTTCTTTTGACAGTTTAACATTGCTCAAGCAAGACAGACCAAGGACAGACAGTTCAACACGACTGGCCTCGACTGTGGAAACCTAAATACTTTGATTTTCGACTACTTTCAGCAAAGATGGACCCAATGTCCAGTATAATGGAGAGGTGCTTACCAGTTTTGGGGCTTGGTGTCTGGTGAACCCGTACGCCGGTGATGGCTTTGATGATAGTGCTGTTACCATTATGCTTGCTCATTAAGTCAATGATTTGAACTGTAATGTCTTTAATAGGGCTCCTGTCCAACCTGGGCTCTTCTGTGGACTGCACAAAAAAGAAAAAAGACTCATTAATATCATAAAAATGTTCTTTTCTACAAATTCCGCCTTCATTAAAATAATTTAAAAAATGGAAGTCAGTGGGGTCCAAAACAACCTTAATTAAAGACATCTGAACCAGCAAGGTCTTCCAGAGAACTAGAAACTTGTGTTAGAACTAAATGAGCATCTTTTGAAAAACGTTACTTACGATGCTAACGTGAATCTCGTTGCTAGCTGAAGAAGATGGCTCACAGGTGATGGACACAGCATACTCTGCCGTGAGGTTCTTCAGCAGGTACCAGTGCCTCAGCTCATTACATATACGTTCCACACTCAAGCCCTGTCAGAATCGAAGGATCTATTATGAGTTTGTTCATATTAAAACCCATTCCAAGTAAATAATTACTGCAATATGCATCCAAATCCCCAAGACTGCTCCTCGGTTTTTAGGTTTGTCTCCCATAGCAAAGCAGACATTGTGGGCAGGGCGAAAAGAACAAAATGAAAGATTCAGTCGGTTGGAAGTAAAAAGAGACAAAGACGGTAAGGTTCTTTTCTTATCAAATTTTAATCCTATACACCCCTCCCTTGTTTCTGTAGCACATTAGAAGAAGAACTGTGTTTTTTTTATGCTCGTCACTGTCCTTTGTTGCACTCACTTGTCTCTCGTTCAACAATTCAGACTGGCTGGTAGGCAGCCGCCAGCGGTGTTTCTCAAACTCTGTTCTCATACAATGACTGCCTAAGTATTAAACCGTTACGGGATATTAGCTCAGGAATGCCTTGGATCGGAAAGGGATACCAAGCCAGGGCTTATTGTACAAGATGTATTTCTTGCGCTTTTTTCATCTGAAGAAAAAGTGTTTGGATATGACAACAAAGCTTGCGAGAATCCAACTAGCCTGGAAAACTTCACCCACGAGGAACGTTGTCTCCTAGATGAAGAGAACCTGATCTTTCACGCCTCACTGCGCTCTCGGTTCTCCACCGAATTAGAGAAGGGTGGAGGAGATATTTGTAGAAGGGGGAAAACAGCTCAAAAGCTCATAATTCAATCGCTCTCCTCTAAAAAGTATAACTCACTTGAGGCATGTTCTCCTTGTTAAAGGTGAACGTGATGTTGGCGCAGCTGTCGTCTTGGTAAGAGAAGCTGGCGTGGCATTTGGAGGGTGGAGGGGGCGCAGGAGGCCAGCACTCTCCCAGACTACGACAGGGTTTGACGAAGCAGTGCTCTTCCTTGATGGGAACACAGGATTGGCCAGCAGGACACCCACCTCTGGTCTTTTCTGCCGGGCATGACTTTGGTCCACACCACATCTAAACAAAAAAAGAGCCAAACAATATGCATTTTGTTGGCATAATTAAGATACATATTACTAAATGCCTCTAGAATATGATGAAGTGGCAGCTAAGTTACCATGGTGCAATGAATCTTTCCATTTTGACATTGGCAAAGGTTGCAGTTTTCCTCCCATTTGCTGCCATCAGCAGTTACTTGTCCATTAGCAATACAGGTTCTCCCAATGACTGTGAATGACACCAACAGAAGATTAAGACATGGCAAGAAAGGGGTTGTTTGATCTTTTTGAGTGAAAAATTGTGCAGCCCAAAGTCAAATTTTGATGAGATTTTTTTGACAACTTAACAGGGTTAAGTTATTGCTTTGGAAATAAAGGGTTTTGGAGGTGTTAATGCAGGTCTTGGTTTTCTTTTCAAGAAGAAATTATGGTCTCCCGAGGGGACAGGTGAGGTTATGCAGTTTGTTGCCAGTTTGCACAAGCTTATATGACTCTCACCTTCTTGACACTCTGGTCCTGATCTTCCAGGTGGGCAAAGGCAGCGGTAACCATTGATTTCATCTATGCAGGTAGAACCAAATGCACAGGGAGAAGACTGACACTCATTTATATCTGAAAGAATGAAGAGAATCTGTTAGGAATCACACGCTCTGAATGTCCTTGAAGCATTCCAAAAGCATGAATAGCAACAGGTAGTCTTGTTTCCCAAGAAAAATATCGAAATATTGTTACAAATATGTATTTACCTAATAAGCAAGACTGCTAACGATATTAAAGTCTTGTTTTCCAAGAATATCTTGAATTATAGATTGTTTTTGCTTAAACCAAGACAAAATTGTCGTACAATCTTGCTTATGAGGTTAATATACGTCATTTTAAGGATTTTGATCGAGACAAGTTTGACTGCCTCTATCCTGATGGACTATATCATCTTGAGCTCAGCTGACAGTAACGTCATGCGCTCATTTGCAGGTTTGAATGCATCAAACAGTAAAGCCTGAGGTATGTCTTGTGCAGCCAGATGAAAGCTTTTCTAAGAGAAAAATTAGCTCTGTAATCAGTGCTGGATAACCAGGCTGATTGGCTTTCGGTCACTGCGAGAAAAGTTTCTCCCGAGGGGCCGTGAACATCAGCGCTGCAGAATGCAAGGACGGTGCTTGCTGTGTCGTTGGCATTTTGCCCAGAGGGCTGGCTAATTGGGTGGCTAGACTGTGCATTTCGCTCCAGCTCTGTTTGTTTTTGAAGAGATGTGTTGCACATTAACAGGGCTGACAGCCAAGAAGATCAGGCGTCGTCTAAAACTCACTTATGCGACAGTCTGGCCCAGCGAAACCCGGAGCACACTCGCAACGGTACCAGTTTTCACCATCCACACACGTCCCGCTGTTGTAGCTGTGGAGAGAGAAAGACGGAGGGTCAGGCACAGTTCAATTCAGCCATCATTACAGCACTATAAAGAGGGTCCAAAAGTAGCACTCGCCAAGCGCCAGAGCAGAGTAAAAGCTGGCATATTGACATGCAGCTTTTACAGCGACTATGTAAAAAAAAAAAAAAAAAAAAAAAAAAAAAAGGTAAATCCAATTATCATAAGTTAATTTGATAATTTCAATCACTATTTGCAGGTGTTTAACAAAAAGGGCCCTGTTTCAAAATAATTATCAAGTGAACTTATGCTAGTAGATTTGATGGGATATGTTGTTATGTTATTGTGAACTCAGAATCTTGCTCAGACAACTTCTTGAGCAGATGAACCCGATGTCAAAAGCACAATAGACAGCAAGCTTAACGCACCCTTGGAATGACAGAAGCTATGGGAGTGCCTGTTTCCCAGCACTGTGAGAGAGTGTGAGAAAGTGCGGCACAGCTGTACGGGCCTGTTTACAGCGGCAGGCTGTGTGTGTAAATGTTTTGCCAGGACTTACCATGGGTGTGGGTTGCAGTCGTTGGTATCTGAAAGAGAGAGAGAGAGAGGAGGGTTTGTTTCACTTCACACCCATGTGAGCACATAAGAACGAACACAACCGTGAACATGTCAGAGCTTGTGTCGGTGTGCGCGTGCGTCTGCGTTCTCGCGTGGGCGTCCAGCTTGGCAAAGTCGCTGATTACTCGGTTACTAACTGACTCGCTGTCTCCAGCTTTTCTTCTCTCTTAATTTTTTAGGACTCCAGATTTCTCCGTTCTCACAGATTGAGAGGTGTACAACAATACATGAGAAAGGCACATCAAGAGGGAAAAAAAGAGAAGTAGAGGAGAGGTGGTGGGCTTGAGGAGGAGGGGGGGGACATCTGTCTCCACTTTCCCTCATTTAAATTTTTCCCTTCATAGCTGGCAGCAGCCGACAATGTCCAGCCAGGGTGAGGTGGGTTTAGAGAAAGAGAATGGAAAAGAACGAGCAAGACAAAGCCAGGGAAATGAATCCTTGCTTTATTCTCAGACTAAATGAGGGTTGAAAAATGTACTTTTAT
Source organism: Ctenopharyngodon idella (assembly GCF_019924925.1). NCBI lineage: Eukaryota > Metazoa > Chordata > Actinopteri > Cypriniformes > Xenocyprididae > Ctenopharyngodon > Ctenopharyngodon idella. The sequence continues at coordinate 15,773,917 of NC_067232.1, read as the reverse complement.
GAGTAAAATGACTCCCTCTTCCACTTTAAATCTACCTAGGAAGTTACACTGCAGCTATCGGTCACAGGAAGCACTACTCACTCTCGGTGCAGGTGGATCCTTCCCAGCCTTCCTTGCAGACGCAATTGAAGGAGTCGCCGTTGACCACACAGGTGCCTCCGTTCTCGCATGGGTTGGGCAGACAGCTGCTGTTCTTGGCTGCAGAGGAACCACAAGAGAGGTCAGAACCCTTTGAACTGAACAGATCAACACGACTGCAACCACAACAAGACTGCCACACTTAAAACAGACCCGCTACATCTTGAAGAATTACCAAGTATAACATTTCCCAAGGCTCGTTCCAACTGAATTTCCCATCAAAGAATTGGAGCCGACCGTACGCCAGATATGATATTTTCTGCATCAAGCAAATTTGTGGAAAAATGTTCGTCCCAAAATGTGAAGGTGTTATTTTACACACCGTGCTATTTGAAGCAAATTACTGCCAACACTTTATTAGAAATAGAGTGAGAATCCAATCTGTAAGCTAGAATGATATTCAGGGGGGTATTTTATATTATTTTATAATCATTACAACTACTGTTTCATTCTGCTATTTAAAGATTGTTAGAAAATCTTGGATCCATCAATGGACCAGTATTTACTTTGAAATACAGGGTAGTGCTAAACTCTCTCTCTCTCTCTCTCTCTATATATAATATATATATATATATATATAATATATATGGTTTATACTTCGAACAGTACAGATAATATTTTCCAGATATTATTTTTTATTTTTTTGGCTTTAGTACAATGACAACAAATGTTGCCTTTTTGGAGTATGTCTAATATCACAATTACTATTTTTTTTCTCACACAGTCTAAATGGGTGTTAAAATTTAAAGCCTTCACATTTTAGGAGGGAGGTGATCAAATTTGGGGGTCCTTGGCATTAGAGATAGATATAGATATATAGATAATATAAGTTTTATATATATATATATTTTGGAAATTTAAATGGCCATAACATTCTAGAAAGGACTGATTTGAAAGGTTCTGAAGCGCTTGCAAAAAATACTTTTACATGAAAATGCACTTTGTCCTACAAGCTACAACTGTGCCGCAAATTATTTGGTACATATTTGCTGCACAGTTGTAGCTTGTAGGCCAAAGTGCATTTTCATGTAAAAGTATGACTTTGCAGCAGGAAGCATGGCACAGGGGTTTGTGGGATTGCTGTATTTTTGTAAAGGCCATATGCACATGAGCTGTATCACATTCTAAAGAGAGAGAAAGTAAAGGGGCATCACCCAAACTGACCTATGTTACATGTGGCACCTTCCCAGCCAGGTGAGCACCTGCATTTGAAGATGTCCCCTTCATCATGGCATGTACCTCCATTGTTGCATGTGGCTTCATCACATTGGCTATCACCTGAAATTACAGTTGATCCAATAGTATTTTTAACTCCATGCATACATGTTAGCACACAAACAAAAACTCAACAAACAGGGTGGGTCATAAAAATAGAGTTTCGTACGGGAGTGGCAGGTTTTTCCCTTCCAGCCATTTCTACATTCGCAGTAGAAATCGTTCACCAGGTCTTGACATGCTCCCTTGTTCAGGCAGGGGTTCAAGCTGCAGTCATCTATGTCTGAAAAAATGGGGAGAAAAGAATGAGAAAATAAACTCAAAGAAGCACAAACATTTAGTATAAGCAAAGAAAAATCTATTCAAGTGAACTTACTGATTTCGCAGTGAACTCCTTCCCAACCGTCAGCACAAATGCACTGATAAACGTTCACCTTATCGATGCAAGTTCCACCGTTGCGACATGGGTTACTTTCACAGTCGTTTATATCTGAAAAATCACCAAAGATGCCATATAATTTAGGGATCATCTGAGACCATGTGAATAATCCAATAAGGGTGCAAAATATGTTGTTTAGTGTTGGTTATTAGCCAGTATTGGATATTTAATTGTGCATGCAATTGTCACTGTAATGTTATGATGCCTGAATTCACTTTTTTAATATATTTTTTGTTTTGTATTTAATTTAATTAGACAACATAGTCCATCCCTAGAATGCATCCCTATAATCCAATAATATGTTCATATTATTATATCCAGAATAATATGTTTAGTCTTACTTTCATGGCAGTAGGTGCCTCTGAAACCTTCTTGACACTCGCAGGTAAACTGGCCTCCAGCCTGGCTTCTGCAGCGTCCGTGAGGGCCACAGACGTTTGAGGAGATATATCGCAGCCCGTCTGGCGTACTGTTGGATGCCACGGCAACAGTGCAGCTGTCAATCACTGTTAAGGTTTCAATGAAAGAACAAAATCCAGCTGTTAAGTCTCTGGGTTCTTTGCAGACCGACATCAAATGACATAAAATCTACCAAAGCTTTTGACACTATCCATTCTTCCACTTAACAGCAATCCAGGCAATTTATTTGGATATTTTTTGGTTCACTTTACAAAGCAAATCCCGTTTTTACATCTGCTTTTGCAGAAAGAGTGTGTGAGGAGGCCTTTTAATGCACATAAGCCCTGATTCTGCTCAAAAAGAAACTTGATGGGCTTATCTAGCTGTGGGGTTTGCCTCTCCTCAAACACACACACACTTTAAAACATCCAAGGCAGAGAATCCCACCGAGTCATAACCACAGAGAACACACACAGAGCTGTTAAGAAGCTGGCAAATGTTCAGGAGGATTTGGGAATGGGGAAAGTGTTTGAGAGACTGTGTGTATGTGAGCTGTGTGTCCAGAGAGGTTACTGTCAAATAGCTCAGTATGGGCTGAAAAAGCCTCATGTAACAAAATATGAGTTCTTTTTTCTCATCTTTCCCCCTGAAGGTGGTGGGAGAGTCCACGGGCCTGTAATCTCGTTTTACTCAGCAGCTGAACAATGGCATGCAACTGGCAGATCAGCTTACTATGGGTTTTAGAGGCGCTTTACAAAGAGATACTGAGACAGGATCCGTCCTGGGGACTGAGATTTCTCACCTTGGCATGATGTGGTTCGACAATGGTCCTTCAGGTGAGAGCAGTTTTTACCCTCGTAGTCATCGGGGCATTTGCAGAAGTAGTCCGAGGCCAGGTTGAAACACTGCGCCCCGTTCTGACATGGGTTGGGCTGGCAGTAATCGATATCCAGCTATACCGGAGAAAGATTTACAAGAGGAGAAAAGAGAGCTCAATGATGAGGGGAAAATGATATCCAGGCATTTTTGGATTCTTAGAAAACAGAGCAACCCTCAACAGCCTCGACACGGCGTCTGCCAGGAAAAAGCGTACCAAAACGCTCAGGAGAATAAAAACAAATAGAAGAATATTTTAAAGAGCTAGCCAAACCCTGCCTGTCTCAAACCTAGCCCTTCTTTCTTTGTCTCTGTCTTTCTTTGGGGTACAACTAGAGCTAGGTGGATGAAGGTATACACTACTGTTTCAAAATTTAGGTTGAGAACGATTTTTTTTTTTAAAGAAATTAATACTTTTATTCGGCAAGGATGTATTAATTTAAAAGTGTTTTTAGTCTTATTTTTAGCTTTAGCATTGCATAATGTGAGGCCGACTCAGTACTGATACAAGATTTATTCATTTGTTATGAATAATTTTAAAATAAAGCTTTTGTTTTTTGAGGTCAAAAATAAATATACAGTATATACAGTTACTGTTATATACAAAGATACCAAAAAAAACAGGAGTTTCTCTCACCTGGCACAGCTGACCCGAGAAGCCGGCAGGACACAGGCACTGAAATCCATTGGCTTCATCCTGACACCGACCACCGTTCAGGCAGGGACTGCTAGCGCACTCATCCACGTCCTTCTCACAGTGTTCACCCGAGTAACCAGGAGGGCAAAGACAGCGGTAACCATTCACCAAATCCTGTTAAAGAGAAGAGCGAGAATTCAATTTTTTTTCTGGAAAAAAAATCTACAAATAACTCTGTGTACTGAAGTGACGAAGGTCAAATTATCTCTCTGCCATAATCACAGACACACTTTCTGGCACTAACCCTCAAAAAATATTATTCTGTTTAGAGGGCTTACATTTTTCGTACAACACTTCTGAGAATGAGTGGCATCAAGATGTCAGTCTTAGACAACATACCCATGAATTGTTCATGTTTCCTGTTCTGGATGTTTACAGTTTCCAGGCTTCTACAATGAGCCCTTTTGAAGACAAACTTGTCAAAGTTTGAGCGGTTCATGGCATTAAGTCTGAAGGGATTGGGGTGTTTTGTTTGGAGCAGTCAGTAGCAATTATAGGGGATATTGTTGAGTACACCTGTACCATTCCACTTTGTTCATAGTTATATCCGATTTCAGATAAACCCATATCTAAACATCATGTACAAAATGTATATGCCAGCCCCTTCCTGCTTAAGTGGGCAGATCTTAGACAGAATTTTACACTACCATTCAAAAGTTTGGTGTTGGTAAGATTTGTAATGTTTTTGAATGCTTTGAGTCTCTTATGCTCACCAAGGCTACATGTATTTGATCAAAATAAAACAGAAATATTGTGAAATATCTTTACAATTCAAAATAATTTTCTATTTTAATATATTTTAAAAATATAATTTATTCCTGTGATCAAGGGTGAATTTTCAGCCTCATTACTCCAGTCTTCAGCATCACATGATCCTTCAGAAATCATTCTAATATGCTGATTTGATGCTCAAGAAACAGTTCTTATTTTTATCAATGTTGAAAACATATATTTTAGGAAACTAATACATTTTTTCAGGATTCTTTGATTAATAGAAATTTCAAAAGAACAGCATTTATTTGAAATATTATTCTTTTGTAACGTTATAAATGTCTTTACTATCACATTTGATCAATTTAATGCATCCTTCTTGAATAATATTAATTTCTCACTGACTCCAAATGTCTGAACAGTAGTGTATGCCAATAGTAAAGGTCTAAATTTTATTTTTAAGGGTCAAAGTCTGTCAACAAAAACAAAGACTACAGAAAGTGAAGTCAGATCAGGAGATCTCCTACCTTGCACGTTCCTCCATTCAAACACTGACCCTGGCAGTCATTTATGTCTAAAAAATGAGAGAAATGTGTCTGAATTTATATCCTATAAACACTGTGCAGATAGAAATCTATGCAAACACATACAGAGCTAAGAGAAAAACACAGATTGTTATACTCACTTATGTCACAATTCTGACCCATCCAGCCAGGGAGACACTCGCAGAAATATCCACCAATCAGATTGTGGCATGACTTGGCATTCACACATGGCTTGTCCTCACATTCATTGGCATCTTTGAAAATAATTGTAATGAATAACTTAAAAGCATGCACATGTTTGGGTAAAAATATAGTTAAATAATGAAGTAATCTCTCACCAATCAGACACATTTTGCCGGTCCAGTGAGAAGGGCAGGTACATTTAAAGCCATTGACCAAATCCTGACAGGTGCCTCCATGTTTGCATGGGTTGGGCGTACAGTCGTCCACGTCTATAGAACAGAGCAGGTTAGAAACATAAAGTGTTATTTGGCATCTTCTGTTTAATTACTGTAAAAAGCATGTTTGTGTGCCGCCTTACTTATTTCGCACGATGGTCCGCTCCAGCCGACTGCACATTGACACTCGTAACCCTGACTGGTCTCCTTGCATGTCCCTCCATTCGCACATGGGTTGGACAGACAGGCGTGTTCAGCTGTAAATGCAAGCAAATAGTCTCACTCGTTTGCCAATCAGAATTCACCCAAATTTAAAGAGCTCAAGCATTTAAAGAAGCAGATGACAAAACTGCAGTGCACATTTAGAATAAACAGAACTATTGTCTGCTGGTGTGGACGCTAATATAGTTATCGTCATATTTATCATTCTTGGTGTGAACTGGCCTTAACCGTCTTGGGTCTAAGGTGTTTTCTAGGCCCTGGAGATGTTTTAGCATGCCCTGACATTTGTTTATTTCAAATACTTTTAACATTTTCATGGCTAAAGTCTGATTACACTGTATTCATCACAAACTGTGCTACAATCAATAAACTCGTCAGCCGAATATTTTTTTACTGTATTTTTGATCAAATAAATGCAGCCTTGGTGAGCCCAGGATATGTAAAATGAAGACACAGATTTCATTTTTGAGTGAACTATAGGTCTAATGTGTTGTCAAGTCCACCTCTACAGTGACCAGAGCATGTTGATCTGACCTTTACACTGTAGTCACATGACTGACCCCTTTAACTTAACAGTTAGTTTAGCTTTTATCTCCCTGCTCAAGACCGAACGATTGCTCCAATGGTTTGTATAGGAAAGATTTCTTCACATTGCCCCAGGAGGTTATCACCACCCTAAAGGCTTGAATGGGGATCATATGAATCCGAGAGAAGGATGGGGAGGGGAAAAAAGCCATGACGGTCCATCTGGCAGATTTCATCACTATACCCATCCAGCCATTGACTGTCATAACAGACGAGATCCACTGGCAGGACATATCATAACAGAGGATTAGCAGACCTGGGCGCCCTTCCTGACACTGTAGACAGTTAAGGCCCGAGCTCTGACATCATCTGATCCCCCATAGGCTCCCTACGCTCTTTCCCATCTATAGTTATACCAGAATACAATGACATTGCTGCAGTGATTTGACTTGGTGTCAATAGCAAAATGGCACTGTGTATAAAAGGGACTCGTGCCAACAGAAACACAGAAAAGCAGCACATAATGACTGTAAAGATTTATTAAAGGAGACAATCAAATTCAGGCTGAATGACTACATCTCTAAACTGCTATATTAGGTTTCAAGCAGCTACAGTATCATTATGTTTCAGGGTCATAAACAGGGAAAGATGGTAAATCTTCTGGTTTGTACTGCTACAATAAACACACTCTCACAAAAAACAAAAAATTGTACCTTTAGCAGCTTGTTACTGGAGCAGTATCCTCAAAGAGACAACTTTTTACCTAAATTATCCCTAAAATGTTCATAGTAGTACCTTAAAGGGTTAGCTCACCCAAAAATGAAAATAATGTCATTTATTACTCACCCTCATGCCGTTCCACACCCGTAAGACCTTTGTTCATCTTCGGAACACAAATTAAGATATTTTTGATGAAATCCGATGGCTCAGTGAGGCCTGCATAGCCAGCAATGACATTTCCTCTCTCAAGATCTATTATTGTACTAAAAACATATTTAAATCAGTTCATGTGAGTACAGTGGTTCAATATTAATATTATAAAGCGACGAGAATATTTTTGGTAAAAAAACAAAATAACTTATATAGTGATGGCCGATTTCAAAACACTGCTTCATTAAGCTTCGGAGCGTTATGAATCTTTTGTGTTGAATCAGCCATCACTATAAAAGTTATTTTGTTTTTTAGCGCACCAAAAACATTCTTGTCGCTTTATAATATTAATATTGAACCACTGTACTCACATGAACTGACTGACTCACTGAGCCATCGGATTTCAACAAAAATATCTTAATTTGCATTCCGAAGATGAACGAAGGTCTTACGGGTGTGGAACGGCATGAGGGTGTGTAATAAATGATATTATTTTCATTTTTGGGTGAACTAACCCTTTAATGGTATATGTCGGTTCATGTTACTACTCTAAGGTAGTAGTATGCATCTTTTAGTCATAACTTTAAGGGCACTGCTCAAGTCACAAGCTGTACTCCTAAAAGAACTATTTTTGACAGTGAATGAAGTGATTCTTGTGCATGAGTCCAACCCTGATTATATTTAAAATGTGCACAAACCGAAACATCACAATTTTATGCTTTAGTTATTCAGTTCCAAAAGAATGACAAAGACAATTAGTTATACTCTTTACTACAGTAAGTACACTCTTGATGAAACTCCTTCTCTGAAACTTAAACCTAATGACCAGAACCAACTCTAAATTCAAATCAAAATTCATTTAGAGCTTTTTACAAGCATTACAAACTTCAAACAGACCATGAGGAATGAGAATGACAACTATGATAAAAAAGGCCCTGTTCCAAATGTCACCCTAAGCACTTGCTGTCTTTCTACGAGTCTGCACTTTCATGGCGTAACGCTGCTTTGACTGCTAGGTAGAAGTCTGCTGCGGAGCTCGCTTCAGTGCAGCTCTGCAAAACTGTGCATCAAGGACGCATACAGAACGCAAAGGGGGTGCTCACAAACACCCTTCTGAAACCTAAAATGACAAAAGGGACACCCTATGGCCATTGCAAGTCCACAAGACCATAAGTGCATATGAAGTGTGACATTTGGGACAGGGCCAAAGAAAAAGGAACGTACGCTTCAGAAAGCACAATACTGACATTTTTGCTGCACAAAACAATTAGTATCAGCCTCAGATGGCACTGCCAACAGTTTGTTCACTTACAAGAATGGCAAGAATTGCCATTTCCAATTGGTTTATTATTGTAATATCAACTATTTTAGATAAATCCATCCCTAAAGTGCACATAAAAACACTTTTCAACCGCTTTTCATATCAGTCGGACAGATCTAAGTGGACGTTCTTGTCCAGAATCTGCAAACTGAACCACTACTCACCTCGTTCACAGTTGACCCCAGAGTAGCCATCTTCACAAGAGCAATGGTACTTGTCAGGCCCTGTATTGCTGCACGTTCCTCCATTCAGACACGGCTGGTGAGTTCCACAGTAGTTTAGATCTGAGAGGTAAGAACATTCAGTATTAGTAATGAATGTTAGAAAGCAAAACAGAGTCAAAATAAATAAAATGAAAGTGTGCTTACCTTTGTCACAGAGTTGTCCACCCCAGTTAGTGTCACAGAGGCACTGCCAGGGTTCATTGCAGGTCCCGTGTACACAGCCCGGGTGAGGGATGCATTTATCACAGTACAGACCCTGCCAGCCATACAAACACCTGAAAGAGACAAATATAGCCTAAAGTTAGGCTTTATAAATGCAAAATTACCACTATATACCGCAACGGTCACCAAATGCCAGAATATACATATACCTGCTGTGCATTTACTTCATTGTCTTTGCAAAATGTAAGTTTACGTTTATGTTGTGGATAATATGCATTTGAGTAAGATAAGTTATCATGGACAAAATGAATAACAATTCAGTAATTTCACGACAAGACTACCAGTACAATATTACTTTAATGACATGTTATTTTGATAAACAGAGCAGAAAATGTTCTTGTTTACTCTGAAAAATTTAAATGATATTCACCAACACCTTTTTTAGGAATAGTTTGCTTTTCCAATTCTCTCATGTTCTCAAAAGGCGTCAGGGGTAAAGAAGTGCATTCTGTTATTAAGGCAACACCACACAAAAACAATATGTACTGATTTTCTGAAGTATAATTTGCCATAATTTACTCAAAGTACTTATCAAAACTTTGAGAAAGTTGTTGTTTTTCAGGGCATTCGATGCTGAAAGGTTACCCTTTCATAAATTGCGTTTTAAAAGTTCGCTCCAGTCCACTGGGAAAAAGGGAACCGCCGACAACTTCTTGTCTGATTATTTAATGCCAAGCCATGCAAACAACAAACAGCAGCTTTAAAACTCCACTGGGTCTTTTAGAGAGACTAACATTAGCTTGTGGCAGGACACTCTGTCTCAATAAAAGCGGAGCGGCTTGGCCCCAGAACTGCTCGGACCGTCTGGGTGGGGGATTGTGTTCGCAGACTGCTCCATTGGCCAATGTATTTATGGCGGGTTCTTTTGCATTCTCACTCCTGTTCCCATGTAGCCATTCTCTGCCCCGGGAATGAAAAAAAGAGAGTCGGAGCTATGGCCGCAGAATATCTCTAAGCCTGTAATTAAAAGTCATCTCCAAAACGGCTCAGAGATAGCTCTCCCCTACACTTCCCTTTAAAATGGCAGTAATTAAACAGCCCAAGCGATAACCTGTTCCTTAAAGTAGGACTCAGATGAGATAGTAAGTCACTTGAGTGCTCAGCCGCAGGAAAACAAGACTGCCCTCTGGGGAAAAAGAAAACAATTAGCCTGAGGCGGCAGTTCAGCTGTAAAAATAAACACGGTGGTTGAGGAAACCTCTCTCTGTGATTAAAGACAACTATTCTTAAACGTGCAAGATTTCACTATGAGAAACGTTCACAAAACACTGCATTTCAGGTCAGCAAGGTCGTAGAAGCGCTTTTGAACGATATTAAAGCAGAAATATGACGTTAAATCCGCATGGCTGAGAAACATTTTCACCCTGTAGGCCTTGACGGTTCCAATATAGCACAGTAAGAGCTCTTGTTACAACAGTTGCACAATTGCATGGTTGTGTGTTCTGGCAAGCTTTCAGTGAGAGATGAATAGGTAATGGGATATAATCATGCCAAATGTAACAAAGAGCTGAGGTTTTAGTATACATTGAATTCTGCAGACCTCTAGCAATGATCTTGAATGTTTTCAGAGATGGTACAATGATAAGAATTAGTCAAACAATCGAGAACTTCATAACAAAACATCACCGACGTCAGACTGTTGAACAGATCCAAGTAAAAACAAAAACCTATAACGAGCGAGCCAATGAAAAACCAGAAAAATCTCAATCCAAAACTTGCCACGACTTGCTCCAACTAATAGAAGATCAGTTTGTTGTGAAAGAAATTCAATTTTCATTAACTCAATGCCCTACTCAACACAAATAAGTTACACATGACATTCCTTTATGACGACGCAACTAACTTTGGACAGCCTCGTTTCTGCATTTTTTTATACATTGTAGGAATCATACGCATTACAAAAGCAAAACATAACTCAAGAAAAAGTCAAAGAACTCCAAATGCAGCAATGGAAGGATGAAAAACTGCAAAATAGCTTAATTTTGTTCTCAAGGGAAACAACACAATAGTTAAACCAAAAAAATAGAATAAAACCACCATGTTATTTTATCACATATTAAACAAGCCAGTAAGTTGCTTATTTTGTGCATCAGTGTTACAAAAGAGAATAAAAGTATTTATGATGCACTCGAGTGCTATAGCTGTATACGAACACACAGATATGCATCGCTTTCTTTTCCCCTGTGGCCAAATTCATACATCATTAGTAAAACAAGCAGTGCATTTTAAAAGCCAATTAAAGGTTCGACTTGGCAGATTATGGATTGTAGATAAGGCCTCAACATCTTGCCAGACAAATCAAAACATTAAATAGCTATAAATAGCTTTGTGCTTCAGTTGTCTTCACAACATGGCCTTATTGGCATCTCAGTGCTAAACGCCAACCATGTTCGAATACTTGTAGGTTTGTGTGCTTTCATTGTCTGTGCACCAGAAACAGAGCTTGAGCTATCAGACCCTGACAGGTCAAACGGGACACATGGATTCTAACAAGATTTAACCATGAGCCTCTAGTTGCGGTCAAAGCTTGTACTGTTGCATTTTTCACTCTTTAACAAGGCTTGACTTGTTGCTCTAAAATGTTAAAGAGCAAGGCTGAGAACAAAATAAACCCATTGACAGTGTAAAACTTACTTTCCTGGAGGAAAGGCCATAATGTGTTATAGGAATGAAGAATACATTTGCAAATAACTCACTTGCAGCCACCTGGTTGCTTACAGGATCCATGTTCGGTGCTGCAACCTTGTCTGCAGATAGCTGGGAAAAAAAGAAAATGGAACAAGAGTAAGTTTAGGCTGTGTAAAATCCCACCGTGGGCCTCAATGTCCCCTGTTCACCCATGAAAACGTTCTGGGAATGTATGGGGTGGGAATCTTTCAAACCCCAGATCAGCTCACTGAATCCTACTCTAATTTGAGGCCTGTCGTCAGCCTTTGGGTTCTGTGCGCTCCATTCACAGCTTGTTCCAAACTACCCTCACCCATCAGCCTCTTAAAATGGCAACTGTCTAAAAGCATTTAAATCGCAAAATTATCATAGAAATCAGAATAAGCAACACGAAACGCAATTTACAAATTTTATTTAAATATCAGATGTATTTAGGAATGCTCAAATCAATGACTTCATGATTTAGTAGGATAAAAAAATTAGCGTAGAAATTAGGCTTGGGAATAATTTATAGCTGATATTTATTTTAATATATATAAAATGATATGTTATATAATATAATACAATAATATTTTAGAGTTAGCATAATTGGAAAATGTACAAAAGTTTGGGGTCAGTAAGATTTTTTTTTAAAGAAATTCATACTTTTATTAATCAAGGACGAATTATATTGAAAGACTGTTACATTGTTTGTCATATATTTATATATATAAAAAAGCCTGTTCTTTTGAACTTTCTATTCATAAGAGAATCCTTAAACACTGATAATAATAAAAAAAAATGTTTCTTGAGCAACAAATCAGCATATTAGAATGATTTCTGAAGTATCATGTGACACTGAAGACTGGAGTAATGATGCTGAAAATTCAGCTCTGCCGTCACAGACATAAATTACATTTTAAAATATATTAAAACAGGAAACACTTATTTTAAATTGTAATAAAAATTTCACATTATTACTGTTTTTACTGTATTGTTTACATTAAAAACATTAAAAAAATCTTACAACCACAAACTTTTTAAAATATATTTAGTGTATATTCACTATAGAAATGTCCATGGCTTTTCCAGGTCTAAAAATCACAACTTTAAAATTCCCCAATTTTTCCAGGTTTTTTATGACCGTAGGAACCATGTGTATATGAAACAGAATATTCAATGCCATTTGTTTTGTCAAATGTCAATTAGAACATAGCAGTAACAGTCTACTCGCTCACCCGTGTTGCATTCAGGACCTGTCCAGCCTTCCAGGCAGGTCTTGTTGCCATTCTGGTCACAGGTGTAATGTCCAAAGAACTCGTCACGTGGCCGGCAGAACTTGTTGCATCCAAAGCCGTAGTAGTGTTCATCGCAGGTTACCCGGATCTGGTACTCAAACTGGGCGACAGGGCCGTTATGGCTCAGCTTTTGCCATTGTCGATTTGGGTTGATCATGCCAGAGTGGGACGCTTTCTCGATGAGCTTTCCACCTGAACAGTCAGTGTGCGACAATCAGAAAGGGCTTGACAAAACAACACTACACACTATTACCAGGAAACTTTAATATCTTGATATCTGGTTGCTCATAGATATTGCTGGCCTTAAATGACCCCTCATGTCTTATAGCAGAAGGAAAAGCCACATTCACTATTAATTACATTGTGCAAATAATAAGTAAACCCACTGGCAGACAGCACTCATGACATCAGTGAATAAACACACACTCTCTCTCTCTCTCTCTCTCTCTCTCTGTCATGTTCACTCTAGTACATTCAGATTCCATGTGAATGGGTGGATTGGATCAAACTGGACCACAAGAGGGCCCATGCAAAATTTCAGAGAGAAAAAAAGTCGGACTATACTGTAGAAATAAATGTTAAATTATTAATCATTTTGAGTTGTTTTGAACTTTTTTATTTATTTATTTATTTTGGATTTAGTACAATGGCAATGTAATTCCAATTATTCAATTTTTAAACAAAATGTTTTTATATCATCACATTTACTACTTTTTAATGTAAGGAGCCATTCACTCAGAATTCATTTTTGCATTTAAAAACGCAAGATTCAGGGCAGTGGAATGAAAAAAAGACGCTGCGAAACAATCGAAAAGCAATGCAGTGGAATGCAAAAATGTGTTCTGTGTGAACTGCCTCTTAGCAGCTTTTATATTTTTGGAAGACAGTCCATTGGGGATCATCCTTGGCATCAAGTTTGAAATCCCCTGGATTAGAACAGTAACATTAAATTTAGCATCTTGGAGACACTTACTGGAAACCATTAATGTAAATACTAGTAAACTAAATAAACTGAGCTGTATTCCCTTCAAACTTTCTGAGCACAATCAAAGACACACCCACCCACAGATTTTATCCTTAAATTCTTATACTCCCAACTAGCAAAAATAACTAATCTATATGGTTACAGTGATGTGAAATTTCAGAACAATTCCCAGCTGTGCTGTTTCTACCTGTAAACTGACAGCTCATGTCTTTCACCATTTCACTCCTGAATCTGACTAGGACAGGGGACTGTGAAATGTCTGTTCCTCCCTTTCACATAAACACTTATCTTTCACCTCTCAGACCAAGAAAGCAAACGTTTGCAACATGGGTAGATTTTGCTATCATTCCCAAAAGAGGCAGAATAAGTCAAAAGAGATGATATTATGGAGGCCAGGTGGGCCTATAGTTCATATGACTTTGGAATGCAGAGAGTCGTTGTGGCATTTCACTTGCACCCTGAGCCCTGCGGTCAGAGCCAAGTGTCACGTCTTTACTACCTGCAGCCTGATCCACTTCACTGTGGGGTGAGGAAGTCACATTAAACTGACAGAAAAAAATCCTCTGCACTCTCAGGACAACGACTAAGAAAGTTGCTAGCAAAAATGAAAAACAAATGTTTCTTTTCTTACTGTATTCTACTGAGGACAGTAATGTTTTACTGTTTAAAAGTTTTTGGGTCCAGTAGGGTTTTTGGTCCCACTTTATATTAGTTGGCCTTAACTACTATGTACTTACATCTAAAAATACTGTATTGCAAAACACTTTTGCACCTACTGAAGTGGATACGGGTGAGGTTAGGGACACGTTTGGTGGTATGGATAGGTTTAAGGGTGGGTTAAGGGGTAAGAGATGTTAGTAATGTTAGTATATAGTAGTTAAAGACACCTAATATAAAGTGGGACCGGGTTTTTTTTTAAAGACACTTTTATTCAGAATTAAATTAATCAAAAGTGACAGTAAAGACATAATGCAAAGAAAAGATTTTATTACATGTTCTTTTTGAACTTTTGACTAATCACATGAATCCTATTCAAAGATTTCTGAAAAAATGTATCACAGTTTATATTCACAAACTGTATTCAACATTGATAATAATGAAAAATGTTTCCAAATCAGCATGTTTCTTAAGCACCAAGTCAGCATATTAGAATGATTTCTCAAGGATCATGTGACACTGAAGTAGCGATGCTGAAAATTCCATTTTAAAATATATTAAAAAATGAAAACTTATTTTTAATTTGTAGTAACATTTTACAATATTACTGTTTTTACTGTATTTTTGATCAAATAAATGCAGCCTTGGTGAAGCGTAAGACACATTTGCAACTTACAAGAAGGTATACTGTATACTGTACCTCAAATTCATGACTTTGGTGTTGCTAGCGCCATGTTCTATTGTTTGAGCTTTGGACTAAATCTGCCTTTGATGGACAAAATGTTATTTTACAATATTTATAAAACTAAAGTTGTTACAATATCTTCTCAAAACACAGAAAAATCTCAAATGTAGGCGAGGCTGAATTGGCAGCAGATTTGGGGATTTCCAGATTCTAATATTTCATTCAAAGATTTAAAGTCCAATAAACAGAAATAAATACCTCTAAAATGTAGCAGGGCACATGTTAAGAAGTATTTGAAAATACAAAAATTACAGGTTCCAGCCTCAGAGAAACCATTAGCATATGCAGTCTATAACCTGATACATACTGTAGAATATAAGACAAGAGCACAACTTCAACATTTAAAGTGATAGTTCACCCAAAAAAGAAAATTTTGTCATCATTTACTCACCCTCAAGTAGTTCCAAACCTGTATACATTTTTTTTGTTCTGCTGAACACAAAATAAGATAATTCGAAGAATGTCAATAATGCCATTGACTACCATAGTAGGAGAAATAAATACTATGGTAGTCAATGGGGGGGCGGGATCAGTTTGGTTACTATCATTCTTCCAAATATCTTCCTTTGTGTTCAGCAGAACAAGGAAATTTATACAGGTTTGAGGGTGAGTAAATGATGACAGAATTTTCATTTTTGGGTGAACTATCCCTTTAAGCTTTTCTGCAACAACAACTTTGAACTTTGCATATCTGGACATAACTGAAAGTCGCTATATCAAAGGTAATGGTAACACAACCCAGAAGAGCTATTCAAATGACTTAGTTTAGTGTCTAAATGGGATTGTTTCTGGAGTGTTAAGCCCTGTTGAGGTGTAAGAAAAGAAAGGTTATAGCAAACATAACCTTGCGCTTGAGCTATGCACCGTGACAGAGAGGCCGTGAGACCTTGACTGCCAACACCTGCCATTAGTCATCAGGTATTCGGAAACATTTTCATAAGCATGAGGCCCCCTCAACAATGTTTCTCACAGACACACACACACACACACACACACACACACACAAACAGTCTTCCTCTCCTTCTCTTCCCTGTCCTGTCATACACACCTGTCAGCACATTTGGTTTAAAGACTAGTGACCTATGAGCGGAAATGGTACAAAAACAAACTTAATTTTGTTACATTTCCCAATGTTTAAACAGAAGAGAAAAAAGAAACAAAACAAAAATAGAAACAAATGAATCAGACAGAAGAAAACAGACAAAGCAGCAAACGAAAAATTAAAGAGAGAAACAAACAAAACATTAAAGAGAATCAAACACAAAGGATTCAACACAATATAAATCAACCAAAAAGCAAACAAAAACAAAAAGAGCAACAGATAGTGAGAATAAAAATCCTGCTACTCACTTTCACTGGCGGTCTCATTATTGAAGTCCAAGGCCTCTACTATCAACGTGTAGGACCTCTGGAAGAGAAAAACACACATGCAGTCAGCAATGAAACCAAAACAAAGAAACATCAAAGATCATTTTACATCAACAGAGCTTTAGTCAGGGACCTTGACTCGTAACCAATAAACACCAATGACAAAATATGACCATGGGGACATGCTGAGAAATGTGCCGTGAAAGATCAGAAGAATAACACAACCTTCACCTTATCTGGCAGTGCTTTCCTGAAACTTTGGTCAGATACAGTATCACCATCTTTACAATTCAAACAATGATTAGCAGACCAACAAGCATCCTTGTTTTGGTAATCTGACTGTGGGAGACTATTGTTCAACTAATCAAAAGAACCAAGGAACTCTCTGCCTGTCAGTCATAAATATCATTTCCAATTTACACAACACCATTATCAAAAAAAATAAAAAATAATGTTTATGCGTTTTGGCCATTCATTTTCACTACAATGGCGTTTTAAGGGGCCTGAAAATGCAAACTTTTGCACTTTTGTTTCAAAGTGCAAGTTTTTGAAAACCGTTATCGTCTCCATGTAAACTACAAAAACGCAAATTTGTGAAAACGCCGACGTCATGCACATGTGTATTACATGTTCAGTCTATTGGCGCATAGTGTTTCTTTACAAAGTGACATTGCCAACTACTGGCCTGGCATGCATAATACAGCGTTTTTAGTCGTTTTCGCGGATGTGAATGTTGATCGTTTTGACATTTTTGTAACATGCCATAACTTTCATAGTACAGTGACACTTCATAACATTATTTAAATTAACTAATTTTGTAATTCGAACTACAAATTAAAACCAAGCAATAATAAAAAAAACAACAATTCAAACATATTTAGGCTTTTCATTGTTCACTGCAGTATCAGGCTGTTTCTCTTCATTCTGAATTTCTTTTTCCCAGATAATAATGAAATTTCCAGAAATGACAGACCTCAGACATATGTGTTTATTATGTGTGAGGATCTAGTTGAGTAGAATCACTGGGTTATGTTAGCCTCACTGACAGTTACGTGGCATCAGTTCAGCGGTCATTGTAAGGACATTAGGTCCAACATTCAAATAAGCCCTGCTATCTGAGTACTAGCTTTATTATGCAAAGCATCCATTTAATTTGCAGACTGACAAACTGGAAGGAAACATTTATACTATTCTGAATATATAATGGTTGAGAAACACAGTGATGGAATTGGATGGACACATTGTTCTTTAATATATACCATGATGCTGAATGACTATCATATTCACGTACCACATTATTTACATGGTACTCCAAGAATACCATGGTTTTCCCAAGAGGTCAAGGTTTAGCTGGCTATCACTACCCAGTGACCCCCTACTGGTAGATGTCATAACTACACCATTAGGGGGCTAAAAAAATGTCTCCATTGACAGCTATACAGAAATACATTATTAAAAAAAAAAAAAAATATATATATATATATATATATATATATATATATATATATATAAAATATTATGCTATTTTTGCTAGAGGTAACTGTTAAATGAACTCATAATAGCTGCTAGTGAACAGTTTGGAACTGTGCATGTTCTTGTGATGCCATCAGCCAATCAACAATGTCATGATGATGTACCTTTTCTGCCAACTGCAGAGACCATGTGATCAGTCTCACATATGACAGAAAGAGTTACAAGAAGGAGAAGAAAATAGCAGGTTGAAAGTGGACTTTTTTTTCTTCTTTGAAAAACCCACAAAAATCCCCTTTCACTTCTCTCTTTCAGGTCTTTTGTGTGCTGTGTTTTGTTCCTCTTTTTCCCCACGGAGAGGAATGCGGAGTGAGGATCTGAGGGAGTTGCGGGGGGTGCGCTGCTTTTAGCATGACTCCAATGCAGGCCGAGATCTCTGGAGGGCTTGGCTACATTTCAGCACTTCTGAAACGCTTTGTCTGACTTAAGGTCATCATGGCTCTCACCGGTATCAGGTAACAAGAGTCACGGAGAGAGAGAGAAATAGAGAGAGAGATTACTCCCGCCTGAGAGAATAAAATGTGCGTCCATATCTAGGTTTCAGTGTTAGAAGTTGAACGGAAAAAAACAGAAGTATATGAGAGAAAACGAGCGTGTGTGCGAACGTGCCTGTGCCAGAATTGAAGCGTCTCTTTTTCAGCACCTACTTGTCAGATTCACACTCTCGTACTCTTGACGAGGCACTACGGAATTTCCAACATCACCAAGGTTCTCACTGTCCATCTGCAGCAACGACGGACCCAGAGTTCCTCACGCCAGGCCATTCAAACAAACTAAAGCGCAGCACCTCTCACTGTACAAAGAGCTAAAATTAGTTTGAGTCATTCTGATCTCGATGACCTGAAGAATATCAAGATAACCACCTCGCCAAAACAAAGCAGCCCCTTAAGTGGAAAATGTCAAGTGGTACTTGAGATGTGCCAATAGCTATCAAAGTTGTAGCCAATAACTGATAAATGACCAATATTCAAATTCTATACTATTTTAAAAATGAAACACTAAGAGCTTAAATCAATAATTTCAAATGCTAGAAATTAATTTAGTCATCTAAATGTAAAACTAAAAAAGTAAAACTAACAATTGAATATCTAGTAGCAACTGATGTAGAAAAAAAAAAATCACTAACATTGGCAGACAACCATTATGGTGCTGATTAGGGATGTACAATATTATCAGAAAGTCATCTGAATCAACCAATAAAGGCTTAAAATGTAATCATCGGCACGATATGAAGAAATTATCTGAGTATGCCTCGCCGATTAGATGATGTGTTGATTGTGCGCCTGCAATAACTCATATGTGTGCAAGGAGTGCTAGCGATTTGTGATGATGAAAATAACTTGAATCCAAGGAGCTCTAAAAGAATTTTAGTATTTTTAAAAAAGAAATGTAGCCTATATTGGTATAGGCATCAGCTATTGGCAAAAGCATATCGGCATATAGGATTTGGGCAAAAATTCAGTATTGTGCAATGCATCCCTAGTGCCGATATATTGTGCATTCCCAAAAGCTTCTGATTAGACTAGTGGTTTACAACCAAGCCATCCTATCTAAGCTAAATTAAGAATGTTAAAGGGATAGTTCACCCAAAAATGAAAATTTTGTCATCATTTAGGCTACTCACGGTCAAGTTATTTATTTATTTTTTTTATACTATGGAAGTCATTGGGTACCAGCAAGGGTTTGGTTACCAACATTCTTCAAAATATCTTCTTTTGTGCTCAACCGATCAAAGAAACTCATACAGGTTTAGAATAACTTGAGGGTGAGTAAATGATGACAGAATTTTCATTTTTGGGTGAACTATCCCTTTAAGATAACTAAATTTAAATAATTTTAAGACTTATTGGGACCCCACCAAAAGTTTACCGACGTCCCCAGTTGAGAACCACTAGATTAGATACATTTAGACAAGATGTATTTTTTAAAAAGTGAAGTTTTTTTAAAACTAATTTTTAACACATTTCCCAAAAAATGCACATGGCTAAGATGCTTAAACTATTAAAAAA
The DNA here is from genome assembly GCF_019924925.1 of Ctenopharyngodon idella. NCBI lineage: Eukaryota > Metazoa > Chordata > Actinopteri > Cypriniformes > Xenocyprididae > Ctenopharyngodon > Ctenopharyngodon idella. The sequence continues at coordinate 15,753,877 of NC_067232.1, read as the reverse complement.
AAAAGTCAAAATGCAATAGACATCCATCCGCAAATAGCAACAATATAAGCAGTGGTGCTTCAAGTCCATGAATTAAAAGATACAACTTCTCTAAGATTTTACTGTGCAAAATGTTCAAGAGCTAAAGCACAGCACATTAATTAAAGCACCACCATTAAAAACACCAAAAATAACTCTCAAACATACTAACCAACTTCTCATTCATCACACAGCAATAAATCTTTTACAGTTGTCATGTTTATGTGCAAATATCAGTTTATTTGATGCAAGCTGTGTTGAGATATACCTTGTCCTTCCTCTCCTTCTCCATACTTGAACGCATTGTGAACACAAACATGCTGTTGATTCACAGCACCCATTGAATTGTCAAATCTTGCCAGTTTATGTATACCAAGCGCACAGCTCATTAATTTCAACTGCTCTGCCCTTTCAAGTGCCCGCTGCCGTTATATTACGGACATGTCCGGACATGAGCTAGCACAACCTCCCATCAGATCAAGGGCAACATCACTGTGACTAAAAAAAGTTTTGGACTTAGTAAGCGATTGTTTTACCTGTCTATATGTAGTTTTACATTTCTGCATTTGACAAACGCTTTCATCCAAAGAGACTTTGCATTGAAGGCATGCAGTTTTGATAATAAAATGATGGTGTTGATAGCACCATGCACTACAGCTACAGGAACGTGTGCGGTAAAGTTTTGTGAGTTACGCAAGTTTAATTCCATCTGACGCTTTAAAGGAGTGGAAAAATAAGAGACAAAATGGGAGTAATTATGAAATAAAGGCTAAATGAATGAAAAACTGCTGTTTTGGGGTCAAAAGTAGCGAAAGGGGCCATGATAGATCTCACTCCATAACTCACAATCTGGTTATCAGCTATAAAAGCCTGCTGCCTTCAGGTTCATTTTTCCCATGACCTCAGTGTCATCATTGAACTCTAACTATCCCCGGCACCAGTCTCCCAAACTTTACATTGCATTTGTCTTATCGCTCAGTGCCTACATCTGATAAAGATCTACACTTGCTCCCAAACCCACTGAGCTCTAATATGTGAGGTTTTTGGCTTCCACAAATGGCTGCGGCTCCTAGTATTGTGCATTTTTTGCTTTTATCACTTGCTGTGGGAATCTATCGAGTGATGTCTCCGCTGGTAAAAGTGTGATTGCTAATAAGGAGAGGCTGACATGGAGAATGACAAATGGTCTCAACAATGGCTCCGGATATACTCCGCCAGATTCCAATCAATCAAAGTCAACAGGGTTTACATTAGCAGCTCGGACAACTAGATTATGACCAAGAAGGTAGACACCCTCTTTTTGCCTTTCAGAAGCTGCAATCACAGAAGGAAGTTTTTTTTTTTTTTTTTTTTTTCTGTGAGATTCTTATCAGGACTGGTGGCCAGAGATAAGGGGGGCTCGCAGGGAAAGCTTTTAAGAATCTTTCACTGCTCTCTCTGGCGTGGAAAATGAGACAGGCTTCCTTGATAACAGGTCTGTCAGTCACCTGTGCGCACACAAGCGCTACTGGCAGCCATCTAATCTCCTGTCACTCACGAAGGTGATCACAGGCAGGGACTGAGAAGAGAATCGGATCAAACAGCACATCAGCTGTCAGATATCCAGTCAAAAGGTGAGTATTCAAGACTAGGCATCTCAATAAAACAAAATGTTTCCTGGTAACATCATGAGTCTGAACAGAGTAAGTCATGTGTGAGGTGATTGAGAAAAGTTAGCTAAACAGAACATTAGAAGCACAGTACTACACTACTTTACAATGGCCTAACAATACCTCATTCAATCAAGACCTTAACAAGGGTGAGAAAAAAGACAAACGATGCATTTCCCAGCTCTATGGCTTGAGTAATGTGCGCTTAAGTGCCACATCAGAGGGGACCGTATAAAGCAAACATGTCATTATCCCCTTAGCTGCCCGTAGCTCTTTCCCTCAGGCTTTCGGACGCTTCACCTGCATTTTTATTGAACCTAAGCCTGCTGTCTTTCCCACACACACACACACACACAAAAATGATGTAGAAACAACTTTCACTCAGAAGCTGCTAGTAAATTTCACAAAGAATCTGCAAGTAATGCATTGAATTAAATGTAAAGTAGAAAGACTAAAACAGTATTTTCTTGTAAAACATACACCAATAATCTTTGTTTTAGTTAAAATCATCTTTCACAGTGCAATGGCATAAGAGAAATGGAGAGAATTCACTCAGAAAAGCAAAAGAAAACTTTAAAATCTGGTTTGGATTGCTTTTGTATTTACTTTGAAAAGGACATGCATTAAGTACACACATAAATGCTAGTTTGGCTTTTGGGAAAGGGAACGGGTTCACAGACCATTAAAAAGAATGGAAGATGGGACAGGAAAAAAGGAATTATCCAATTTGTTGGTGAACCGGCTTTTTGGCTCATGCTGAGCAGACAGGCCCCAGGTGCATTCAGGGCCACGGGGCCAGAGAGCAGCGCTGTAATTTGCTGAAACGGCCAGTATGAGAAGTAAGGTCAGGGCTGGGGCGGGTTTGTCTAGGAGCCGATCTCATCACTGCTGAGTCGAGCGCAGCTTCCTGTTGCTTGCCCTGGACCGGCATTATTCCTGGACTGGCTCCATTATGCACAGTAATCCTCCCTGTAGCCAGTTTGGCCCAGCTATTGTCACCCCCTGTTTCATGTTCACTGAAGCTGGCTCTGTCTGGGTGGGCCATGCCTAAAACCCTCGCTCTCTTTTACTCTCTATACCCCTCTCTAAAACTAAAAGCAACACAGGGCAATCAAATGCAGTAAAAGGTGCAAAATAAATGGGTGGTATTCCTGTAAATGAAACATTTACATTTTGGCGACGAGATTTGGCTGTTGTGTCTGGGAACTTGCTGAGAGTAATTACCAAGGGTTGCAAAGTTAAAAGGTGCCATACCTAGTCTCCAATCATCCGTGACTGACACAAAGCCTAAACTTCAACTCTCCCCAGCTGCCAACCGAAAAAATAATTAGTGACTGACTGAAGTGTGCTATAATGTAATTGTAGGTTTAATCATAATTTGGATGATTAAAAGAAACCACTTTCTGTATGCTTTGGAAGCGAACATCACAAAAATAGATAATGTGTTATATGATCAACACATGCCCACTGGCTGTCTAGTTCACATACTGGACAGGTGGGCAGCTCACTGGGGAACAGTTCAATCAGGGACACGTTTGCTTTGTCAGGCCGACAGTTTGTCCTTTGATTTTTTTTTATCATTTTGACCCCGCTGAGAATGTATCCACAATGACATCATCAAGCGAGCAGGTGCACGAGCGCACACGCCAAAAGAACGTGCGAAAGGACAGTTCAACGTCCCCACAGTCAAGAGCTCCTGAGAAATTAACATGAACACAAGGTTCCCACACTTTCTGAACAATGTATTTTCACAACTATTCCATGACTTTTTAAGATTTGATTCATTTGCATAACTTTTGCAGGCCTCAAAATCATATTCCCTGACATTTTCATGTTTTCCAGGACCGTGGGAACCTTGTGAACATCTCAGCAAGTTATTTCTGAGTAGGGAATCCTGGAAAACTATATCAGGTAGATAAAATACCACTAAAATAGCTCCAACTAAGGTATTGTTACCAAAATAAACAGTTTAACGTTACACTACACCAAGGTTTTCAACCTTTACGATCCCCAACCAGACTCTCAGCCAACCCTGTGACCCTCAGTATGAAAATAGCTAGATTTTCTCAGATTATTAAGAACATTAACATCACTACATTGTATAATGGTTAACAGATCATTACAAAAAATTAAATTCTCTAGATTTGATCTACCTTACATTCTCCTTTGACCCCTCTGGAGTACCATCAGGGACCCCCAGGGGTCCACAGTCCCACAATTTATTTAGCTGATATGGCCTAAATGTGACCCTACATACTATAGTAGGGATTCCTTTACACTGGTGCATATCATAACACACAGGTTTACTGCAAATCACCTGCAGTTTAGACTAGCTTGATAACACGGGTTATAAAAGCCCCTTAAACAGATGACTACCATTTCAAGAGATCATGGTCAACTCATAAATTCTTTAGAGCTGCAAGACAAACATTGGTAAATCTCTTCAGCTCATGTGCTTCACACCAAACAAATCTTCTTTTATTTGCATTCTAATGCAGTGACACAAATTAAGAGGTTGAGTAGGTGCAAGATAACTGTTTATTTGACGTATTTATTTACCAAGTTAGCTGACTGCCAGAAACAACATTTAGGAACCACTGATGATGATCATCATCATGAGGAGTGAATTTACTGCAGGCCACTGTAAACAGGCATGAAGTGCTAATCAAAACATTTATATGTTTGTTATAGACTTGATCATACATTTATGTATGTTTTAAAACATATTTGTTTTCATTCATTTGACATTTCAATTTTATTTTAACATTCAACTCGACTTTCTTTATCAGTAAATCGATTCAAGTGTAATGAACTTTGGCACCACCTTGAGAATGTAATGCAGTGATTAAACTTAGGTTCTCGATTTTAGAGGGCTGTTGTTGTTGTTGTTGTGTAGTGCACATGGACACGACTAAAACGAGCACCTATAAACTCCAGGGCAAACCGCACACGTGGATTGAAATATTGCTATGATGTATAATCAACGTTGCGTCATCAGAACACGCTATGACCTCATTAAATATGCTCTAAAACAAGAAATCGCCATGAAAAAAAGGAGAGACGTCTACTCACCGGCCACGCAAAACTGAAGGGTAAAACAATCCTTGACTTTTCACTCCTCGTTCCCTTGGTCGAAAATTTATTCCCACCGAGAACGGGCGTAGATCCAGTTCCGAAACTGCAAGCCCCAGCCGCGGAAACTCGCGATTGATATTCCTTCAGACAAACTTTAAAATATGTATCACATTCGTCCCGCGTGCATTTGCGATCCGCCGGGTTCCTCGCGCCGTCGCAGCACGAGCCGTTCTGCAGCTCGCCGTTCGCATTCTGCATCGATACGATTTCCAGCTCGAAGTGCCCCGATGCGTCAGACACCTGTTGAGCAGAACAAACTTTAAATTCATGTATATAAGCACAGTAAGTTCAAATTTGTCTCGTTTTAGGCTATAAAACTGCTAAACTGTTTGCAAAGTGTCTGACAATCTATCAGTGTCAGATTGAAAAATACAGAACTTTTGTGCTGCGGCTCCAAACAAGGTTTTTTTTTATCAATATATTTGCTATTTTCTAAATATATAAGTTTGGGATATATTTATATACATTACGCAAAGGTAGAAAAAGCATTTTAATTAGCCTATTTACAGACTCACCTTCGTCGGCAAGCATAACAAAAAGGCATGAAGGTAAAAAGCAGAAAATACTGAACTCCGTCGCACAATCATGCCTTCTTGCTGGTGTTGCGTTGAGACTCAGAAGTTCTAGCCGCCTCACGGCTCTAATGTACTCCCCGATTTAACATGCACGGGTGGAGAACAACTTTATTTCTTTCAGAAGACTATTTTCCAATGTGTAGGAAATTGCCTCCTATTATCCAAGCGTATCTGAAATTCTTATCTTTCTTATTCTGCTTCTCTCTCTCAGCGGCGGGTATACATTACACAGAAGCCATGAGAGCGTTTGTCCGCGACTGACTGACTGCGCATTCAATACACCAAGTTCAGTTAATGGGGGTGGCAAACGCATGCGTAATTTTAATATTCAAAAGTAAAAGGGTGTGGCTTTTAGGAAAGCCCCGCCCGTGTCCCCCAGCCCCACAAGATGAAGGGTTTATCTGCGAGACTTACAGAGGGCTAACCGCATGTTCTTACACTGCAAAAAGTTAGTAATTTAAAATGGAAAGGAATGCAAAATACTACAGTAATTAGTTAACTGTATGTTACCTTACCACATATGGTAAACAATATATTAAATTGCATACAATTGTACTGTAAAATGTTATAAAAACAAAATATATTATAAAAGAAGATAAAAGTTGTATATTTAACTAGGCAATACATATTCTTTATAGCCTATGTATTTAACTAACCTCTATCTATCTATCTATCTATCTATCTAATCTCTGTGCATCAGTATCTTTGATCTAGCAATAACAATAAATGCATCAGCATCTAAAAAAAAGATGACTTGCTGACAGAGGTCACAGATATGCCTACTTTTTTCAGAATGATGGAATGCACATTTAGAAACTCTGAAAGTCATAGTTTATCAATGTAGTAATATTGACACAAAAAGGGTCATTCATTTCATAATGTTTTAAAAGACTCTTTCAATGGCCATGTATTTTTTTTTAAGCCTCTGTGAGCTAGACATCCCTGAGGGATGTGCATAGATCCACATACAGTAATCTTGAGGTAATTGCCCCCATAGCTCTTGCTGCCCTCTTGTGGACATGGGGCAAATCTGTAAAGCTATTTGAATACAGAATATTGCAGACAGGTTATATAAAGCAAATCTAGGCGTGAGTATCTGCCAGATATCTTCCACTCTTCTAGATATTTCTCTAACATTACAGGTCATGCTACAGGTCATACCACAGACCTTAGTGCAAACAGTCACAGCATGAGACTGGGTAATCAGTAACTAGTGGGTTATTTCGCCACATCATTTTACAACCGCTGTAGTATGTGAAACAGGCAGGATTGTGGTATGAAATCTACTGATAAGCAACCCTAGTAGGAAAAGTGCATTTCTAAATGTCAGTCAAATTGCTTTTTAGTCACAGTGCTGGGAGTCTATTAATCTTGATGTTGAAAGACAAGTGAGGGTTTCTCTCTGTGTTGGATATGAGTAGAGAAGCAATGCCACAGAAAGAAAACAAAATTAAAGGAAATACAAGCATTAAAAAAAAAAAATATATATATATATATATATATATATATATATATTGTTAACACATTAATCTTTAAAAGCCCTCACTGGTGAACCCTCACTTAAATGTGATGTTTATAAAATTTAGTGTTGCTAGTAGTGCAGACACTCTGCTTGTCTGCCATTGGTCATCAAACAGATAGCCACGCCCTAAACTTACACTATTGGCTGCTGCTTTGAATGAGCCATATATAGACCTTATGTAGCTCCGCCCGTTTTCGCTCAATTGGTTCTGTCTTCCGATTTGTTTTTCCACAGCATGAAGGTAAGATCTTATGGATTTATGAATGAACCGCTCATTTTAAAATGTTCCCGGTCTACTGATATTTGTTATGACATCCGCTTCAAACATTACAATGCCCATGATAACTTTCATTAACTCTACAAAAAGTAAATCCACTAAAGATGGCTGCACTCTTGTTTTTTGGTGCATAAGGTCTTGTTTACACTTTTCAATAATTTACCTTCATAAAATTATTTTCATGATTTGTTAACACTACATTTTTTCTTTTGTCAAATCAACTTCAATAATTAATGTGGTTTAGATAACATAATATTTTGAGTTTCTGTTGATTAAACCAGTCACCTTCATTGTATTAACTCAAATTTTTAATTTCAATGAACTCAAAATTTAAGGCAACTTAATTTTTTTAAGTTAAATCAACAATTTGTTTTTTTACAGTGTGGTTACAGTTGTCTACCCACATTGAGTTGGGATTTGAAAAATAATTTTTTACATATAATATAGGCCTACAATACACTTTAAAATAAACTATAGACGAAAGATTTGGAAAGATTTTTTTTAACACCATTGAGCCTCTTCACCTATATTTTTGTAATGACAGTAGAATCACAGCGATCACTAATGTGTGTGGCCACATAAAGGAGATCCATAGCAAGTTGAGGGCAAGATGCCAGGCTGATATTTCCTGTCGGTGAGGTTCAAGATTAAAGGTGCGCTGGACCTTTTGTACCGGCCACTGTGCCTTTAAAAGATTCTGACCCCCAAGAGAGGTCTCGGGTTACTCACTGCATTCAAATAGCCACTCTGTGTAATAAGGGTTAATTAGACTATTTAGACCTCAAAACTTGAGCGCTTTCCCCTCAAAGGGTTTCACCAATTTTGATATCCGCATTCACATTTCACCTGGGATGCCAAAGCCCTTCTTTTGAAAATCAGACAGGTTTGTGGGATTTAAACCACTGCCTTTGTTAGAGAGTCCTGACCTGCTACTTTAGGATGGTGCTGGTTTAAAAGCAACTATAGATTAGTAAGATTAGTCATCGAATATAGAGTATATCATGTTCACTCTGCTATTGTAACATCAAAAGTTGTTAAAGCTGTAGATCTGAAGTTTAAAATCTACTCTGAGAATGTAATTTGAAGATTTCCTTTCGTAATATCAAGAAAATTGTTGTGATTTTTGCTGACAATTGTATACATATGTTTATTTTTGTATAAACATATCATGTATATATGATATAAATATAACAATTATATAAATAAATGAGATGTTTCTGTGTTTTTTATTACTTTTTTCATATCAGCATATCCACAGGCTAGAACCTGTGTTTGTAAAGCTGCCCCAGGGCTAATGCGATTTGAGTAATGACCACACAAGTGAGCCGCAAACCTTTGGGGAGCCCAAATTCGACTGGAGACCCGAGATGTGTACGGGTCATCAGATTGAACTAGACTTTTCCGGTCCCACTCTGCCTGCTCGCCCCCTTTTTCATCCTTGACTGGGATCAAACCAGGCAGTTATGGGCCTCTAAATCACGCCTGAAACCAGGAACAAAGGGTCAGATGGCTGTTGCAGAGATGACTATCTATTGTCTGACACTCAGTACTATATACAAATCCAATTACTTAAGCTTGTTGCCACCTCTCATATTACAGTTCACCAATGCAGCAGACGTGAGTCCAGCCTGACAAGAATGTGGTGGAACAGATTATGTCTTTAATAAGAAAGCCCATGTGCTTTCACTGCAGCGTCTTGCATCTTGACAATCTCTGACTCTGATTTATTCATTTGAATCAGATTTTTTTTTTGTCAGTTTGCCATTGGGCCATATATTATGTATTATGAATTTTATAAATATCCTCAAACAATAATGATGATCAGTATGTTTAACATTATTTTTCTTTTTCTTCTTCATAAACAAAGTTTGTATAAGGATTTGAAATACACAAAGGATTTATGAAAGATCAATGCTGCGCATCTTCAAAGTGCACACAGCTGGACAATGGAGAAAAAGAACAATGCTGGCAGATGATTTTACAGAAATAAAACATCTCTCAGAAATAATGACATACTAATGTTGATCCAAAAATAATATTGTTCTGCAGAGTCAACATGCGACTGGACAGAGAGTTGCTTTGTTTTTGTTTTTTTCAAAAAAAGCTGCAAAATGACATTTTGAATGGTGGTCAGTCTACTTGATTTTATATTCATCCACATATGTACACTGTAGAAAAGAACTGTTGGTTTAACTTAAAAAAAGTAAGTTACCTGGTTGCCTTAATTTTGAGTTCATGTAAATTAAAAATTTGAGTTAATACAATGAAGGCGATTGGTTTTAATCAACAGAAACTCAAAATATTATGTTATCTGAAGCACATTAATTATCTAATTTGATTTGACAAAAGAAAAAATGTGATAAATCATGAAAATAATTTTAAATGAGAGATTCCTCAATTATTTTTTTAAAGCAATCCTTATTTTTAAAAGATGAATTCTAATTGAATTCTAAATAAATTTAGGACTTCTTATTTTAAAATAAATGTATGTAAGTGCACAAATTAGGAAAATTCTACTTAAAAATAATATTTTTTAATATGTTGATTTTTTTATAACAAATAATGTATACGATATCGCTTTCAGAAATCATTCTAATATGCTTATTTGATGCTCAAGAAACATTTCTTATTATTATCAGTTGTGCTGCCTATTTTTGTGGAAACTGATACATTTTTTTTTTTTATAATTCTTTGATGAACATAAAGTTCAAAAGAAAAAGAAAAGAAGATTTTGTCACATTCTGTTGGTGTTTTGATTTTGTTTTTATAGACTTTTAGTTTGTATCACATTAATTCCTGTGTTTCCTTCTGTTGTCATGGTTTCTAGCTTTTTTCTTTCAGTTCATTATCTTGTGTTTATATATTGCCATCAGTTCTCAGTTCATAGTGTTGTTTGTGTTTAGTTCATGGTGTTTCACCAATGCTATCTCACGACCAATTTGTACGTATTTTACAAGGTGGCTAATTCGTACGAATTCATATGATTTGTCTAAACCCCAGTGACGGGTAGGTTTAGAGGCGGGGTTGGGGTAGGTCATACAAATTTGGCAACTCGTAAAATACGTATCATTTAGCAAAAAACATACTAATTCGTACGAGTGAAGTTATACGAATTCGTACGAATTAGACACCTCGTAAAATACGTTGCCGTGAGATCGGGTTGGTTTCACTTGTTTCTCAAATTATTTATCGTTCTTTTGTTTTGTTTAATGAAAGTTTTATGCTACTAAATATCCACTACGCCTCACCTCGTCGTCATCCTCATTAAAACTTGAAAAATTTATTTGAAATAGGAACCTTTTGCAACATTTTAAATGTCTTTACTGTCTCTTTTGGTCAATTTAAAGGGTCCTCACTGAATAAAAATATTAATTTCTTTACAAAAAAACTTACTGACCCCAAACTTTTGAACGATAGTGTAGTTTGGTTCATTTTTTTTCTAGTTTTCAAACAGTTCCCTTAATTGAAGGAACACCCATATTCAGATTTACAAGTCATGCAAACTTTATACATAATGGACATTTTCATTTCAGTGCTTGTGTATGTGTACTTTCATGTATGTTTATGTAACTCTTCATCTATGTGCTCTCAACAGCATTGTCAGTCTGATGGCACTTTGTGAGGATGGGGAGAATGATCCTGGCCAGATGACACATGTAAAGGAAGACACAATAAAGGCAGTGGTATTTGAGGTAGTGATAGATAGAGTGCTTTGGAACATCTTTCTGCTTAGTGGTTCTCACTCACACTTTTGGAATATTTACACTTTCTGTTTATGTGACCAGCTTTTACTTACCATGTCTTTAGACGGCAAAGACAGTGGGTCCTGAAATAAATATTATTCTCCCCTTAAATGTAAGACCTCCATTGTTATTTTCAACATTTATCTTAAACAGGCCCTTGTGAAATGAATAATGGACATTTCATTGGCGACTGTGTGGGGTGGCAGTTGGAAAGAAAAGAAATCAAGCTGTAGGCCAAGTTGTAGGTTTAAGTTGCAGCTTTGGCTTGGTCATTTTTTTATGGTTTTATTACTGCATAGGGTGAAGTATATGAACTTTGCGTGCTAAGTATAATCTTTTACCTGGATGACATCTTATCATACAAAGATCTTGACGTAAATTGTAGGCACTGGTAAAATCATGCTCTACTTTCACTTACAGCTATGCAATTAGTATAAAACAAATGTGCCTTTCATTATTGGATTATCAGAAGGGTATGATAGAGGAACATTGGACTCTTTACTCAGGCTCATTCTCATTATGAGATTTCCAGAAGGGTCAGGGTCATGGCTTCTGACCTCTGTTATTCTATCAGCAAGAGCGGAAACTGACCACTAACCATTCTGAGAGTCTTCCTTTTGTTTGTCAAAAGCAGGGGGCAAAATTTGGCTGGTTAGTAGTAACACAGTTAATGCATTTAAGATTAAAATATTGAACAGGAAAACACCATTTATGAAAAGGCCAGAAATGGAATACTGCAAGTTAGGGGCAAAAAATAAAACAAACAAACAAATGAATGAATATAGGCTCTGATGTTCATTATTCAGGAACTCAAATCAACAACATTTGGAAAGGTAAATATGTATTTATAGGACAATTTGAGCGCATTTAAGAAATAAAGCCTTGCTATGTTGTAACACCTGTTGAATGTTGCAACCGAAAACACCTGCTGATTGTTAAAGGGTTAGTTCACCCAAAAATGAAAATTCTGTCATTAATTACTCACCCTCATGTCATTCCAAACCTGTAAGGATTTCGTTCATCTTCGGAACACAAATGAAGATCTTTTTAATGACATCTGCGAGCTTTCTGTCCCTCCATTGACAGCCTACGCAACTACCTCTTTCAAGCCCCAGAAAGGTAATAAAGACATTATAAAAGCAATCTATGTGACTCCAGTGGTTTAACCTTAACTTTATAAAGTGACTCGAGTGCTTTTTGTTTGCGCAAAAAAACAAACAAACATAATTTACCAGAGATACATTGTTGCGTGAATGCACGATTAGTATTTTGTAGAAAAAAGGTAAAATATTATTATTATTATTATGGTGTTTATTTATTTAGTTTTTTTTTTTTTTGCAAACAAAGCACTCGCGTCGCTTCATAAACTTGAGGTGAAACCACTGGAGCCACATAGATTAGCCTACTTTAATGATGTCTTTCTGAGGGTGGAAAGTGGTTGCATAGGCTATCAATAGAGGGAGAGAATGCTCTCAGATTTCATTTAAAAGATCTTTATTTGTGTTCCGAAGATGAATGTCTTACGGGTTTGGAATGACATGAGGCTGAGTATTTAATGACAGAAATTTCATTTTTGGGTGAACTAGAACTCGGAAGTAATCCACTCTTGTGGATTCACAAGTTTCAAAAGACAAATAATCTGTTGTATCATTTTAAAGCATAATATGTTAATTTTCACTCCACTACATATCACAAAAAACACGCTGTTCATCGTTATGTCGAATTTAAGAAAAAATATTGATGTGCTATTAGTAAACAAATCAGATTCTTTTCAATGAATTGACTGAACTGGTTCGCGAAACGGACTGAACAATTTGGCTGCAAATCGGCCTGACATGATTTTGAGTAAACCAATTGCCATTTTTCACCAATGCCAGATTTAGTAAAAATGTCAGAATTTAGTCAAGAACTTGGATTAATATGATCATCAGAGATAACACGTTTGGAGGGTTTGACTGATGGAGCATTACAATTTACTCAATACCCTAGTCAAATAATAAAAAGTAAACATGTTCACAGCTTGTTTGAATGATGTTGCATTATTTTATTATTTTATATATTTTCCACAACATTGTTTATTGTAAATGCAAATCATATTTAGGTAATATGAGCTGTGTGAGACGAGTTGTTGAAGATAGTAAGATGTTGCTCATTGTATATTTTGTTCAAGACATAGCTCTTGGATAATGCATTAATTTGGCATAATGTGCTGTTTGAATAATCTTTTTCTGTAAGTAAATGTGTCCCATAATAGGGTTGTTATGAAGATATAGTTTTTGCCTGTAGCCTACTGAAGACACAACCAATGGCGTTCTGTGTTACAGATAAAATCTGTCACGACAGGTATTCATGCAGCATAAAAAGTACTTATACTGAAGTAATATTTCATCAAGCTATCTAAATTTTGTGCTTTCTCCATCCACCCATTAGAAACAGTCCAAGAGGGCAGAGATAGATAGACTGATTGATCCTAAATCTGCTTACAAGGTGTTATGTTGTATCCCAGTCTACAGTAACTATTGCTGCTTGTCTGCCCACAAGTGTATGACATCCCCTATGATGCCATAAAGGAACAGTGACGTCTTTTCAGCTGTACACTACGTCAATTTTGTTACCAACAGGGATCCAAGTGGATTAGGGATGAGAGTGAGTGTTTGTAGGTCTGTGTGTCATGGGCCAGTGCTTGTAGGCCTGTGTGTGTCAATCAAAATGGCATTTACTGATTTGTGTGTCAGTTGAGAACATGCTCATTAATCCAGAGTTTTGATCCGATCATAGATGGGGGCAGAGATGACTTGTGTTGCCTACGCACTCAGTGAGTCTGAGCTGATCATCCCTTGCTAATGCTAAATACTGTCGTCACTTTCCCTCTCGGTGATTAGCATTAGCACTCTTTGTCACATGCAGATGAAAAAAAAAAGAGGAAATGTTGGTAGAATAATGTTTGTATGAATGATTAACCAAATGACAATAACTAACCATAGGCATTTCTAGACCCTATTTAGGGGGCTTCTCTCACATCTTTCATCTAAGCGGCCTTAAAAATCTGTGATTGTGACACAGATTCCTAGCTATATGAGGAGTTTATTTCAGTCTGAATTGCCATTAAAAATGATAAAGTTTATTACATTAAATATTATCCTTCCCTTTATCCTCAGTGGTGACATATGACGGCAGTCACACAATGAAACAGGTGCATTTTCATCATCTAAACATGTTCAAGTGAAATAATAATGCAAATAAAATGCAATCAAATGTATCCATTACTGATGTAAATCTACTAATGCACAAATGCAATTTTTATTACTTTTATTTTATAATTATATTTTTATCCAAATGTAGAGCATAGCGTTGTGGGGTCACATGTACAGAAGATAATGGTTATCGTATTGTATGATGACAGACAGCTAGTTGTCCACTGTTGTTCTGTTTACATAGCATGGGTTAACCAAACTCTTTCAAATTATGGTTGTTAATCTGGAGTCACTTTGGTTATAGAATGCAGTTTTCACTCTTATTCATAACTGAATTATGTGTGAACATAAAGCAGCAGTGGTTCTGTTCACACAGCCCAGGTTAATTGAACTCACTCTCAAAATGTTTTTGTTAATCTGGAGTCACTTTGGTTATAGAATGCAGCTGTCACTTTAGTTTTATTCATAATTAAATCATGGGTAAACATAACATTAACAATGGTTCTGTTCATAGAGCACAAGTTAACCAAACTCCCACTCAAAATGTGTTAATCTGGAGTCACTTCGGTTATAGAATGCAGTTGTCACTCTTATTCATTACTGAATTATGTGTGAATATTATGTAAAAACAGTTCTCACTCTCAAAATTTGATTGTGAGTCCAGAGTCACTTTGGTTAATCAATGCAGTTGCCACTCTAAATCTTATTGTGTGTGAATATAGCAGTATTTAGAACTTTAAAACAAACTGTATTCTGCTTTTGTGTGAATCTAGCCAGAGTGTCCGCACAGACCTTAAATTCCCCCCTTACGGTTAGTCAGCAGAGGATGGAGAAGCAAAAATGTTAAACTGATTAGGGGATGTTGGTGAACAAGTCAAATGGCACACTGTTTCCTCAGCGACAAGTGGACCATCTCAAGTCCTGATGAATGCTCTCACTTTATGCACATAAGTGCCTCCTCTGTACATGCTTGAGCCGTGCGTGAAGGGTCGCATTAGCACAGCTGTGTGAGAAACCCATGTCGCTGCTAAAACCCCTCGTGCCCAGGCTAACATTAGCGTGAGAGAGACACCATCCACAGATGGGGAAAAAAAGTGAGAGGGAAAGAGGAAGGAAAACAAGTGTGGAACTGCTGGCACTGTGATCGCAATGTTAGGAATGGAGATGATTGATGTGACGAGGGAACAGATCGGAGGAAGTGAGGAGCGCTCGCTTGTATCTCCCTGCACGCACTGAAACAACATGAGCTCTCCCACACCGGCCCCCTGAGTCGAGAATTCTGCGGGACTTGGGGAGGGTTCCACTTCACTAGCTCAGGGTGCCATGTGACAGATTCTCAATGAGGTGGAACTGTGTCCTCCTTGGACAGGAAATGACTTGCTGGGCCTCGTGAGGCTAATTATTCACATTTCCCATCCACAGGAAAAGGGGGTTTTGATTGACTTTATCAAGCACTTCCGCTGCCATTTCCCTCTTGTCATCCCCTTCCAAGACACACTGAAAAAAAAAAAAAAAACAGTGTGTTGGATTTACATGATTTAATCATGTACATCGGCCCCACAAATCAATTAAGTTAAACAAACATAATTTGTTCACATAATTTCAACATCACAGAATGAAGTCATTTTTAAGTGACCCAATTAAGTAGAATCAAAGTGATTTTACAGTACATAGTTTCCTGACAGGATTCATTTATTAAGTTTCATATATCTTTTTGTCACATGATTGAATCATAAGATTAGCTTAGCTAGCTAACAAAATATTAGTTAACAACAGCACATATTAGCATGCTAAGTGCTAAGCAGTAAATGCTCCTTGAATAAAGCAAAAATGACATGTACCAGTCCACAGCCTAAGCAAATGCTCCACTCTTTATCACAGTGGTAACCCAGTATAATTTAAACAGTCTAATAATTCCTAATCAAACATTAAACACTATTAAACACTATCGTCTCCCTCCTTTTCTCATGTTGCTCAAAAACACATAAAATAACAATTAATTTCAACATTTTTACTCTCCTCGTTAAGTCCCAAGCAAAGCAATTTCAGTAAAAATCATTTTCGAGTACTTGATTGGTTCACATTCGCCCTAAATAATTGAATCTAGTAGATTGCACATTTATAATAATTACACATTACAATAATCAAAAGCAAAGAAATCAAGTTCAGAAGAGAAACACTATTTTGTTGCATAGATCGCAAATAATATGATTGAGTACACTGGACAATATGTGTTTTACCATTTTTTTTCAGTGCACATTTAATTTCATAAAGATGACATTGCTTAGGTATTTAGCAATACCTGTGGTTATAATTATTCATGTAGTTTCTATTGTATTCATGGATATCACAAGAAAAGAAAAGGGGATTGACGTTGGTTTCTCGTTCATATAAATATTGTTCTAGTCCACATTATATCATTAAAAAATGATATATACTTTTTTTATTTTTAATATTTTCCCTGTAATTTACCATTGTTGCTTTGTTGCTACCATCAGATTGACTTTGGTTATTCAACCATACAAATATTGTTCTAGTGCCCACATATTATTTTAAAAAAAATTATTATTTTCTTTTTAATATTTTCCTGTACATTGATTGTTGCTTGTCAGAATTACTAAGCCATACTGATATTGTTCTAGTGCACAGTTTGCATACAAACATTGTTCTATGCTCACTATGAATTTGTGCCTTTATTCAGATAGGACAGTAGAGAGCAGACAGGAAAGCATTGGGCAGACAGAGGGGGCAGGATCGGCAAAGGACCTCGAGACAGGAATCGAACTCGGGGTCCTTTGCTGATCCTGCCCGATCCTGCAAATGCGTTCACGGCGCACTAACCACTAGGCTATCGGCACCGACACCTGTACGATTCACCTGTGCAAGCGGAATTTGCAAATAGTTTAAATTGATTAGTATACCTGCAATAAGGCCTTGAACTCCTACATTCTTATTTCTTTGTCTTTATTCCCTTAAATCCCCATTAATCCTTTAATTATTTAATTCCTTTAAATTTAAATCCTGTTTATTTATTTAAAGGCAATTAATTACTTGGCTGTCAGTGAGCATGTCATACTAAGCAATCCAATTTCCGCTGTTTTGCCCTATGATTGTTTGTCTCAGACTGCAAAATTGTGGCTGTGGACATAAAAAAAAAATGAAATTGGGGTGCATAACATTTTGTTGCTGGTTCAGGTCGCTAAAAGCTGGCCAGGGAGGTAGCTGTGCCTGTAAATGTTGGCTCAATGGCGTTTGTATTCTTACCTCCAAGTATGTTTACACACAGTAATGGCTCTGCTTGCAATGAGAGATGTAAGGTTAATTAACTTGAAAACACCCTGTTAAACTGTCAGCAATCACTGTTTGAATGTTCAGGTCTTTGCTGGAAGGAAGTTACAGATTTCTCTGAGGATGTAGCGAGAGTCTTAGTTGATAACCCAGTTTGCTGCTCACCCGCCCGTCTGCCCCATTTAACAGCTAGCAGTGGGAGGCATGAGAACTGTCAAACAAACTTGCCTTCTCTTTCTCCTAAGTTGTGTGAAGATATGCAGCCTGGTGGCCTGTAAACTCATAAATGATAAAGAGATGCTTTAATGTTTTGTTCATGCTGAATTTGTCATAAGTGTTTACAGTAAAGTAGAGGGCTCACTGGATTTCAAGCCTCCTTCAGCACATCATTAGGTAGACACTCATGAATTACTTGTTTTGAATTGAGAAGATTATACATTATCCTTATAAATATGTCTACAGTAAAATCTTACATTATAAATCATAGACGTGTATCCACTTGTCAAGGTTGTGTATTTATTAAATTATGTCAGTGTAAGAATCTTCTGTATCGACTTTTTGTCTGTACCTACTAAAAAATGCTGGGATAAAAATAACCTAAGTTGGGTTAAAAATGGAAAACCCAGTGATCGGGTTGATTTGACACAGCAGTTGGGTTAAATGTTTGACCCAACCTGCTGGGTAGTTTTTATTTAACTCAACTATTGTTTAAAAATTACTGTATTGCTTGCTTAAAAATGAACCCAAAATAGGTTGAAAATTAAGATTTATTAATGTTTAATAAATGAACATTTATTAATATGTTTAATAAATAGTAATTAAATAATAAACATTTATTAAATTGCTTATTAATAAATGTTCACCTTTTGATTATTATTGTTGCCTCTAATTATGTTTCTGATTTTTAATTTCAAACCTTTTTTTTTTTTTTTTTTTTTTTTTTTTTAAGCCAGCCATATAGTAATTTTTAAACAATAGTTGTGTTAAATAAAACTGCCCATCAGGTTGGGTCAAACATTTAACCCAACCGCTGGGTTTGTCCATATTTAACCCAACTTGGGTTGTTTTTAACCCAGCATTTTTTAGAGTGCGTCACACATTTTCAGTGAGAATCTGAGTTTTTGGCTTTTAGTCCATGTCTATTAGTTTTGAGACCAACTCATATAAATGCATTTAAAATGTAATTTCTTTCCCAGGAAAAAGCTGAATGTATCCAAATTGTTCTCCCCAAATAACACCTGCAACCGACTAGCAATGAGGCCGCTCATCAAATCATTATGACTTGTTACTGTAAGTTATTTTGGTAACACTTTATTTTAAGGTGACATAGTGACCTGTTACTACATGTACTTACTATAGTAACAGTAAATTACTATATAATTACAAGTAACTAACCCTAAACAAGACCCTCACGCTAACTGTAACTCTATAGTAAGTACATGTAGTTACTTAATATTACTCAGTACTTATTTGAGTAAGTACAATGTAACTTGTCACCTTAAAATAAAGTGTAACCATAATTTTTTTTTATTTTTTTTATTTAATATGGAAAATATTGATGATGTGTACATACTGAAAAGAAATATATACTTTTGGACCTTAATTGTTGACAGGGTATTTTTGCAAACGACACACGATTGTCCAATTTATTTTCTGTGGAAACTTCTCTGAGGTGGAAAAATTAAGTTTGCTGTTCTAAAGCTATTAAGGCTAAGTGCTTGAACTTCATATTGCCGCATCTGCTATAAGCCTTGTGGCTGAGGACATACCCATAAGCCCTTGCAAGTGAATAATTACATTTTAGAGCGTGCAAATAATTGCTACTTAGAATTAACAGATGTTTTAGCTTTATTTACTGCTTTTGATTTTTTTTTGTAGAGAGTTTATTGTGGTTTATTCAAAGTCATTGTTAAGATGATTAGTGTTCCTTTTGGTGAATTTGGATTCTGCTTAGTTTAAATAATTTCTCGTCTGTGACCAAAAAAGTACATTTTGTTTTATTGCGGAATATTACGGAAAAGAAATACCCACAATCTGGTCATACATTACATCAACACCCTAGTTACTAAAACACTAAGTTGAGTCAACCTGAAATATTTTATTGTGTGGGTTTAGGTGCAACACATGTGGTTACATTTTGGATTTCTTTCTGTTTACACAGTTTGAAATGTTAAATTGCTCATACTAAAGTTGACATTCTTCTGTCATCAACCTTTTCTGCAGTAGATATCTCAATCAACCATTATAATAGAGGTTATCTAACAACTAGAATTTATTTGTACAGTGTACTGTATGTATCTCACTCTAAAACTGTAACAAGTTAACTGTTGAAGCTTGATGAAAATATTGATGCTGGCGAAGTGAAGGAGCCTCTAGCAGGCCATGACGTAGCGGTTTTTCCATGACACTTCTGATGATTGTTTCCAAATGGTCCTGTCAGTATTAATAAATCTAACGTAGACATTCCATTTAGTTTCAAAGTAAACAAAATCCTTTTCAATCCACACGGCTCATATGAACATAAAGGCAATAACTTCAAGTGGTGTAGGCAGCATTGTAAGATGATGTATGTTTTTATGCGTGAGGGGTTCTTTCCTCCTTTTCTTTTTTCATATGTTCTCTCTTCTGTGGAATGTGTGAAGCACTGGAGGAGGGTAAAATCAGATTGATACTGTTTTCTTAACTTTACAAATGGCAAAATCACACTGTAATTTAAGAGAACCAAGCATTACCAGTAAAGTCAGCTGTGGAAACATCTAGCAGCCTGGCCTAATGCTAAAATAAGAATGATTTACAACCTACTGCTAGGTGTTTATCCAATTGTCCCCAAAGATGTAGAATGTAGAGTTCATATTTTTATTGTTAACCACACTAATTTATTCAATTACTATTAGGTGACTGTATATACATACCCTGTGATCTGTATGGAGAAACAGAATCCAACAGAGAATGACTACTGATTTTGAATCTTGGTGGCATCTCTCTGAGGTTCAGGAAGTGCACACTTCCTTAAAGCATATCAACAAATGTTTAATACGAAACTGATGAGCCTGTTCTTCCTGCCTTTGTGGCGGATTGGTGGTTAAAAAGGTATTTTGCTAGGTGTAAATTGAGTGTGCACTGGCATATATCCACTAATAGGCTTATGTTCAATGAATGGCACATATTCAGTGGAAACCCTTTATTTGGGTGTTTTTTTTCTGCAAATGATTGTTTGATACTGTATAGGTGAAGATTATTTTTATTATTTTAATTGATTGACAGCTATACTCTTAATACTTTGTCCTTTTTTTGTATGGGGTGGTTTATGGGGCTTGCTGAGTGCATTTAAAAGTGCTTATGTAAAGTTTTAGTTATGTAAATCTCATGGATCAAATTGACCGTCAGCTATTTTATTGAACTAAAACTTGTTAAACTGCCCAAATATGTGTTTGTAATGCCTCTTAAACTCCAAAGAGAAAGCAGATACTTGACACATGCTGCATTGGCAAATTATGCTTTGAAGGTGTGTTGTATGTTTGAGATAGTAATCAAAAGTTTCTGATGAATTTTGGCCGTTTTGTTTTCCTAGAATTTGGCTCAAAACAAAGCTTGTTTTTTTTTTTTTTTTTTTTTAAAGATAAGAAGCATAGCAGTTAGAGAATAGCTGAAACTTGATGCCGTATAGTAGATGCTATTAAAGAGCTGCATGTGTTTAAGTGGGAGAGATAAGGAGCGAAAAAGAAACAACCGGACAGATGTGAGAAGTACAGAAGGTGAAATGTGTACAAGTGAAGCTGTTGGAATGTTGATGGGAAAACATCTGTTTTGAGATTGACGTCATCTAAAAAGCTTGTTCTCAGTCTAATTAGGAGTAAAGCATCAGATCTAAATAGAAAGTGTGGCATGCAGATAAAAATTCCAAACAGCTGAAATAGCTCAGTGATGTTTGTCAAAGATGAGACGACAACAGACATGAGATCTTAAAAACGCCTTTGTCAACTCTGCATCCATAATGCGCAAGATATAATTTCAACATAAACACTAGACATTAATTACTGTACTTTGTCATATGATAAACGCCTGTTGATTGTTCATCAAAGAAGGCTGATTGTAGTTAACATTAGTGAGATGGGGATATTCTCAGTTTTCTTTATTTGTTTTATTTTTAAGACATTTTACCATTGTGTGTTTCCTTTCCCAGAATGCACTTTGATGAGCCACATTCTCTTTTAAAGCCAAGTCAGTTTCTTCTTGGTAATGCCCTACATTGACTTGACAGCTCTCACCTACTTAAATGGGGAAAGACTAAAATTTCTAAAACAGTCAATTATTGGTTATATATATATATATATATATATATATCAGTAAAAAAATCTAACAGCAATAATGGATACATTAATGATGCTTAATGATAACTAATGCACATTCAAGTAACCAAACAGGCAATATCTGAAAATCTTTCTTTTTTCTTTTCTTTTCTTTTCTTTTCTTTTCTTTTCTTTTCTTTTCTTTTCTTTTCTTTTCTTTTCTTCAGGTTTCCAGCTGCCATATTGCGTTGATTTCTATCATTCATTTCTAAATGAGTGGTCTATCTCCTTCCCTTATAATGTCTGTAGATGAGCTCAGTAAATAAATGAATCCAAGATGGCAAACGAAATAAGAGTAATATTACACTATATAAGTTTTGGCCCTCTAGCAGTTAAAAAACAAAACTGCACATATTTTGCGGAAGAACATTGTTTTGGTTGTGCTTCGGCTCTGCGTGACTGTGCGGATGAAAATGGTTATCCTACTGTTCATAAAACATTCACTTTGAGGCTTATTATGATATATAACCAGTTTAGATGGAAAGGATCTCAAGCTGACTAGCTGAAGACGTTACTGTAGCTTTACCCATTAATAGACACGGTACATCCTTGAAAATAAATTCTAGGACAGCGCTACAACAACCCGTAATAAAATGACCCTTCACTACAAAGTAAATAATGTTTTACAATGAACTCATACATATGGCAATTTGTCTGTTCAATAAAATACCTTACTCACCTATTGAGTAATAAAAACACCATCTCCGCATCGCTTTTACAACATTTCAAATCCCTCAGTTCTTGCTAACGTGCTCAACAGATATAACAGACATGTTTTTGAAGTGTTGCTCATTGTAGCCAATCAGATATATCTGTTGAGTGTGTGAACACAATGGCCAATCAGGTGTTTAAGAATCCGCTCAGCAGCACTCAAAATGTTGGGGTGAAATGCTGGTATCGTTACATTTTTAAAATTTCAGTACCGAAGTCGGTACTTTTGACAACAGTTCTCACCATCTCCGAAAAGCCAAGCCAATGTTGATTCCTATTTATTACGGGTTCTGTAGTGTTCTCTTTTTTGGCATTTTTTCTAAACGGATGATTTAGCGTGCTCCATGTCTACATTTCTTGCTCATTGTGACAATGAACCTATGCCACTCCCACACTACACGCATCAAAGTAGCCGGAGCAACTTTTAAAAATGTAAATATACTTATTCATTCAGTTATGAAAAGTATAGCTAAATATAGTGTAAAATAAGCATAAAGTCCAGTCTTCCATGTGCTTCACATGCAGAGAACTATTTATGTGTTTCTGGCTCTGTGTTCCAAATCAGGCATTTATGATGTTCCACTGCAGTCAGGATGCTGCCATAGAAAGCAGCTGTCTATATAGGGCAGTAGACACTGAAGCGGTTTTGGAACACAGCTACTGTTTGTAACAAGTATTAAAACGATTCCTTTGGCAAAGGAACAAGGTACACTGAGGTCAGATACACTTCTCTGCCAACCTGTCCTTTTAATTTGAGCCACCGATCAACCCACTCACATGAACTGTACATGTAGACAGAAGAAAATCTTGTTCAGTCCTGCTTGGACTGGAAGTCAAATCTTATCATGCCACCATCCACCAGAAGAGAGCTAGAAGGAACACGTGTGGTGTGAGAACGTGCTGTTCATGGTAAAACCTTTGGAGCAGGTCAATATGCAGGCGGGATGAAGTGTGACATGAAGGAGCCTGTCTATCGGTTGGCATTCAATGAAAGAAAAAGGCCATGCTGGCGAGTCACAGGGAATTTGAATCAATGCTAAGGAGATGCCAGCAGTACAAGAGGCCGGACTCTGTTTGTCTGTAATGCAATGATGGACAGAACAAATTTTGTTTACTGTGTTGGTGGAACCAGACAGGGGTTTGCCTGCAGGGAATTCTGTCCTCTCTTTTTTCTTTTCCCTGGTCTCTTGATAATTTTATTTGTAGTAATTTCATCAAAACTTGAGTAGCAGTTTATAAATTTAATGTTTTTGCTCCATGAGTGGGTGTGTATGTGGCTAGTTATGATCATAAAATTAGGCTGACATCATATTCAGTTATAAAACATGACTGCTGGGCAGAAATTATGTTTCTTTTAAGCAAAAACATGCTTTGGGGGTGATCTTACATTTAAGTCGTTTTATATTTAAACGAATAGCTTTAATCTTTAGATTTTAATCGTATGAACGCTGCCTCATTTGTAGACTACTTTCAATTAAATCCAAGATTAAGTAATTACTGAATTAGTCATAGTAATCACACTTGCTTTTAATAGCACACTGGGTGGAAACTGTGACATGTGAGACAGCCATTAAGACTGAAGAGGTCTGCAGGACTTGTTCCTTGTTCCTATAAAATCCTGTTTCAGCCTGTGACATTTACCTCATGTACAAACCGCCGGGAATAAGGTTGCATGAAAGTGTTTGAGGTTCAAATTTATAGTAATAGAATATCAAGTAGATATTTCTGTCTCTGAATGATCACCTCCTGTACTTTTTACCTCCTGTATAATTTAGGGCTGCACGATATTGGAAAAAAAATTACATTGCGATATTTTGTTTTTCTGCGATATATATATATTGCGATATGAAAAAAAAAAAAAAAATTCACCAGATGACTTGAATAGCTCTATTTGGAAAGAATTAATCATTCTAGAATGATTGGGGTGATTTTGTAGGTGAGTGAATATGCATAGAAAATAATCAACAAATTACAAGCATAAATGAATATAATAGAACAAAGATACAAATGAAAAAAACAATGCTTCATATTTTTTAGGTAAGTCTAACAGTATTCAGGTACAGAAATTGAACAATCAAATGTAAAATATCAATGCATAGTCTCACTGTATAAACTGAAAACTACAAAATTGAGT
The DNA here is from genome assembly GCF_019924925.1 of Ctenopharyngodon idella. Taxonomy (NCBI): domain Eukaryota; kingdom Metazoa; phylum Chordata; class Actinopteri; order Cypriniformes; family Xenocyprididae; genus Ctenopharyngodon; species Ctenopharyngodon idella. The sequence continues at coordinate 15,729,282 of NC_067232.1, read as the reverse complement.
ATTCTTTTTGCTTTTGTTGTTTGATTAACATTCATGACACAGAAAGCAGCAGGGGCTTCTGTCACTTTAAGAACGAATGCGCGGCGCGGATCCAAAATACTGTTACACATCCGGTTTTCTTTCTTTATTGTTTCGTTCACCTAGCCAAAATTAATCGTGTTTACGAGAATAGTCGATCTTTTATGTGCATTTTGACAGTTTTCTTTGCATGTATGTGTCAGTTCAGGCACAAATAGATGTGGAAGAGAAAGGCATTCAGTGTTCACGTGCATCTGCGCGGCTCTCTCTGTGTATGTGCGTGCGCGCTCACAAAACAGCCGCACGTTCAGAATAGAGTTCTCTTTCGTGTCCTCGTGCGCTCAAATGGTTTAAAATATCTCGAATGTTTAAACTGACAGGACCCAAAACATGTTCAAATGATACACTTTCATTGTATGATGGTCAAACTTTGCAATTAATTAGAGAATCACCTGCGTTTTGAACTGTGGTGTCTAGTCCGTACGGATTAACGATCCCCATACTAGACATCGCACATCCTGCGATGTGACTATCGCGGATGCACACATCGCGATTTCGATGCTAAAACGATATATCGTGCAGCCCCAAAATAATTGTAATTTGTTGTATAAAAGATTTAATGAAGAATGTGACAAAACGTAGATTTTTCAGACATTTTTTTTTGAGTTATTCCGCAATGATTACAGTGACGTCTTTCTCTTAATCAGTATTTTTGTCTTAGTTTGAGGTAAAAACTGTGAAATATAAACCAGTTGTTTAAAGCACTGTATCTTTTTTTGTTTGATTTATGCTTAAAAATACAAATTAAAGAAATTAATAATAAAAAGTAAGCTTAATTCAGTAAATACTGTCTGAAAACTAGCCTTAATATTATTTTTTTTATATATTTATAAATGTCTTATTTAAAAGATGTTTAGTAATTTTAAATGTTGACATGATTGCTCTCTCTCTCAAAAAAAAAGAAAAAGAAAAGAAAAAGACCCTAAACCGTAGTTGTTTTGAAGACGTCCGCCCTCGGCTTACCTGAAATCTATCCGCTCTTTACCACAGTCTCCTTTCAGAGTACTCAGAAATTCCCCAAATTAATTCTGGCTCAATTAATCCTGAAGCGGCTCTCATTGGACAGCAATCATTACGCTCTGATGATCTTAAGGCCATTGTCACTGTGGCACTTGAAGGAATCTTTTGTGAACAGAAAGAATAGGGGGCAAATCAATGAAGCTGCAGAACAGAGCCAATGAGGTGTGTGTGTCTGTGTATGCATGTGCTCCTGTGGATAGTGTTTCGGGGTCCAAGCAACCGTGAGTGGCGTTGATTGACGTACAGAGTGAAAGACCCTAAACCCTATAGCTTTGATGATTGAAATGAGATGGGTATCCTTTATTTGACGAAGCTAGTTGGTCTGTTTGGGTTGTGGTTTGTGTGTGAGAGAGCTCCCCATTGCTGTTATCACTCTTTTTCCCTGTGGACTTGACTGACAGTCGTCATCCTGCTAAAACTTAACAGTCTATACACACGCACATCATACACACACACACACACACACACACATATATACACACATACATACATGTAAACAATATTTATTTAATATAAAATATATTAGAAATTCATTCATTGAGCAGATTGGCTGAATATGACTTAACATTGACACTGACCCTTATGAATAACCTTAATGAACCATTATGATGCATGAAGATCATGTAGATCTGACAGCTTCTCTTGATTGACAGCTGGCCTTTGCAGTACTCTGCATGTGAATGCACACCCCCACAGTCTGAGCTACAATGACAGGCTCCAGAGCTTTCTGTCTGGCCTCTGAACCTTTGGCCCCTTGTGGGGCACATGCAGTCTTTCTTTCCCCCTGGAGTCCACTGCATGGATCTCTGGGGCTCTGTGTGGCAGGCGTAGGTTCTGAACATGTGTTTGAGAGAATGAGAGAGAGAAGGACGAGCGAGGCCCCTGATCCCAGCTTCCCCCGCAGGGTATCTGTGTAGAAACAGAGTGTGTAAAGTCTGGAGAAAGACAAGAGCCCACTCAGACAAATGTCACGAATTTCACTGACAGGGCCTCAAGTGGTTATGTGTCTTTCTTTCTTTCTATCTTTCTTTCTTTCTTAGAAAATAATATACTACTTAAAAGGACAGTACAAGTAATTTTAATATATATATATATATATATATATATATATATATATATATTAGATTGTTTGATGTGTGTCTTCAAGCTGAATATTACTTCTTTGTTTGGTCTTTTACAGTAAATGTGCTCAGTGAGGTGGGGTCCACTGGAGACGAGCATCTCATTGTCGTGTCTTTCTAGGTGGATGTCTGTTTTCACAGCTGATGCCTTTTGCTCAACAGGGAAATATATGGTGTTGTTTGTTATTCAGAGACAGTCCTGGTGCTTTAGTTGAAGTTCATATTTATTTTATGAAGGAGATGTGTCAGTGCTGCTGAGCCAAAACATAATTTTTATTCATGTACCGTCCCAATCGTGCAAGTGCATGTCCAGCCACAGATATCAATCATGGGCTTAGATGTCTATGCATATTATGTAAGCAAGTATTTTAGCACAGGGGGAAAAAATCTACACACCATCTTTATTTTTTATTTTGGCAGTTCTAAAAACATCCATAATCATTGCATGCAGGTCACATCACCTGTGCCATGCCCCTATTTTGAGTACTGAGAGATTAAATCTTGGGCAAAATTCCAAAATGACTAAGATACGACCATGAGTAATGAATATTCACAGAGTGATGACTTTTTTCATGTCGAATGGCGTGGGAAAATGCATGTTTGCTTTACCAAGCATTCATTATCTAAATTCTTATTAGTGATATATACATATTTCAACACCATTTTTTCTGTACCGTTGCTCTAAAGTCATAATACCCGCACTTCGTTTTTTATGTGCCAGTTTGGATTACACGTCATGTAACTGCCATGTTATCAACATGCACGTAATTTTAAAACCTCATCTAGAAGTACCTGTGACATAATAGCGCCTCTGTAATTCAGATGATTATATTATCCCATCACTAACGCGTCTTCATTTTAAACAGGTTTGTTTGGTTATAGATGGTGTGAAGAGTCTGACATTTTCATCTAATTAGCAGTGTTCTGCTAGAATTGCTGAGGATCAGAAAAAGTTGTAGTAGATTGTCTTGTGCATAGTTTGAAAATTACTGACTTTATTTTCTTGATCACTGTTTTCACACATTTTCAGGACAGCATATGTAACGGGAGATTCCAGCTTCATTTACGACGATATGATTTTCCATCCAACTATTTATTATCTAGGATTATGTGTGATTTTTAAAAAAGTAATAGCTGAATCAAAAAAATAAAAAAAATAAATAAATAAATAATCCTGGCATGGTCATGGGGAATTGCTGGTTATAATTTTCACAATGCAGAATAAATTTACCACATAATGTTGGCAGTTTAGACATGCGAGACAGCAGTAAAATGTACTCTGGTAAGAAAACACAGAACTGAATAGTGAAGCTATTTAAATTATCCATTCATTTACTATGACAAATAGTGCCTTTAACCAACACTGTAAACAAATTTGTGTCATTTTAATTGGGAATTTTAAAAAATGCTACAGTGAAAACCTGTCGATTAAGTTACTAAATACAGATAAAATTATATTAGATTTAACAAGACAATATATTTATGTTTTCTGGAAGCAGAAAATATGAATTACTTTACAATTCATGGACAAAACATCAACTTTTTATTTACAAAAACAATTGTAACATTTTACTGTAAAGCCCGGAACACACCAAGCCGACAGTTTTTTTTTTTTTTTTTGTCGGCCTGACTAAGTTGTCTCAGTGTGTTCCACACCGTTGGCTGAAGTTGGTCCTTGTCTGCTTTTTTTCGGCCGATTCGACATGTTGAATCGGCGTCAGAGCTCATCGGTCAGTCGGGCCACCTGATCATTCTGATTTGCTGTTCAGCTACTGCCACCTGCTGATACGGAAAGACGTTTCTTCTTATGCAGGCGCAGAACGGACGTGCTACTTGGCCATCGGGTGTCGAGTGTCAGTTTGGTGTGTCAGGGAAATTTTGGACCCAGACGCTGCCGACGTGAGCCAACCCCCGCAGTCTGCTTTCGTCGCCACTAGTTTGTCGGCGTTGGCTTGGTGTGTTTCGGGATTAAAAGTACATACAGTTAATAAAAGTACACATTTAATATGTTTCTTATTAAATTTGTTATCAGTTAAGCACAGTTTTAAGTTGTTTAGTCAATGTTTGTTAGATTGTCTTTAGTTTATTGAAGGGGTACTTCACCGCTGGCAAAATGGGCTTTCAATAAAATTTGCCTGCATGACTATCCAGTAGAATAGGCAAAAAAAAAAAAAAAAAAAAAACGGGTGAAAAAGTTTTGAAATCGGTGCTACCTTACTAGAGAAAACAAAGAAAAAAGGCTGTTGTCTTCCGTTTTGCCAAACAGGTTGGAAAACACTCATAATGCACTGGGCATGTTGCTGTCCTGGGCCACTTCCACAAGTATGATATGGATACGCTTGACCAGAGTCAAATACCGCTTTGCTTTAGTAGGAAATACTTTTAAGCAAACTTTTAGTTATAATGGTGTCAACTTGTATTGTTCTTGGGTGAAAGAATTCAAAGAGTAAACGTTTAGTGGGAGTAGGTTACTTTCAGTTTCCACCAGTAAAGCGCATTGTAGGCAGTGGCTAAGAATCATAAATAAGGAGAGAATGCTTAGACAGAAAATCTGAAAAACCTCTGCATTTGTAGTCAACATTTCAAACTGGATAACCACGAACACAGTGTTTTAGGCCAAATAGAGGGGAAAAAAACTGAATGAAACCGCCAAAACCGCCAAATGGAAAACGCTGTCGCATCCAGGTATTACCCTGTTTACACCTGGTATTAACAAGTGTTTTCGTCAATCTGATCACAAGTGGTAGATGCTAAATTAAGGTGTAAACAGGGTCTAAAATGTGGTCTAAAATGTGATCGAATGTGTTCTAAAAACTGCCTACTTTCTGCCTACTGACTTAATGCGTAAACATTATGGGAATAGTGCTAGCCAGATGGGATTTAAACTTTGTCGGCTGAAGACCTAAGTTCTTGTCACGGTTCATGGATTCACTTACTCACCCTCGTGTGTTGTTGTGTGTGGTGTGTGTGTGTGTGTGTGTGTGTGTGTGTGTTGGGTGTGAGTGAATGATTGTGTGGGCGTCACCCATTATGGTCTGATTGCGATCTGTTGCCAGCCGTGTCTTGTTAGTGGTTGTTATTTATTGTGCTTGTCTTTATGTGTCTTTGTCAGTTCGTTGCAGGCTGTTCCCGGTGTCGTGTTCTCTGTGTGTTTCTTCCTGGTTTTTGGATTCTGGACTTTCGTCGTGTGCCCTGTTTTCTGGGTTGGATTATCCTTGTTCTCTGATACCCGCTGTAGCCCTGCGCCACCCAGTGCCTCGCCACTCTGCACGCCACAGCCTCTGCCTCGACTGACCCTTGGAGTGAAGTTATTGTACAGCATTTTCCTGTCAATAAATATTGTTATTCTTGCACTTGGATCCTCTGTCGGTGTTCATTCCGTGACAGTTCTATAAGTTGTAGTTCTATAATGTAGTTCTATTCTACCTACCTAAGTACTATCAGAGCAGAAATGAAAGCTGCCATTCTCCATGTTTTTCTGTCATATCCTTTCGCATTCATATGTAAATTGGGTAAGCTTATTTCATCCATTAGATCGAAAAGATCTGAAAAATCCCATACATTTACCACTCATAGTCCCTCCCCTCAAAGAAATCAGGACAGAAGTGGTCGAAAGTGGACAAAAGAGATGGATTAAAACATCAGGTGTAAACAGGATGTGTCTACCTCGTCTACTTGTGATCCGATTGACCAAAACACATTTTTATGAACATTAACCATCATGTGTCCTTCTGTTTTACCACCTGTATTATTATGGTGATTATCAGTATATTTGTATTAACCAGATTTCAGTAGATCAAGTAGGTTTGTATAGACTTTGTACTGTAAATTTAACAGTGTTTGTTCATTGCACAAACACAAAAAAGCATCTTAGTGCAGCAGAGAGGCTATAACAGTGTTTCCCTTGTTTCTGCCGCTTACAGACACATACAGCCAGACAGAGCCTCATCCTTTGGCTTTTTTTCCTCCTTTCCCTCGTTTTTTTGATCATTAGGGGAAGTCCCGTTGAGTAATGCATCATGGGAGTAGGTGGAGTGGTTGAAAAGGCTAGCAGCAGGCCTCACAGACTTTGACTGGTAAAGTGAATGGGCTGGGCTCTTATACTGAGAGTTTTTGCTCTTGGACTCCGTTGCATACTGGAATTTTCCCATTTGTAGATCTAGATGGAGAGGAAAGAGGGTATGGAGCGTAGGGCAAAGAGTTCACTTAATTTATAGCGCTCGTTATGAGAGGGACTGTGCAATATGACGCTATGTGCAGTGTTAGAGTGGTGTAGTACAGCTGAAATGTTGACATTTGGAATTTAATGGCATTGAGACTTACTGGCACAGATTTTGGGATCTGGCTTGTACATCACTACCCTGGAAATAAGGAACAGCACATTGAAATTGCACAATGAAAACCTTTTTTTGAAATGCCCAAGACATTCTAAGCTACTTGTGTGGTTTTGAAACAGCATTATTATTGAAAGAATTATGACTGATTATAGTTTTATTATGAAAGGTGTTTGAATTAAAATACCAGAGTTGAGAAACAGAATGGAACTATATCAGGCCACCAACACCCACACTTTTGAACAAACGAAATACTTTCAAACAAACATTCTTGGTCAGAATGTCCCTTCTTTGTGGAAATTGTTACAAAACTAATAACCCCAGAAAAGAATCATTAACAAACTTCATTATTAAAGAGGAAAGGGAGATAATGCTGCAGTTTAACGTAGATGGATGGGGAACTTAAAGGAGGATCAGGCTGAGTGCTTTTAGGTAATTGGTGGAGTTCCAATAAATCTGTAGCGTAAAGCTTGACCCTACAGAATGTCACTTTCTCTGATGGATCTGTAAATCCACTGTAAAAAACATGGTTAAGTTTCCACCACTTCATATACAGTGTATTGTCAAACTTATATATTAATTCCACAAACCAAAAAATAGTATTAATTGATTGCTCTAATAAAGGCATAATTATGTTAAATTATTTAATATTTATCTTGTTAGTCTAATCCTTGTAATGTTATGTTTAGTAGTAGGGATTCACTATATATATATATATATATATATATATATATATATATATATATATATATTATTCAGCTAATTTCCCACCTTTTTTCCACATTTACATTACCTTTACCTTTATTTAGCGCTCAATTAAAATGTCACAAATTCTGAGTTTCTAACTTTATTACAATCAGTTTACAAGTTTGATAAAGATGTGTTGTTTTTATTACTCTGTGTGACTGCACCAATGGAATCATATCAAATGCTGTCACAATATTTTAGGTGTGTGGAGGTTTGGCTGAGCGTTGTTAATTTTAGCATATGGAAAAAAGTACTTTTCCTTGCAAACAATTTTAGATGCTTGAGAGATGTGCTCACCGCTCCTCATGATTCTCTAAGCCTCTTTAAACTGACAGGATCCCACAATACTACAGGCCAAATGAAATTGGGGATAATTCGATGTACATTTGTATGAACAACTTTTAAAATGCAGTAAACATAACATTTAGCTGTTTTACTGTGAATATGATAAATGAAACATTTCTAAATGAGTAGTACATGTCTAATTACACAGTAAGCTTTTGAGCACTGTGAGAACATTTGCTCTGAGTGTGTATGTGTTATAATAGGGCTCTTGGTGTGTTCTCAGTGGATCAAGAGAGGACCTTTCGTTTCCGGAGGTACTCGATCTGTGAAGAGTGACAAATCATAACAGTTAGGGAGGCATTTGACCTCCTGGACCCCTCCAATTAGACCCACGGGGTCAGGTTTACACATTAGCACTCTCTAGATATGAGCTACATCACAGAGCAAAGCCCTTTAAACTGTTTCATCTTCTTTTTTCTCACTTTCATTCTCCTAATACCTGTCAAAGAGTTGACTAAAACAAGAGTTGACTAAACAAATTAAAAACAAAACATTTAAAAACTCAATAAATTAGTAAGTAATGTAAGAGTATTATTAAATTACTTTTTAAAGATTAACTCAACTGAATGTTAGAAAATGGCAAATGTAATCTAAATATTTTTTAAAAATTTAAATGAGCATACACTTTTGAATAGGGTTGTCAAACGTACCGGTATTACCGGTACCATTCGGTACAAAAAAAGTTAAAAAAAAAGTTCTGGTAGTACAGAGTACCAGATATATTTGGTACCCGCTGATAAACGCTGGTCTCAAATGCTCTGAAAGCTCTCTGAGCATCAAAGGTTTCTATTTACAGCATGTTTTTACAAGCGTTGAGCATTGTAGCCAATCACAATCACACCTGTTGAGCGCGTGTGAACACAATGGCCTATCAGAGGTGTTACTCAGAATCTGCTTAACACTGCTGACAACGCAGAAGGTTTTGTTTCGCTAAACGCAAGCCACACTCTCGCAAATCCTTTCATTATAACCAACAAAGTGTAAACACAATATAAATAAGGGATTCATCATACAATTAAGACAGCTTTTTTTATTATAACAGTTTTTGTGAAAGTGCAGAATTCAGTGAGCTTACGCTTTAGAGATTGACAGCCTTATGGTGCGTTCACACCAGACGCGAATGGAGTGTTAAGCGTGAGTGATTTACATGTTAAGTCAATGCAAAGATGTGATAGACATCCTGCGGCGCGATTCGCACGAATGAGGCGGCGCGAATGAGGCTGCGCGAATTGAGCGTTTCGGGCGTTTGAGAAATTGTTGGCAGAAATCCGAAACAACAATGGAGGACAAAATCATCGTCGCTGTATATGGATACCTGGAGCTGTACGATACAGGTATCCAGGTATCGTACTTTTATAGAAACAGGAATAAAAAGGATCTTGCTTGGAAGAAAGTGAGTGAGGAGGTCGGACAATCTGGTAAGTTGTAAAAATGCTCTTTACTCAATTTGAGCTATATATATATACATATTGATGGACCCAGACATGGCGCCGAACGAGTCTATGTCGTTTTTCAGCCTTCCATAGCACATAAAGCGCAGCTTCCCTCTCAACAAAATCCATGTCAGCCATTTCGCAATGAGACTGGAGCTGCCTGGCAGAAGCCCCTCCATGATGCGAATTTGTGTCTGTTGTGAAGTGAATTTCACGCGCGAATGAAGCGCGTAAACTCAAAATGTTCAAGTGTCCAACTACGCGTGAATAGCGCGATTTATTCGCGCAAGTCGCGTCTGGTGTGAACGCCCCATTAGTGATTATGAAGGGAGACAAAACGGGACAACATTTTTTAAAGTACTTAAATCAACACAACAGTTTTTGCTCTGGTACCAAGATTGGTACAGAGAACCGCAAGTTTTTACTGGTATTGGTTTAGACTACTGAAATTTTGGTACTGTGACCCTACTTTTAAATATCCAGTAGTGGCCAAAACCGAATTAAAAAAATGTTGAAGGTCAGCCGATAAACGATATTGCATCCCTAACCTCAGTGAATATCCTGAATGTCTCAAAGCAATAGGTTTATCAGTATGTATCATTTTTAGTCATATCCATAATCTTGTAGTTGCTAGCCAGGTTCCACCAGTTAAACTTTGAATTAACTGTTCACATGTGAGGGAAAATAGTCCCTGGTATCTCTTCTCCTTTCTTAAATGTTTATTTTTTGGCAGCAGTTCATCACTTGAAACATGTAACTTTCCTTCCCTTGTGTTTGCAGACATTTATCTTAGTCAATATATTTTGTCTCATCAGGATTTGAGTTAGCAAAGGTCTGTTGCAGTAGCATCTCCGTTGGAGCTAATGCACAGATAAACATCCTGTTAAGTCACAAAACATAAAGCCGTGTTTGCCGTGGTCTTTTTGTGGGTAAGGTGCTCTGATAAGCAAGGAAAGTATTTCCCAACAGCCTGTTTGAAAGTGATGCTAATCTGTTTACAAACAGTCTCAAAAGAGAATCCGCAGGTAGCATGGACAAACAGTTGTGACAGATGAGATGCTTCTCAGGTTCGCCCTGGCCTCCATCAGTAAACAGGAAACCTCAGACCTCTTGACCTGTCTAAGATTCTACACGCTCTTCTCACGACTCCTGAGAAGCCATGATTCAAGAGACAAGTATTAGTTACCTCTCATCTGTTGATGTGATGTACTTGAATGTTTTATCATAGCATTAGATCGGATTCAGAGAGGGTAATAAAGCCTCGTCTTGTATTTTTTGCCACCAAGATTTTTCTAAAATGCCAATGCATCTACCAGGGAAAAGCTGGTTTCGGCTATCAAGTTAAGTCCATTGTGGAATGGACTTTAGCACAAAGTAATAATGAGACGCATTGTTTCTAACGTCAATATCGGGGAGAAATCCGAGTTGTCTCAAACCAATGATTTGTGCGCACTTCCGCAGTAACGAAAACGTTGGCAGCTGAACAATTGTCCCATTGAGGTGTGTAAGAACCTCCGGGGGCATGCAGAGGTCAAAAAGTCAGGCCCCCTGCCGACCGCCTTTCCCAGGCCTGGGTTTTATCAGAGTTGGGCATCACAACACAGCCTGGGAGAATAGGGAACCACTTCTGTTGTGGAATCACCCAAAATGACAATGGACCCCATTTCAAAGACATCAGTTATTGATATTAGCCAGAAATATGTATGTTTATGTGGAAAAAAGTCTTAAGTTTAAAGGGATACTTCACCCAAAAAATTATTTACTCACTCTCATGTTGTTCCAAACCTATGACTTTCTTCTGTGAAACACAAAGATTGAAAAATGTCCCTTTTATGAAAGACAATGGGGTCCAAACTCTCAAAAGTATGTTCCAAATAAAGTTATGACATAAAGGTGAATAAATTATGACAATGTTTTATTTTTGGGTCAACTGTCCCTTTAAGATAAAAGCATTTCCTATATTTAAGAGCCATCTAGACTTTGAAAGAGAGAGTGTGGAATTGAGTTTTAACGATAACTTGTTAATCAATGGTATATATATTTGTTGAAGCCATCAGCCTGCATTTTCAACTTATTTTTTAAATAAACTTTTAACAGCATAAATCCTGGTAAAAACTACATTATCCATGATTCTGCAAAAAAATATCCACCAATCATGACAAGCAAATCACACTTCAGCTCGCAGACACTTCCATGAAGCAATTTCCCTATGCTTTCAAACTTCTTCAGTATTTGTATGTACTGTATGTGCATATTTACAATATTTTCTATATACATAATCCACATTTTTAAAGGGGACATATCATGAAAATCTGACTTTTTCCATGTTTAAGTGCTATAATCAGGTTCCCAGTGCATCTACCAACCCAGAAAACGTGAAAAAGGACAACCCAGCAACTTTGTTTTGGCAAGCCTTTCTCTGCAAGCATGTGAAAAAAAATGAGCCGCTCAGATTTCGCTCCTCTTGTGACGTAGGAAGAGGATCTTATTATAATATTACCGCCCCTTAATCTGCACTGCACGGTGTACCAGTTCTAATGCCATAGCAAAAGTTTGAGCAAAGCATGCTAACTGTTCTGTAATTGGCTACACGGACGAGCCCATTTAGAGTCTCGTTAGTTTGGATAGTCTGCAAGTTGACCCTGGCAAGCTCGATTGCTAAAAAAGGAGCGTTTCTGTCCGAGCGATATTTTGGAAAAAATATTAGACCATTCACAGCATATGATAGCAATCATAAACGTTAGCAAACAGGTACGCTATGTATAGTGAGCGTCCATACAGGTTTTGCACAAAAGATTTACATGATGATGGCAGTCACGGCACATGATAGTTGATGAGTTGAATCAGCTCCACAGCAGCTACATAAATTTATCTACTAACCTTTCAGAAACGTCCAGTTGCATTCTAAAAGTTGTAACTTCTTCCTGAGTCTCTCCATCAGTGTCCGACTCCGGTTTGAACAATGTAAGGCTGAACACCGTTACTGACAGTTGTCATTTTGGCTGCGTGAGATTATCCAGCGTTGTTGTTGTTGAGCAACCGAAGCGTGAGCTGTTAAAGCTCCACCCTCTTTTGGAAAGCGGGCAGAGAGCAGCAGCTCATTTGCATTTAAAGGGACACACACAAAAACGACGCGTTTTTGCTCACACCTAAATAGGGGCAAATTTGACAATCTATAATAAATGATATGTGGGGTATTTTTTTGCTGAATCTTCACAGACACATTCTGGGGACACCAGAGACTTATATTACATCTTGTGAAAGGGGGCATAATAGGTTCCCTTTAAATCGATAATATTATATTTATCCATTGTTTTTAGTTCAATCATATCATTCACAATGCTTCATGGGATTGTAGCTCTTTCCCTCATTGAAGCAATTAAGTACACAGTCCTGTACCTTTGTCTGATTTTTAAATATTTTTTGATATAAATCAAAGTTTGTAATGTTGTGATTCACCTCATAGCTGGTTGGTTTGGTTCATGACCTAAAAATCTTTAATGAACTTATTTAAAAAATATTCCTATTGGAAAAATATTTTCAGAATCAAGGCTGCTGAAAAATTATACGGGTACTGTTGAACTCTAATATTCCAAATCATAGTGTTACCATGGTAGAATGGTACTAAATTGTAAGAGTAAGGGGAAAAAAACAAATCATCAGAGAGAGTAGTGGTCTGGGTTGTGGTGCTCATATGGGAAATGCAATCTAGTTTCATTCCCTCATCCATTTTCGCATAATTTCCTGTCATCTCTCCACCTTATCATCAATATAAGTCCAATAAACAGATCTTATCTTGTTGTAACATAGTCTTGTTGTAGAATTTAACATTTGTCATAATGTGAAAAAGTCCCTCAACCTCACAAATTACATTTTGGCTTTTCGCTTGTGTATTTCCATCCACCCAGAGGAATCCTGTCAACAGACTGAACTCGCTAGTGTGTATTTATTTCATTAGTAGCACAAACCGTCACTCTCCCTGTCTGGCTTTGGATCGGAGAGGAGGGGCTCATCTGTTGGACACAGAAGGATGGGAGTCAGTGAGAGAGCAAGCACAAACCAACTATTAACGTCTAGACGCAACATAAAACCAAGCAAATCCTAATAGCAAGCACTTGTGGACTGTCAAAGTCGACCTCTGAAAAGTGTGAGGGGACGTGCACTTTCAAAACATCTCCACTAATCACCAAAGGCAGCAGAAAAAAACCCACATAAACCAAACTTGGCTTCAGGTCACTTGAGATGTCTGCTAGTTTGGCTAGTAAGAGTTCACAGCTGAAAGAGAGAGAGAGGCACCAGTGAAGTGTTTTTGTTATTGCGACTCCTATAAGGCATTACTATTCTTTTTCTTTCTTTCTTTTTCTTTTTTTAAATTTACGGCCACACAGAGAAAGTGCTGGCATGGGAAATTGAGTGGGCCGATTGCTCTTTTCCTCATTCTTTTATCCACTAACGACACTCTGTAATGACCTCTGGGCCTTGGCTTGGTTAGAACTCCTGAAGAGAATCATTTTCCCCATGATTGCCTCTGCACTGAGGCCAAACATGAATTTCATTTCCAAGAGGTCCCCCACCCATCCTAAATGTATATCTCCATAAATCTGATAGACTTGATAGACCTGATGCAGGCCGTAATGGTGCCATATTGTGGTGATGTGACACTCTGATCCAGATAAACATACTGTAGCTGTAAATGGACTTAAAAGAACCATTCATCCCAAAATTAACTGACCCTCATGTTGTTAAAATTCTGTATGCTGTTTTATTTCTTTCATAAAACAAAAAAGGAGAATTTTTTTTTTTTACCTTAACATACACGGTCAGAAAAAAAAGGTACAAAAGGGGTGTCACTGGTGTGGTACCTTTTCAAAAGGTACACCTTTGTACCTTATTTACCCTTAAAGGTGCATATTAGTACCTTGAAGGCACATATTAGTACTTAAAAAGTGCATATTAATACCTGGCTTAATGGTACATATTAGTAAAATCTGAAAGGGTACAGCCCCAGTGACAGATTTTGTACCTTTTTTTTCTGAGAGATTCTTTAACACCTTCTTTAATGATAGTGACCCAGTCTGTTAAGTGCCAAAAAAGGACAAAAACTCAAAGTACCAAAAAAATATTTAATTTATAAGTTATTCATGATGCTTTCATGGTGCTTTTTTTTTGTCTTTTTCAGAGCTTGACAGACATTATTATGATGTTGTTAAAGGTAAAGAGATGCACAAGGATTTAAAAAAAAAAAAAATCAACATTTAAACACACACAAATGAAAATATGGTTTAGAATGACATAAGGGTGAATATATTATGACAGAATTTTAATTTAATGTCAACTGTCCCTTTAAGATTAGTGATTTTATAATGACCTTTTGGATACAAACTTGACTGTTACCACTTGTTTGGATCACATTTGTCATTTTTAAGAGGACTCCATCCATTCTTTCTTGTTTCAGTCTTCTCTTCACTACTGAACATGAGTTGCTAATGTGGAATATATTGAATAAAATATAATTTATTGATACTTAATGACATTTATTTATTAGGTAGTTCCTATAAAAACCTGTTGCATCCTGGTCTGCCATTGGAAAAGCTATTAAAAGGCATGTTGATGCTCCAAACCTTTGATCAATTTAATGCATTCTTGCCAAATAAAAGAGTAAATTTTTAAACTAACTCATTAGTAATGTTACAAAACATTTTTACTTCAAGTAAATGCTGTTCTTTTGAACTTCCTACTCATCAGAAAAACCTGACAAATGTATCATAGTTTCCACTAACTTAATAAGCAGCACAACTGTTTTCAACATTGATAATACTAAATGTTTCTTGAGCAGCAAATCAGCATATTAGAATGATTTCTAAAGGGGATCATGTGACACTGAAGACTGGAGTAATGCTGGAAATTCACAGGAATGAATTACATTTTAAAATATTATTTGAAATTGTAATGACATTTTATTATATTACTGTTTTTACTGTATTTTTTGATCAAATAAATGCGGCCTTGGTGCGCATATGAGACTTCTTTCAAAAACATTAAAAAAATCTTATAAACCCCAAACTCGAACTGTAGAGAATGTGAAGTTAGCAGCTGCCAAGTACTATTAATATGAGCATTGATTCTAAATCTCTGAATAAATTTATGCTTTAGCATACCAGAATCTTTGGAAAGCAATAAACCAGTATATTATTTATCATTATTTGACTCTGAGTTGTTGGTTGTATGTCTTTAATCTAAGCAGAAACATCTATTTGTTCACCATCCCTGGCAAATTTTCTCTTTCTCTCCCTCCCTCTCCATTTTATTCTGTCTAACCCTGAAACAGAGAGCGCAGCTCTGCTAGGTAAAGAGGAATGAATGTAGTTGTTTCTCTGAGGAGACTGGAGGTCTGGCTCGCTCTTCAAATGGCACGGTGTTAGTTGGGGAATGTGCAATTATGGAGCTCAGTCCTTTGATCCCACTTTTTCCATCAGGCCTAAATTGTCCTCACATTGAGCACCGCCGTGTATCCTTGGGCACTCTCCTTGCGCAGGCTTTCTTTCATGTACGCCCCTTTGGAACTCGAAGCATCCCAGTCTGAAAACTGAGCTTTTCCCCAGCCATGCTCCAGTGCTGGAGCGAGCCACGCTTTTGTTTCGTGTGTGTGTGTGTGTGTGTGTGCGTATATGTGTGTGTGCGCACACTGGAGTGAGCGGAAGACAAAATTGGGTTTAGCTGAATGTTTCAGATTGAGAAGTATGCGTGTTGGATAGTGCGCTTGAACTTCTGATTGCATTCAGATATCTTTGTGCACATTTGTACGAAATTCTAGACGTTAAGTTCAACTTTTGGTATAAATCACTCCACACTTTTCATCCATGTAGTCATGCATACAGATAATGCGTGCATGTCTGTTTGCGTGTGCGTTTGTGTGAGTGTCACACTTTTGTTCACTGATTCTTTCCATATGCTCCAGTACGTTATCTATGCTTCACATAATAGCTTCCACCTCTTGGGGATTAACCCACGAAGTTTATAGACTTTCTTTCATTCTTCGCCCCCTCTTTCTTTTTTTCATTTTTTTTTTTTGCCCAGGTCTAAATTACTAGTGGCAGGCGTAGTGTCCGTTAAGCTGTGGGACCACAGCTGCATGCTCTCCTTCTGTACTCTGCGGGTCGCCTTTTCTTGTGCTAATGGCTCTGTACAAAGCCAGGACACCTGGAAGGTCTATACCACCACTGCGGGGCACTGCGTGCAACTCCCATCATGCCACTGACAGGATGGCATGCTCTATCAGGGCCACATGCTCTTTGTTTGTCCTGACATGCTCAGTCAGTAATCGATAACGATATGACAGCAACATAAACGAGTCTGATAGCAAAAGCAGTTGCCGTTAAATGGCTACATTTACTGTTGGGTATCCTGTGTGTTCCTCGTACATATTTTTGGTCACAAAACATGCATTTGATTGATGCTTATGTAAGCACATTTAGACCACAGATGGCTTCAAGAAGCAGTGATTTTGCGGTGTCTGCCACTGGGGATTGCAGATTCTCAGCAATGTCAGATCTTTAGTGAGTATCCAACAGAACAACAGTCACATGTGTTTGGACACAATTGGAATAATCAAAAAATTATCATGAATAAAAGGATTTCTTTAATTAATTCTTACTATTAAAAATGTTAAAGGGTTAGTTCAACCAAAAATTAAAATTCAGTCATTAATTACTCACCCTCATGTCGTTCCACACCCGTAAGACCTTCGTTCATCTTCAGAACACAGAAATCCAACAGTGGCCTTAGATGTGTGTTTAGGATCAGTGTCATGTTGGAAAAGTGCACGACGACCAAGGGCACGGAGTGATGGTAGCATCTTCTCTTTCAGTATAGAGCAGTACATCTGTGAATTCATGATGCCATCAATGAAATGCAGCTCCCCGACACCAACAGCACTCATGCAGCCCCACATAAGGACACTGCCACCACCATGTTTCACTGTAGGCACCGTGCATTTTTCTTTGTATTCCTCACCTTTGGAATTGATGCAGTTTTGAAGCCATCAGTTCCAAAAACATTTATCTTGGTCTCATCACTCCAGAGTATAGAGTCCCAGTATTCTTCATCTTTGTCAGCATGGGCCCTGGCAAACTCTATAGGTGGGCTTTTTTGTGCCTGGGCTTTAGGAGAGGCTTCTTTCGTGGACAGGCACCCATGCATGCCATTCCTCTGCAGTGTACGCCGTATTGTGTCACGGGAAATAGTCACCCCAGTTTGGCTTTCTACTTCTTTAGATAACTGCAGTGAACTTGTATGCCGATTTTCTTCAGCCCTTCTCATCAGAAGACGCTCATGTCGAGGTGTTAACTTCTGTGGACGACCTGGACGTCTCTGTGAGATGGTTGCAGTTCCATCTTTTTTTACATTTTTGTACCACTTTTGCTACAGTATTCTGACTGATAAGTAAAGCTTTGCTGATCTTCTTGTAGCCTTCACCTTTCTGGTGTAAAGAAATTATTTTCTTTCTCAGGTCTTGTGACATTTCTCTTCCATGTGGTGCCATTGCTGACAGCATGAAATGGGAAGGGGTTTTAACACACTTTTATAGTCAACTGTCTGCTGGACACCTGTGTAATGAATAATTAGACTCACCTGGTTGAATTCTTGTTAAATTAGACATTTGTAGTCTAAAATTTAGCTTTGCTCCAGAGACTTTCAGTGGGGTGTACTTATTTTTGTATCACCCTAATTTGAGTAAAACTGAAAATGTTGTTCTCTAAGTTATATTATTAACCTTACTTTCATGTTATAAGTTAAACAGATGTTATATTAAACTTAGTCTTGTCAACATTTTGGAAATTGTTTTTGTGTTCATTGAGATATTGTTTAAAATGTTACTTTTCAAAGGGGGTGTACTCTACGCTGAGCACTGTATATTGTTGAATAAAGTCACTATTTTTTTTTTTTTTTCGTAAAAATGACTTAGTTTCTCATAATAATGAGAAACTTTCTCGTAATTATGACTTAGTTTCTCATAATAACGAGAAACTTTCTCGTAATAACGAGAAACTTTCTCGTAATAATGAGAAATTTTCTCATAATTATGACTTAGTATCTCATAATAATGAGAAACTTTCTTATAATAATGACTTAGTTTCTCATAATAATGAGAAACTTTCTCGTAATAATGAGAAACTTTCTCGTAATAATGAGAAACTTTCTCATAATTATGACTTAGTATCTCATAATAATGAGAAACTTTCTTATAATAATGACTTAGTATCTCATAATAATGAGAAACTCTCATAATAATGACTTAGTATCTCATAATAATGAGAAACTTTCTCTTAATAATGACTTAGTTTCTCGTAATGAGAAACTTTCTCGTAATAATGAGAAACTTTCTCATAATTATGACTTAGTATCTTATAATAATGAGAAACTTACTTATAATAATGACTTAGTTTCTCATAATAATGAGAAACTTTCCCGTAATAATGACTTAGATTCTCATAATAACGAGAAACTTTCTCGTAATAATGAGAAACGTTCTCGTAATAATGAGAAACTTTCTCATAATTATGACTTAGTATCTCATAATAATGAGAAACTTTCTTATAATAATGACTTAGTTTCTCATAATAATGAGAAACTTTCTCGTAATAATGACTTAGTTTCTCATAATAACGAGAAACTTTCTCGTAATAATGAGAAACGTTCTCGTAATAATGAGAAACTTTCTCATAATTATGACTTAGTATCTCATAATAATGAGAAACTTTCTTATAATAATGACTTAGTTTCTCATAATAATGAGAAACTTTCTCGTAATAATGACTTAGTTTCTCATAATAACGAGAAACTTTCTCATAATAATGAGAAACTTCTACGCATGCGCAGAGCAGCGGAGCAGAAGGGCGTGGCACGCTAGCGACGTCCGCTGGTCAAAGTCTCGTAAATGCGAGAACAGCAAACATGGCACGTTATGCAAAACAGTTGTTTTCGTTAAAGTAATCTACAAAGTGCATTCTATCTATAGTATCATTAAATAACATCAGTTATTATAAATTATCAGTATATCTTCAATACTTTTCCATACGCACGAGAAGGTGGAACGCAAAGTGGTTTCCCTGGTAACGGTGGAAACTGTTGCATGAACGCGACGGCTTACAAAACTATCAGATTAACGAAGGAATATGACATGTATTCGTTAAGTTTAAGTGCAGCGTCTTCATAAAATGTGTGGGTTTATGTGTTAACGTTAACACGTATTTCGCGGATGAGTCTAGGCTATTTGATGTGCAGGTTTGCCTAGACAAGGCGCTGGAAAGCTTTTCTAATATAAACCGGGTCCTAAAGCATTTGCCCAGTCATAAACTTTAATTCCAGTGATATTCCTACAGAAAACACCTTTTAAGATGTTTATGACTCATTAGAATGTATGCAAAAGACAGCTTTCCAGGTGAAGCGTTCTTTAACAGACTTGGATATGTAGGTGTGTGCTGTCTTATCATTCCTCTGTCTGTTTGAAATCCATGGATCGCCGCTCTGTGTTTCTGCTTGTTCATACACAAAAATACAAATGAATGTTACAAATGAATAAACGACTATATCCCGTCTCATAGGCTACTGATAATTTATCAATAATGTTATTTATTTAATGATATTATAGATTACACTTTTGCAGAACGTGCCATGGTTGCGGAGTTATCGCATTTGACCAGCGGATGTCGCTAGTGTGTCACTACTCCGCTGCTTTGCGCATGCGTAGAAGTTTCTCATTATTATGAGAAACTAAGTCATTATTACGAGAAAGTTTCTCATTATTATGAGAAACTAAGTCATTATTACGAGAAAGTTTCTCATTATTATGACTTACAGAATTATATTTTTTTACTCAATTGTGGCGGAAACCGGCCTCCATAGCTGTCTGTCTGTTG